>NC_086296.1:11087172-11402749 GCF_963924245.1 Chroicocephalus ridibundus | reverse complement strand
CTAAGCCAAATTTGGGTCTGGGAGTAGCACGGTGATTTTTCAGCAAGTGAAAGGAGAGGACTGGGAAAAGAGCTTTCAATCTGCAGATTCAGAATAAACTGCGTAAAGATGAGGTTATTTGGAGTGCAGATCCATACTGTGTGGTCTGAGCCTCTTGTA
Organism: Chroicocephalus ridibundus; assembly: GCF_963924245.1. Lineage (NCBI taxonomy): Eukaryota > Metazoa > Chordata > Aves > Charadriiformes > Laridae > Chroicocephalus > Chroicocephalus ridibundus. The sequence goes on along the minus strand of NC_086296.1, from coordinate 11,402,590 downwards.
CTGAACTCCAAACCTGGGACTGTGGTTTTTGGGAGTGTCCTACTGCAATCCAGAGAGGTGACTGCAACTTCTACAGAGCCCGGGGCAGTCTTTAAACCTGCTAGCTTGGACACCAACAGCACTGGAGCTGCGATTGCTCAGGCTGTGTTTGCCAAAGATTTTACACAGAGCCCTCGGCAGCTCTGAATTTTTGCCTTACCTGGGGCAAGGAGCTTAGATAACAGCTCATAATGACAGTGAGGAAAATCCATGTGCACGGGGGATCTTGCTGCCTCAGCTGTTGATGAGGTCATGGGGATGTCTTTTGGGCTGGTATTAGTCCAGGATATTACTTCTGCATGGAAGTTAAGCATATCCCAGTTGATACTTTGTGTTGCTGGAGGACTTGCAGCGGTATCCTTTGGACATTTGGCATCATCTGGGCTGGAAAAGCTTGTGCCTGTGCTTTGGGGTTCCCAGGGATGTAAGGCTCTTGTGCAGTGTGGCGGCTGCATCCAGGAAAAAAAAAAAAAAAGTCCTAATAAAGAGAATTGAGGAGCCTGGATCAGTTCTAAGAAGAATGCAAAACAAGCCTGGGCCATCTCAGGGTAAGCTGCACTCATGGTGCCTCTTGAACCCATGTCCTGTTATTGTTGGTGTGGAACGTGAGGGTCTGGGCCAATGAAAATAAGGAAGGCGGCTTGACAGACACAGATTTTATCTTTTGAGATTCGTCATGACCTTTCTAGTGTATAATAAATAAAGTTGACTCAGGAATTGGCAAGTGCCCTATAACATGCAGTCCTGGTGTTGGGACTCGGCAGAATGTTCTGCTTAGCAATGCATTCCGTTAGCTTTGTTTGCCAAGTTCCTATTTTGGAGGTGTGCTGAAGGGCTGAACGGTGGCAGATGCTGAGGCCTTCTGCAGGGCAGGTGCACTGGGCCCGGCATCCCTGACCATGCTGATCCAGGCTGGATGAAGGTCATTTTGAATCCATGCTGATACAACCTTTTACCGCTGGGCCATAAAAAGAAATGAAATGTCTTGCAAAGAAAGAATGCGGCTTGCAGTGGTGTGAATCTTGGGGCAAAGAGGACTCCCATCCTTTCACATTACTGCGTAACCCATCAAGCATTTAAGTTGGCATTGAACAGTATTGCTTCCTCTATTAGTGTGTTTTGAGCAGCCCTGCCATGCGCGCTGGATCCTGTGATATTAAACAATTCCATCATCCAGAGGATGTGGCCAATTTTGGAGGTGACAGGAATGGTAGCTCTGAGACTTGCCCGCTGCCGGGTGAATCCCTGCTGTACCATCTCCTCTGTTAACCACGATTGGGAGCAATCACAGTCAGGTTTTCCGAGCTAGCCCTGGTGGCCGGGGCTGTGATATACAGGGCTCCTTCGCAGACAGCTGGGAATCATGTGCTGCTAAATTGAAGCTGCTCCGTGATGGTAGCACATCAGATTGTGAAGTTATTCTGCAGAGCCGAAAGACACTGGGGAGAAGAGGGCAAATGTTTGCATTCCCGGTCCCGGAGAGGCCACAGGGCTGCAGTTAATTCACAAAGATTGTGGCTCATTCAAAGGCAGAGTCTCTAGAGAAGAGCCCCCAGCACTGGCACCGGGGTGCTGGGCTACATGAGCACTCAGCACCTTAAAGTAAAGCACCACTGGCTGCCTCGTCTCTGAGGTGCCTGCCATTTGGGAACGGTCCAGTATTCCAAGTGTTTCCTGCCTTTCTTTATATTCATGCCAAAAGCACTAACAGAATAGGGTGGAGACAAAAAAATCTCAGACCCTCCTCAAGATCATCCTCTAATTCCAGAAGGATCAAAATGCTAAAGGTTGCATTAGAAAAACAGAAATAGTCTTTTCTCTCACCATTGGTAACTCAATGCCACAACTAAAGCTCAGAGTCAGCTGCTTGGTCTACAGCTGCGTCCTTTCTGAATTCATGAGAAATAGCATTTTGATTGCCTTCCAGGGGAAATATACAGTAATATCCCTCACTTGCACTGAGGTCTTCCAGTCTGCAGAACTACCCCATGTAACATTCGTCTGCAACTAAATTAAACCCAAGGTCCCCTATTCCTTATGGATTGAACCAATGCTTGGGAATCAAGGCTTTTAATCAGAAACCTTTGAAGCTTGCTTTCTCTGAGCACTTGCTTCCCATGCAAGTTCTCTCCCATCCTAAATTCTGCATTTGCAGATGATCCCCTCTTTCCTGCTATATGCCAGACCCGGGCAGCACGAGAAGTTTATCCAAGATGCAGGGGCTGTCTGTCCCTTTCCGTGGTTCAGCAATACCTAGACTTTCAAAAGAACTGTAGCAAACAATGTTCTTGCAGATTTTCACGGTGCGGCTGGAGGGAGGGATGTGCTCTCTAACAGCAGTCTCTGATTCCCTTGCAGGAGGATCTTTCGATCAGCACTTGATCTGGAAGCACTGTGTGGGACATATGATCCTCCCGGGGAGAGTTCAGTGCTTTCTTCCCATCAAAAGCACGAGGCTGCACCCTGGGGTCAGGATGTCAGTGACATGTGGATGACACCGAATGCTGAAGCCTGCATGTCAATCAGGTCTTGGAAGCAACTGCACTCTGTCTGCTGCATGGACACGTTCGCTCTCTCTGAAGGGAGGTCCTTGTGCACGTAGCCATGTATTTGGTGTTTTCCAGGTGTCTGTGTTCTCTCTACGCTGGATAAATCCCAGTGCTGTAAAACACGTGTCCCCCTTCTGCTTCCTAAAGAGATGCATCTGCTGATGTCAGCTTCCAGGTAAGACGCACGGGAACCTGCTCACTCTCAACATCTGTGGCCTTTGGCCTCTGCTGGTAGTCAGGCATCCTAAGGAAACTAGAAGTGACCTTAAGGCTATTTTTTTGCTGATCCTTGGTCAGTGTTGCAGATGGAGAAGTAATGGCAGATTTCCAGCAGGTGAGACCCTCCAGGCCAGCTAGCCAGACAAGAAAAATAAACACAGGAAATAGCATCCATGCAATGAGATAACAGGGAAAGGAGAGGCTGGGACAGCTTTCTCCTGCGAGCGTGTCAGGGGGAAGTGCAGAGCTTGGAGCTCTCTCTTAACAGGAGCAAGCAGATCTCGAGCCTTAACACAAAGGAAAGTTACTGCCTGGACAGAGAGGAAAAGAGAAAAAAAACAGGTTTCTGCTTTGCCCAGACAGAGTAGCAGTCGCTCTCTAGGATACGGGGTCCGAATGAAGATGGAATGGAATGGAATGGGTCTAGATGTGGGGTGAATTAGTGCTTTGCTCAGGCAGGAGACTGATTAGCTCTGCTCCACCTGGTTGTTTTTCTGTCTCAAAAGCAGTTCTGAGGGTCTCTGTGTTGGTGGAAGCTCTGTTCTGTCTCACCTGTGAAACCCATTCCCTCAACTCCTCCTCTTGGCCTCTGCTTTGTGTCCCATCCCGCGGGTCCTGTGGGCGTATCAGGGCCTCCACATTGCTCAGAGCTTATCCCTGATGGTATGGCTGGGAGGTATTGTGGCGAGGCATCTGCTACCTCCATCCTTGTGCTCAGCAAGACGGAGAAGCCACCTGTGGTGCCCAAAATAGCCTCTGCCTGGGCAATCCAATACAAATGGTGCCGATGGTGGTGGGGGATTCCCATTCCTCATAAAGAGGCTTTTGTTGGGGGGATCTAAGCTGAGCTCCAGGCCCTGCCAGCTGTGGAGAGGAGCAGATGGATCTGCAGTATAAAAATAGATGGAAGCAGAATTGTTTTGCCTCTCTTCTTCACCAGCTAAAGTACAGTCCCAGAGGTGCCTGGTCAGCTGAACCAGAGCAGAGAACTGGGCGCTTTGCAGCTGCCAGTCTGCCTGGAGCCCATTAGCTGTTGTCAGAGACAGGAATTTATCTCTTCAGTCCCATTGCCTTACAGCTGCCGTGTGGACAATCTTGTTTGCTCACAGCTGTGGGCAACGTGTTACATCCCATTTCCCTGGGGCAACACAAGCAGGAGAACAGGGCATTTCTATGAGACACCACGTTCCCAGACCCCGCCTGAAGGAGCAGAGGTATCAGTCTGTGGCGGTGCCCTCTGGCTGAGATCTCTGTACGGCACCCAAGAAAACCTGCTGAAAACAGGCACCAGTGTGTCATGGGCACAGTTTCAACTAATGGGTAGATTTTGCAGCAGTCAAGACCTCTGTGGAGGTCTGTGGAGGAGGAGACATGGAAGTCTCACGTTTTCCCAACTCCAGCTACAGGGGAACACTTTGGAGTGCTATGATCTTGTTGCTCCAAGTGCCTCAGCTGCTTGTTCCAATGCCATAAGTTCACACCAAAGCTCTGAGGTTAAAACACACTCCAGGGGCATCTGAGGCTCATTGTCCTTGGTCTCTCGTGTAGGTGAAAATGGAGTATCCCCTGCGGATACCTCCTGGCCCAGTTGTTCATCCCAGCACTTCCCACCTAGGCTTCAAAATTTTTCAACTCTAAAATACAACGATTTTAGCGCATGAAAGCAATGTGAGGCGATGTCAGTGCTCAGAAGGGAGCAGGCAGGATGTGGTCCCTCTGCACTGTGACCGCAGCTCACTGCCAGCCCATCCATCCTGAGACCTGTGTTTGCATAAAACCCCTTCTCAGGTGGCATCCCCACTCCATCCCCTCCTGATAACTGAATAAGGATCACATGGATGTTTCCTGAATGGGCTTTTGTAAGGCACTAATTTGATACACTCAGGGCATCTTCCTGTAATGAATGTTCCTGAGGTAACTGAAGGTGAATTTGCATGGGTGGGTGGGGGGAACAGGGCAGGACGGCTGGCAGAGATGATGGGAGGGATAGAGGAAAACCCTTTTGTCACAGTAAATCCTGAGGTTTGTTGTGTCTGTCTAAACCCCCCGTCTCCCCAGCTTCTACCTGTGCTGCGTTTGGAAGGTGGCTGCACTCTTCCTCTCCGCCTCACTTTTTTTGGGTATTCTTTCCATTTAATCTTGTGCATCTGTTCTCTGCTTTTTTGGTTTTGCTTTTTGTTTCTTTCCTGGTTTCTTCCCCTCTTTGTCCTAGATTTCCAGGTGCTACCACAAGTTAACCTTCAGTACGTGCACTTTTCCTATACACACGCAGGTTGCTTTAGCCAAGGAAGCAGATGGCACTGGTGTTCAAGTGGAGGGAAGGCCTCCAGCCTCGCTCCTTCTATGATAGGTTCTCTTCAGGAATATTCTCCTTGATCACAGACCCCTGTGCTCTCATTTCGTGCTGGGAGTCAGGAAATAGCGGCAGCACTGAGCCTTTCCACTTATTTACAGCATTTCCTTCTGCTTGCTGGGGTAGCAGAAAAGGTCTGTCTAAAGGGTTTGGGTTTTTTACTGAGCAAGTTGGATTTGCAGAGTAGAGGCAATTGCTTTTCCTCTAGCTTGGGAAGCACGTGGTGGGGAAAAGGTAACGTCTGGAACCTGGGGACTTGCGTTTTTCCTCAGAGATCTGGAAACACTGGGTTGTCAGGACTGCAGACACCAAACCATCGGTGATGTGCCAGTAAACAGAGTAGGAAGCATCTGCCTTGCATTTCAATAGTGTAAACTTGACATTTCACCCCTGACTCTTTCTTTCTTTAGCTCCTTGATGTTTGGTATTTGCAGAAATGTTACAGCCACTAAATTGATGGGATTCAGCTCACAAAATGGCCGTCTTGTCTAGTGACTGTCCCGAGAGGTCTCCGCACTTCTCGGGGGAGCTCAGTGTTGCCTGAGTTCAACACGTTCAAGAGTTGGAGGCTGTCACGGAGCAGAGGTGGGAGGGAGCCTTCGTGGGGATTTCCAGCAGCACAGCAGGAAAGGTGGAACCAAAACTGGTGGCCCCAGCAGTCCAGTCCAGACCTCACTGCCATCTCCACATCCTCACTGAAACTCTAGACACAAACCAGAATCTGGACTAAATGCGTGTTTTGATCGCTGTGTTTTGTCCTGATGCATTTGGTGCAGGCTGTTGACGGCCAGGCCCTACAGCAGGGGAAACAACCTCCAAAACACAGCCCTTCTTAAGCCCCTGATTTGGGAATCTAACTTGATGTAATAATTCAGCAGAGCCTGTCCTGCAAGTGCAGCGTGTGTATAGTTGTACCTCTCTTTTTTTTCTGATGACCACTGTGGGTCATTTTTACTTTTATTTTTCGTTGTCAAACTCTTGACAGGATGCTTGAGCGGTAGGACAGGGAGCAGGGAGAGCTCCCTCTGCTGTCTGTGGGCTTTCAGGCTCCCAGCTAATTCTGTCCCCGCTCAGGTTAAGTGTTTTGCCAGGGTGGAGTTGGCGTTGGAAGCTGTTCAGCCCATAGGTGACTCTGTAAAGGACTCATATCAAATACAGTCGTTGCTGTTAACATGCGAGGTGCAGTGTGTCTCACAGCACCCTGTGAGTGGCTCTGCTGGCTTCTGTGGTCACAACCTGTGTGTGAACCTGAATTCAGGTTTGGACCCAGCGTAATATACCACTGAGAAGGGACGGACGTCTCAGTTTTGGTATTCAGCAGAGGATGGACTAGACTGGGAGACACTCATGCCAGAGGTCTACCCTGATTAGGTAACACGTGTGCTGTGTCATCCTGCGGGAAGACAGAGGAAATAAAATCCTGCTCAGTTTTGGGTAGAACACTCAGGTCTGTAAAGCAGCTTCTTCTCTAGACTTTTCCAGGCATTTACTTCAGGCAGGTTTCCTCTCTCTTAAATGAGACAATGACAGAGACTCAGTTGTCTTCACCAGGACACTACTCCACAAGGTGACACTACTTGACTCAGCATCAAGACTAAGGCTCTTAGGGAGGTGCTAAGAAGTCAGGTGGGAATGGGACAACCACAAGGGATTTTTAAAAGCAATTAAGCAACTAAAGAGCAAAAGTGCCTCTAAATTACTCTGAATGTTGGGCTTATTAAGGTTATTAGCCCAGTTCCTTATTTGTTCTCATGTAGCCTGAAAACATTCTGACTAATTGAACTGGACAGAGTGCTCGCAGCAAGCCGGGTGGCAACTCTTCTCTTTGCCTTGGACAGCTCGATATGGCCTCTCACCTCATGTTTGTGAGGCCACCTCCTTCTTTTGGAGGGTATTCCCCTTTGCTAGCTTACTTTCTGGTTTTTTCCCCCCCAGCTCGCTCTCTACACAGACCACATTTTGGAATTGTGCTCAAGAAGACATTCCTGCGTTTCTCAGCTGTAACATAATCAACCTTTTGTTACGGTATTTCGGTTAGATGCCCCTGAAGGGTGAGCAACTTCTGGTCAGGAGCAACAAGACTTTCTCGCTCTGACTGTTCACTGGCCTGGCAACTCATAAAAGTGCTATTTTTCTTCACCTCAGTTAAACCGCTCACATGTCCCAGCATGCACAAGACGCAGAGGCTCAATAAACCCAAAGGGCTCATTGTTAAACAAGGTAAGTCATCCTAAGAGGCCGGGCATTAGATGGTTTTCAATGCTTCCCTCTGTTGTTTGTTTGATCAGACAGTGAGGTGATGTGGCACAACAGTCCATAGCACGAATGAGAAACACTGTGCTGCAGTTCTCCGTAAAGGCCCAAGAACAGCCGCCTCGGTGCTTCCTGTGTCTGGCTGATGATGGACCATCAGAGAGACATTTTCTGTGGGTTAAACTGAGCTCTCTGCATTTAAGAAAGGAAACAATCTTAAATATTTGTTTTGTTGTTACATTTGGCCCTTGCTCTGCTAGCAGCTGTACACATTGAACAAGCTAAAAAAGAATACAGTGTAAAAATATTAGACATAGAAATAAGACAAAGGAGTAACAGAGAGAACAAGCACCAATTTGGTCGTGTGTCTGAGTTCATCCAGACCATATGGAAGCTGTGAATTTTAAGCAGGCAGCCGACAGATTAAATGGTAGTCATTGTAGAAGTTTTGTTTGAGTGTATGAAAGTAAGTGAGAACATACAGGTCAAGCCTACGTGGGTGAGGAAAGGTGAATCAGAGGCAGGAGGAAAGAATGGGATGCGCAGGTCCAAACTGGGAAGGGTTATTGCCTGGGACATGAATATTTTGTCTAATGCACGAGGAGATGGAAAGGTGAAGAAAAGCCACAGGCATACTAATTATTTGCAAATTGCTCTATGTCTTCTTTCCCCCTGCCCAATTTTAGCCATTGTTTGGTGCAGACAGCAATACACGTGCATGCTACATCCATCCATCTTCACGATAGCTGGGTTAAGTTGCACAATAGTTATGAATCCCATTTGCAGGCAACCCTTATTGCTGCTTCCAGTCTCTGTCCAATAACCTGTGGCTCCAGGGTCTGGGCACTAACACTTTGAAACTGTGGTCGATCGGTGGGTATTTTTATGCTGCTGCTTCTCTCACCTTTTTATTCCATCATTCTGATAAATCACTGTGTTGTAAGCAAGCATTCTTCTAGGACTGGTAATTCAAGATCTTGTGATTCAGCATGACTAGAGAATGGTTCTTTGTACCTGTAAGAAGTGAGGAATCCTTCCACTAAGATTGTGCCTTTAGCCTTGGGGAGAACTGCTGCACCGAAAACTACAGCTTTGTGTACACAAAGCCTCCCAGGTAGTTTGGTAGCGGTTTCTAAAGCGGGTTTGCTTATGGTGGAAAATTACATGATGTTAGAAAGAAGCTTTGAAGACCTGTAGTAGCTAACAAATTAAGAAATTAAGCACATAATGTGAACAGAAGAGCACGGACCAGCAGATGTGACAGTGTATCGCATTTTTGTACACTGAATGCAAGTCCAAGTGAATCTCATAAGTGTTGCAACTCCTCAGGACCGCAGCCTAAGTTGGCGTTGTTTTGCAGTGCTGAGCAGTCCTTTGGTATAATTGCTTCTTCCCTCCCTAAGCCTGAACATCTGGATTATGGTGACAAAAGGAATCCAGCGAGGAAGGAAATGAAAAATGGTACCCCTGTGTATTAGAAAAGGGGCTGGGTATGGTCTGAGTCACAGCACATGAAAGAGATGCTCTGGCATCCCCCAGCTGTCCCACCCCACAGTAAGCAGACACAGTAAGAGCAGGACCGCTGCTGCTCTCTTCTGTTGGGAACCTGGGCTCACGGTGGCTGCTTCCGCAGCATAAACATCTTTAAACCCCCTCTGCCATCACCTGTAAACGGTGATTCCCCAGCCACTCCCAATGGGAGCTACTGATATTAACCCCTACCATTCTTCCCGAATATCAGTTTATTCATTAACTTCCTATGTTTTACGTGCATGTCTGTTAATTTTCAGCTACCACTGCCCACTTCTCTGGGGAGAACGCACAACCCTTATCTTACAGGATCATAAAAAAATACAACTGGAGGGGATGCAGCAGTAATAGAGATGAACACAGCCTTCCTGGGACAACTGTGAATTTTGGTGCCTCCTGAAAGAGCCATATGGAGCCTACTCGCACACTTTCACCTGCTTGAAGTGCCTGATAATGCTCTGCTGAGTCAGACTGAGGAGGGGGAGATGGATGGGGAGGTAAGCACATATGTGTTCTTCCCTGACTTTTCTGATTAACACAAGAGGAGGCGGCTGTGCTAGAGGAGCTTCCCTGGGCACAGCCTGGATTGATGGAGGCTTTTAAAAATTATTTTATTTTATTCACTTCCTGGAACTGAGCTGATGCTGGTGGTTGTCGTTACGCCGCACCAGGAGGAAATGAATCACAGAGTCATAGAATACCAGGTTGGAAGTGACCTCAAGGATCACTTGGTCCAACCTTTCTTGGCAAAAGCATGGTCTGAGTGTCAATATGTTTGTGGGTGATATGTTTGTGACTGCTTCCCATTGTGGAACAAAAAACATAAAAGGTGAGTAAGCAGGTGGTAAAACACGGGTATGAAGCCTTTGCAGCCTCCCTTTTGCTCTGGAGACCGAATCAAGTAGAGTGTGTATTGGGGGAAGATGTACTGCAGCATTGCCTTTTGCCAGTTAGTGCCTTTCTTTCTGCTACCACTGATAAAGTTAAAAAAAGCTCCTTTATTGTCACCAAGTGCCATGAATAGCCTATCTGAACAGTTAGAGATTTGATTTGGTACGGAGGCTCTGGGCTAGCAGTTCATGGGACAATGTGCTACCCCAGCTCTTTATCCCTGCATGCCCTAGTTATCCATCACACACCCCTGCCACACTCGCGCATTCCCTGCTCTCCTCTTTTGTCCATCTGTGTGTGAACCATGTCTTGCAGATGATCTGTCCAGGGAGCATGTGTTACGTCTCCCTCCATTTCACGTGACCCTGGGGATGTCTGTTCCCTCACCAGTTATCTCTTAGGTCCTGTGAAAATGCAGGAAATCCCCAGGCATACAAATGAAGTGGGCTATGTATTGTTTCCAAAACCATTTCTTTCTGGGGTGTAAAAAGGAGAAGGGTCCTTTGCTCAGGGTGTTTCTCACCCAGAGTTGCTTCTTGGAGGGAAGCAAAAGCTAGTGCTCATATTGTTGCCCGTGATTTTAAGTATTCCCCCAGGAGACCCTACATATCTTTGATGGAGGCTCATTTATTTGTGTGTTGGCTGCCTCCATCCCATCAGTGGTGCTGTCTCTTTCTCCCTCTCTCTCTTCTCCCAGTGCCTTCTACCCCTACCAACTTTAAATGGCGTATTTTGAATCATCTTTGCAGATACAAGCTGCCTTAGTTATAGTTGCTGCAGGGGTTGGGAAGGCTCCTCAAGCAAGGAATGTTCAGTCCCTGGGGTCATGGAAACCAGCCAGGAATTTCTGCTCTCCCATTCCCAGGGGTTTGAGGATCCTGCAGAGGAAAACCAAAGGTGACCATTTGCTCAGTTTAAATGTCGTTGACCTGAATTGGAGATGTTTTCCAAGACTTTTTAAGATCAAGAGAGCAGTTTTGGAAATATGACTGATATCTTGATGGAGGAGAGGAAGGGATAATTTCAAATTATAGAGTCCTATAATACAATATAGAAAATTGTAATTTGAAAAAAGAAAGTATCAGGCACTGTCTCTTTCAAGCCTTCAGAGCTTTTTTTTTCAGCCACTTGATACATGGGTGTAGCTTGTTCGGTGAGAGAGATGGATATTAAATGGCCAGGTATCATTTCTTGCATGTATGAACACAAAATATCAAGATAGGCTAAAAAGTTAGCTATATGCCATACGATCGCTGGGGATAGTGTGTTACTCAGGAGAAAGGAGGTGACAGTGGGACTAAAGCTGTCTCTTTTCTTTAAGACTGATATTTTAACAGCTCTCATGGGAGGAAGGCCATGTTCAACCTAATAGGATAATGGAATAATATGTTGAACATATCAGCGTTGACACAGACCAGCTGGTGGCTGTAGACACAAATAACCTAAGGAAAACAAATTTTAAATGTTTCAGGAAATGGCTATATGCATGCAGTGCAGTGGGGGGGCAGGAGGGTGCCTTGTGTGTAAAAGAAAAAAGATAAAAGCCCCTTTCTGTCTGTGGGAGGAGTGTCTTACTCATTCCTGGAAGGGACTACATTCCATCCTTAATGATAGTTGGGGCTATAAATTCAGTTCTGTCTTCTCCTCTGGACCCACAGAACTCTGCACTGTGAGGTTGGACCAAAGGTCCAGTATGGAGTCTAGCTGGTAAACGGAAAAATCCCCAAAACCAAACAAAAACCCTCCTACAGTTACTGTTAGAAATTTCCTCAGAAATTATTGGTATGGTAACTATTTCTCAGCAGGAAAATTATCTCCACCAGTAGGTCCTCCACAGTCTCTTCCCTTCCTTCTTACTGCTGCCTTTGTGTTTCTAATCCATCTTGTCTTTTTATCTCAGTCCAACTAGTTTGAATTCCAGTCTCTGTAGACTGCTGTCCAGCAATTAAATGGTTAACATGGACTTTTTATTTCTGTTTTGTTTTTTCCCTTCATAAAGGCATTGTTTGAGTTTTGGAGCCCAGTGAGATACCTGGGTGGATGGTAATTACTCTTCCCAGAGCTTTGATTCAGGCTCTCTGCAGACTTCAGCAGACGCTATTTCAGCTGCCCCATTCTATTCACGTGTGAATTATTTTCTTTGAAACCGTGAAAGATAGAAATGTACTTTTCTTTCTAAATTAAAGCACAGATCCTGAACTGGAGCACGCCAGGCAAACCACAGTATAACCACATAGGTAATATGATTCCTTCAGTGCCTCTCTCAGGTCAAGAGTTACGGATTGTGTCTTCAGGCAACACGCAAGTCTCTCCTGTGCTTACAACCTAACTGGCCAGACTTCAGTATGTTGTGTGACAACCATAATAGAGGACTCCAGGTTCGCTCGGCTATGGCTAGGAACAACAAGGCACAAAAGACAGTATCAGCGATGTAAACTGCTAAGAGCCTCTGAGAGATGCTGAAGATACCTAAGATCGTGGAGAGGCCATTCAATCCTCCCCTTCTCCCCTTGGTCGCTGCGGATCCACTCTTGCCCTGGCATGCACACGTTCTCTCTCTCTTTTAAAAGTCTTTAGCTCATGCCATTACGAGTCCGCGAGCATTCGTATGTGCTCCAGCAGAAGGACAGTGGAATGTGTTACACTTCATAAACGCAGCTTCCTTCTTCCTCATTTGCCAGCAGCATGTCAGCAGCAAGTATCACTTTCTTTTGCAAGAGTGGCTTTGGTAAAAGGTGCACTAATGAGATATAGTCCATTGACGAGTTATTTCTGGCACAGACAGAGCTGGAAGGAAGTCGGCATTACACACACTCTTTGGCCTGGGAAGGTCTGAGAACCCTTTAAATACTTGGCTCAGAAATGGCTCTTTTCCTTTTATCTAGGAGACATTTGCTTTCCCGTTAAGTTAATTAAACTTCTATTTTGTCTTCATCATGCCCTTTTGCCAGCATCCAGCCTTCTCATGAAGACACTAGTTCAATAACCATCATTTATAGTGTCAAGCTTAGGTTACTACTATTTGTTTGCCAAGTGCAGCTGCAACCGTCTGCCCAATTTCACATGTTGCTATGAGCCAGAGATATCAGCCTTCGCTACACGAATGTGCCGTTGAGGCCTCACAGCGTCCCTTCCATGAGGGGTTCTTAAAAGATGTTATGCTTTGTCGTCTTCCCACTTCTCTGAAAAAAGGGCTTGTTTACAGCGGACAACTGATTTAGATTGCAGTGGAGTCTGCGGTTCAAGTGAAATATCACTTCTAGTTAGCACCTTGTGTGGATATTCTCACTTCGGAATACGAGTGTGTTACTTAGAAATAAATCTAAAGCAGATTGAATTCTTTTGAAGCAGAAGTTTCCAGGCTGTGTGTCAATCTAAGTCCTCCTATATTAAAATCCCTGAATGCCTGAAACTTTGAGAGTCTGGGTTCCCGAGTGCCTGGGGGTATGTATCATTTCATTTGGACAAATTCAACTGAAGGGCTGAAGCCCCCTTTCCCACTTCTTAGGATAAAACTGTGCTCCCACCTCATGTTACAGTAGAGTGATCCCACAGATGCTCCCTTTTTTCTTCCCTTCCCTCCACCCAAATCATACCGCAGCCCCAGTTACTTCTGGTCTGTGGGTGCTGTGAGTTGAATATCGATGGTGAGAGACTAACAGGGAAGCATGTTAATAAGTTCTGTCTTTGGGCAAGTCCATGCAGTTTGCACTGGAGGTCCTTGTTTGGCACTGCCCACATGTAGAGTTCTAACAGGTTTTCCGTAATAATCCTCATGGTAGGAAGGGTCTCATCCTTTGTGAGGGACAGGCCTTATTATAATTTCTTGCTTCACAGCTTGAATGCCTTCCCAGAAATGCAAGATGTTGACTGTTAGGGGATGTTTTTATTTCTTTTGTGCTGCCAAGTGTGAAACTAAAGATTAATGGGGCCCTTTATTGACTGCTGTGTGCAGGCTTTGACCTGCCTGAAGAATATTCAGTGCCTACCCTACAAGTTACTCAGTAGGCACTCAGCTCAGCGGGCAGGCTGAAGAAACAAACCTCTTCATCCTCCTTGTTGAGTTGCTTTGAGTAACATCGAACCCAAACCCATACAATTGACAGCCAGAGTGGTGTATTGGGTCATTTAATACTACTTTGTTACTGTCAAAGCTGTCTCACCTATAAAATAATGGGGTTTGGGCCATTTAATAACCTTGCCTGAAACAATTTACAGTGTTTTGCATGAAATAATTTTTCAGTGATTTTTTTTTCCTTTTTTTTTTCCTTAGGGGCAATGTAAGGCTCCTGTATTCTGCATTTGTTTATAACTTGGATGTCTCTGAGGTAGCTTTTTTGGATTTCTTTACACTCAAATCCTTTATAGAGAGCTAAATGACTTAAAATAGTCCTTTTCAGAATTTTAAATAAGTTCCCATTTCTTTCTATATATCCCTATCAACCCTATCAAATGCTTTTTCGAAGTCTTTAGAGTTCACATAGAACCTCCACTCAGAGGGGAATTCCTTGAGGATTTTCAATTTAGCCATGCGATAAATTCAAGATCATCTTTCTCAAAACCAGGTTATTCAATCCTAAATTAGATGTCTGCTAATTCCATTCTCTAACAGTATTCTTGCCAGGAAGCTGGCAGTATAGAAACATCATGTTCCAGAGTCTGCGCCATCTCTCAAGCTCTTACACTTTGAAATATCTAATTTCTGCAAGGATTGAAACAAAAGATCCTTCTCCTACTATGAGGGCAGGGACATCTTCCTCTTCCCAGAATATACCTAAAATTCATTCATTTTGGTATAGACTACTACCCGCTTTGATGAAGAATTAGAACACTCTATTTATAGTAGGTGCTTAAAGACCAGGCTTCCTGAACCCGTGGAAAACAAATGCGCCAGATTTTATTCTTTTGTTCTTTTAATAAACTGTCCGTGAGATTCTTCCCCTCCCCTCCTTTCCTGCTGGTTTACTTGCATTCTTATATGTTCAGTGTTTTTCTCTTCTGTCTTTGTTCCAGTTTATCAGCAATTTACACACAGTTGTTTCCCAGACTCCACGATTTCAACAGCAAAAATAACACTGACCTTTTGAGCCCATGAGCAATCTTGTTGGTGGTAATTTAGCAGAAAGTTACAGTAATGAACAAGAACGCTGCTCTTAAATGTTAGATCATTAAATGTGTTTTATGAGTGTTATTACTTCTTTAATGCACTTCCTGTGCACCAGGGAGATAGCCATATTCCAGGGAAGAATGAAGTTTCTAATTGACAGAAGTGGCCAATTTGTGAATCTCTTCTGGTTTAAAGATACATTTTCAGGTGTGGTTTAGTCAAGGCAAGCAAGGAGAATGTTTCTAGCTGGGACAATAGCGCTAACAACAGAAGGACTCTTCCAAAGGTACATTAACTCTTTGAAAACTGTGAGCTGGACTTTTTCTGTGTGAGGGAGGGAGGCAGACGAGGAAGGAGGTGAAGGTGTCTGAAAACTTGCATTTCGCTCCTTGGATCTGGGACTAGTTAGGGACTGCTTTGGTCCCAGGCACGCCTGAGAACAGACAAAACGTAGTGTCAACAATAAACTTCCTCAGTTTTCAGCCACTTCCCCTCACCCAGCCTTCAGAACGGCAGGAAGCCAAGAGCAGATGACACAAAGCCAACTATAAGAGGTTTATAATTTGGCTCTCCTACTCTATAGGTGATTGTACCTGTGGTTTCTGCAGAGTCCGTGGGAAAGGCAGGGAATCTAAACACAGACCAGAATTTTCCATCCGTATAAAAATCCTCAACTTTGCTTTACGTACAGACCCATTTCTAAAACTGATAAAAATACTTGTAAAGATTTAAGTAGAATTTGGAAAAGAGCTCTCTGTCTGTAACCAGTGCAAAGGCAAAAAAAACCCAAAACAAAACAAATAACAAAACAAAAAAGCCAAACCCCCAAAAACCCAAACCCCCAAAATCCCACCGAAGTTAAGTGTTATTAGCAAGAGGTCATGGTACAAAGAGTGACTTTAAAACTGAGAATGTTGGTTTTCCTTAATCGCAGCACCCTTAAAGCTCGTTTGTCTCAATGTATAAACCAAAGCAGGACAGAAAGGAAGTTTACTGTCTTCCTTCTTTTAGCTGTATATTAAGTATCAGGAAGCTAGTGTTTTATCTTCCCCCTGTATTTTAGACCTGTCTCTTCTCTTACAATGTGTGTTATGCTAATTACCCTTCACTGCCCGTCTCTTACACTTGAAATGTTTTGAATCAGGTATGTTCCGAGATAATTGTTTTATATCTCCGCATGAAGCAAGGGAGTCTGTATTTGAGGTGAAGCAATGTAAAGATTTATTTCAGCGATCTATTTTGCAGTACAACTCAGTACGTTATTTTGTGGCCACTGGAAAAGTACAGCATAGAAGGTCATTTGAAAGGGTGTTGCAGGATCTAAAAAGCAAGTTTAGAGCATCAATATCATGTGGCTTTGCAGGACATGTTTGGATCCACGTCCACCTAAATCCCTTGATAGGTGTTAATAACAAGCAGCATGACCCCGTGGGTGATCCAAGACAGTTATTGCATTAGGGATAAAAGTTATTAATCTATTTAGCTGCTCTGGGGAACTCTGTGTGACCCATTTCAAGGAATGACAGCAGAAGAAAGTGTCTGGAAATATGATTCGCGTGACAGTAGCAGGGTTTGTAAGAAGCGAGGTGATTCAGAGGGAGTATATGTACATACGACTCACTTAGGAAGGAAAGATAGAAATGCTGCCTACAGTCGGGCCTACTAGCTCTGATACATGATGCTGTTCAGCCTTTGCTCCTATCTTGGGTTACAGTGGAAAGATTTTGTTTGTTTGTTTAAATCTTTTCTTGGGTCTTTCCCAATTTTAGCCTGAACTCTAGATATTTGGCTCTTAAATTCAATCTCCAGGGTGCTTCTGACTAATGCCAGGGTGCTATTGTGGGGTTTTACAGGAACTCTTGGGAACAGTCTTGCAGCACAGAGTGTGTGGACCAGTGTTACCAAACCCCAGTTTTAGCTCTGAGATGGCATCTGTGCAACACAGGGTTTCAGCACAGAAGCGCGCAAGAACTGCCTTCTGTTCAGATTACACTGTGTGGTCCTGACTTCTATACCCAGCTTATTTTCCTCTAAACCAGTTATTACAGCCCGGGTTCATATCAAAAGGTTCAGCTATTTCCCAAAACAGTTACTTGGTCCAGGTAATGCAGAACTGGGAAGAAGTTTAAATACAGGGGGTTGAAGAAGTCAAAGCCAGAGCTGGGAGCTGGATTCAAGCATCATACTTAACAGATAATTGCAATGACTGAAGTGGAACATTCAGACTTAAATCCACACTCTCTAATATGCTTTGTCTGGGATATGGAAGGCATCTTCCTTTATTAAGTTACTTTCCTGCTCAACATTAACATTTTGTGCTTTGAAGGTTTATTGTGTTGGCTAGAGTTATACCTTTATATACGCATAGTCCCTATGGAATAGCCTGATCTCCTTTCATCGTTATTAGTAATTCTAGGCTTGTCATTTCCTATTCACGCAGTCTGGACCTCACTGCGTTGTTGCAGGATGGCTGATACGGTGCACAGGAAATGTACTGTTTTTTCAGGTCTCGACTGTTCGTGAGTATTCTTTTCAGGGGCTTCAGTTTTATTGCCATGAAGTCCATTTCCTACATGTAGTACAATTTACTAAATTACAAACAAACAAGGCACCAATAGAGAAGTCAGTGAAAGTTCACACTAAGAATAGAAGCTTGAAGAGAAAAGTTCAGTTATGTGACCTTCTTCAGGAGCTGGATACAAAATAGACCTGCTGTTTTTCCCTTTAATTTGCAGTCCAGGCAGAAAAGAACTTGAACAGTTCCCAGAGAAGCTCAAGCCCTTCTGTTTGTTTCTGCGAGTCCTGCAGAAATGCTTTATCTGTTAGCTGACATCCTGAGTATGCTGATATGGGAATGAACTTACTTGGTCTCCTGATTTCCCTCCTGTATTGTCAGCTGATTTTTGCATTGATCTCCCATTCTCCAATGTTCAACGATCTGCCAGCCATGAACGGAACAAAATGTTACTGATACATACCTTTAAAATTGGCCATTAAACCAAATTAGGTTCATCAAATGAAAAATACCATGTAAGTATCGGTCACTGCTTATTATTGCCCTTCGGAAGTATGTTTGGGAAAGAAAAATAATTCTTAAGAATAGGTTTTTAGGCTCTTGGTCATGAGCAGGGAGATGCTACACTGATGAATGCAGGGCAAATACTTACACAATACACTAGCTATCCAGACTTTAAAAAAGTTCCTTCCTTTCAAATGACGTTTTTGGTTTTTTTTTCTTCACTTTCAAATTTACCATTTTTGCTTTATAGTGTACCATCATCCCTAATTGTAGTTTATCTTGAAAATTCCCACAAAGATTAAAGGATTTTCCTGATTGCTGCCTAAAGGAGTTAGTGTGCTCTTTAGGAGTTACTCAGAGGAGTTCCTGCCCCTACAGGGCGGGAGAGCACCGCCTCTGCCCCGGTGCACTTGGCACACGCATCGTTGCTGCAACTTCTTGGGTTAAAAACAGTGGATTAGAGCAAAAGAATCACGTATCTCAAAAGGCCTCGATGAAACCAGACTACCCCTGGACACTTTCTGTTTAAAGTTAAATATTAGACACTCTCTCCCTGACTTTTTTTTTTTTTTTAATTTAGCCTGAAAGGCTTAATATTTAACTCAAAATACCTAACAACCGCGAATGCGAAGTGCTGAATGTTGTTACATCCTCCGCAAGATACATAAAGCAGTGCTTAAACTCGGTGTGATATATTTAGCCATGTGTAGCCATCCCTGGACTTAGTGCTTCATCTGAATGAGAAAACTAGTTACCACGTTGTGAATTTCAGTAGCATTTTGAAGCGGAAGGTGCAGCCAATAGTTCAGTGTGAATAACCGGTTTAAACTGGGGTGTCCACTTCGTACCCGCAGAAGAAAATATCCTTTATTTAGACGCACATTTTTGGTCCCAGATAAAGGTCTTAATTTGTTCAATCCTTTGTCTGGCATGAACTTTGGCTTTGGGACGCATTTCCAATTATATTGGGCCTCAAATCCATGTTGAAGACAAAATTATTGCTTATTATTGGCTCCTGTTCAAAGTCTTATTGCAACTAAAAGGCACAATGAAAACCATTGTCATTTTATGACACCTTTCCTATTTCTAAGCCCTTTTGTTGAATGGTATCTTTACAAAAATACTCCTAAGGATGTTCTGCTTTTAGATAAGTTATTTCTGAGGCTGAGGAGTTGGTCCAGAAGTGGCAAATAGGTGGGAAAGGTCACATCATCCATGCGTCTTTTAACCCTTAGGGATATCTCAGGGTTAGCAACCAGGCCACAGGGTGCACATCCCCCACCAGCCCTGCGACAACGGAACGGGACCGGCCCCACTACTGCTGTGCGCCCAGACCCGTCCGTGCCCCCTCCCGGGCCGCGCTGTGCACCCAGACCCCTCCGTGCCACGGCGGGGACCCTCCGCGGCGCCCGCCGAAACCCCTCTGAGGCGAAAGGGGCGTGTGCCGGCGGGGGCCGCCCAGGGGTAAAGTTCACGGGGGAAGGAGGGGCGCGCGCTTGCCCAACGGTCAGCGCGTGCCCAACGGTCAGCGCGTGCCCAACCGTCGGCTCGCTTCGCCTCGTCCCGTCCCGTCCCGTCCCGTCCCGTCCGGCGCCGCGCTATGGCGGGAGGCCTGGAGTCGGTGGAGTCGTGCTTGGAGCAGCACATCCCGCCCGAGGACCTGGCCGAGGTGAAGCGGATCCTTTACGGGGGCGAGGCAAGGTGCGCTGCTAGGACGGGCTGGCCTCCCTCTGCCGTCTGTCTCCCTCCTCCCTCCCCCTCGGGCTCCGCGGGGATGCCCAGCCCGGGAGTTGAGGGGGAAGGAGTCGGTTTGAGGCCGGGTGAGCAGGACACAGGGCTGGGCTGAAAAAAAAGAAGGGTAGGTCTTGTGGTGCTGCGGGCGAGGTCAGGCCGTGGTGAGGTAGCCGGGGTAGTTTGGAGGTAATCCAAGTCTGGGGAGCAGGGCAGTAGAGAGGTCGTTTGAGAAGGTGGCTGACACTGGAACGAAAGACCTGAGGGGGATAATTTTGAGGGGGGGCTTGGGAAGGTTGTGGCTTCGGGGTCAGGGAGCTGGAAAAGTGGGGATCTAACATGAGGAAAAATACGTTGGAAGGAAAGCGTTTTATAATATGGGGGTTACATTTGAAAGTTTGTACATATGTGCTCCTTGATTTCCATAGCAAGGTAATAGTGGCTGGAAATCACAATTATAGAGGATGATGCTGGGAGTTCACTGCCATGGAGGAGAGCAGCGAGCTTTGCACGTGACCAGGGTACTGTCAGACTGTTCCCTTGTCTGATAGTTGCATATGGGAGCTTGGGTGTCTCGGCAGGGGTAGGCAGTATTTGTGATCATTTTGATCCACTGCATGCAGAGCAGAAAAGGAGAATGTCTCATGTTGAAATGTCATTGTTTCTTGTTCAATCCAGAAAACTTAATTTGCCACCTGCTGCTCTATCAGCAGCTCAGGAAAGAGATTTTGAGCTACAGGGCTATGGATTTGAAGCTGCTCCAGAGCAATTGAGGAGGCCGCGTATTGTTCGAGTAGGACTGGTACAAAATAAAATTCCACTTCCCACAGACACAGCTGTGGCAGTCCAGGTACACACACTGGGATCTGGGCCGTTTGTCTGTAACTCCTCTTCTACTGGATTGGGAGATAACACGCCTTAGTTGTTGATGTTAGAAACTCCAGCATGAAATCTCTGGTGATTGTCTGGCAATATAGGACCCATCACTAGCTTAATATAGTATACTGTGAGAAATTCGAATGACACATTCGGTTTTATTGTTTCTCAGAAACATCTCTTGTATTTACCTAGTGAATTGACCAACCTGATTGCAGTTTTTCCAAAGCTAAATATTTAGTCACTGTTTTTGTACATGAAAATCCTTTGCCTCTAAAATGTAACAGAGAATCATTTACCCAAAATCAAAAGAGATGGCAACCCATGGGAACCACAGGTGCAGTTCTCGTTTTAATTGAGAAATGTTCCATTACGGAAAAATCCATTAGAGTAAACACAGATTAATAAAGTTGTGTTCATTATTCTTTGTACAGCAGTAAACCAAATCTTATTACAAGGTAACCATCATATCCTGGCATCTTGGACACAAAAGCACTGAGGTGACATATAGAAGTAGCCTCCTAAAAGTAGCTTGAAAAAAGTGAAAGAAAAGACCACATTTATAAAATCTCCTGGACAAGTAGTTTTGTACAGTGACAGGACAGAACATTTCTGAGGTAATTTGTTTTGGAAAGATACCTGTCACAGATGCAAGTAATTAATTCCCTATATGGATCAAGTTTGTGGATTCCTTGTAGCATCTGTTAAAAAGACTAGCAGTTACATTAATGATTTTACCTTATAAATGACTAGTTAACTATTTCTGTAAATCAGTGTACAGTTGTTGAGTTTGTAGGTGACTGTTGACTTGTCTTGCATCCCTTTTTTTTTTCTTATTGACACCTGAAAGTATCAATGCAAAGTGCTACACCTATGCTTATCTTTAAGTAGAATACTTAAGAAAAAAGTACTTTGAAACAATGTTTTTTGACTAAGTAATAAATGCTTTGATGTTTTTTCTTGGTAATAATCCAATTAGCTCTTTGGACAGAGAGATTTAGAAAATAGTTTGGAGTTAATAACATCTATAGAGTGTCCAAGATCCACACATGTGAGCAGGATTCAGAGATGACCAGGAGATAGACGGTCCTTGCCTCATATTTTAAGATTCAGAGTATCTGACTTTGAATTCACATTTACTTAGCATTGTTCTTTAGGATGTTTATGATGAGCAGCAAAATTATAAGTTTTGCTGATTCTGTTAAGAATTTTAGCTGTTTTCAAGTCAGTCAGCAATGAGTTGCCATATATTTAAGTGTTGTAACCATGAAATAAGAATTCCGTTGGATTGCTTTCTCTATTTTCAGCATCTGAATGCTTTTAAAAATCCATCTCTCTTTCTGTTATCAGTGCTCAGGAATGATAACTCCTTGAGTTATTCCCCCTGAAAGCAGTGGGACTAAGTATAGAATGAGATAAATATAATGTGAACAAGCTTGTAAAACCAGGCTATTAATATACACGGGAGTTGAACATACAGCTTTTTTTTATAGCATGACACTTCTCGCAATCAGGTGGCTGCACTGCACAAACGAATTGAGGAGATTGTGGAAGTAGCTGCAATATGTGGGGTCAACATAGTTTGTTTCCAGGAGGCTTGGAGTGAGTATTTTCTGTGATTCCTTCTAGGTTGTCAGAGGTCAAGTTCCTTCTATTTTAACAAGTATCCTGTACTAGAAGTATGTCTTCTAAGTAAACAGCAGAGATATTCCAAGATACAACAGCTGACTTTACTGATTTGCTTTCTAAAGGAAAAAACAGTCTTAGTTAGCAGAACTGTGTGGAAGATGTATATGAAGTCCGTTATATTGAAGACTGGTGTACGCTGCAACAGCGATATTTGTATGTGTGGCCCTTGTTTGTGTCATCCTTCCTTCATTTTTTTTTCTTCTAAAACTTAGGATTTTTTCTAGACAGATATGAAAATTTAAAAAATCTAATTAAAATGGAGTCTTTAAGGCTTAAGAGAGGGAAAAAACAAAATGAAGGCCCGAGTTGTGAAAACAGGTTATTCACAGAAAGTGTATGCTAGTGACTGGGGTGTATTTTGTATTTTTACCTCTGGTAAGACTTCATGAAGTGCATTCTTTCTCTTCTACTTTGCTCCGCATGGGTGCAAAACTCCTTGCCCTTGCTAAAAATAGTTTTAAATAGCTTTTGCCTTTAAACAAGGAAAATAATTGAATCATTCTTAAGTGTTTAATTTTTTTATCTGTATTCATGCATACAGTGTGCATTTCTTGAGTGACATGAACACTTTTGTAAATTTTGTCTTGCATTGGTGTTTTCTAGCCATGCCCTTTGCTTTTTGTACAAGAGAGAAGCTTCCTTGGACTGAATTTGCTGAGTCAGCAGAGGATGGGCCAACAACAAAATTCTGTCAAGAGGTAAAAAAACAGTCAAGCAAAAAAACCTCACATCCAGCCTCAGCCCATAACTGCCACTGATTCGCATGGATTTCTTTATGAACCCATCTCGTACCACTGAGAAAACTGAAATAATCAAAATAAATTTTCACCTTACTTGACAAATATTATGATACTGAGTGAAGTATAAATGGACAACAACTGTGCTCAATATTTATTTTTTAAACAATTTTGCATTTGTAGACTTCCTTGTATCACGGAAGGCATATGAAACTGCCCATTTAACTGTTCCTGAATTTTACAAGAGAGGAACAATTCTTCATACAAATATTTTTTTAATTTCCATTTAGAAGTTGTTTCTTGCTTATTAAACAATGCTTGTATGAAGGTGTGAGTAGAACAGCTAGCCTTTTCTGAACAGAGAACACTTTCACATTTTTTGCATCTCCCTGTGAAATGACACAAAATGTAGGGGGCTTTTTATGGACCCAAGGAGATTTGTTATTGTCTGACTCTTATTTTTATGGAGATTGTTGATTGCAAAGGTGACAGAGTTTTTTGGGTTTTTTTTCTGACAAATTTTTTTTAATAAGAAATTTAAATTATTTCTTTTTACAAGTGATCGAAACAACAAAACACTGTTTTGATGTCAGATTTGCCTAGATATGCACTGACCTATTAAGCTTTTGTAGACAGCATAATATCTTTAGTCTGATCTAGGGTAGGTGTGTGTTGCTTCTCACTGTGGAATTAATGACACTATGGAAGTTTGGAGAAATAAAAGAAAGAGAAGTGATTTGAAGGAAAAGGCAATGTGCTAGTAAACTGGTAGCCAGAAGTTGCTATATTTTTCACGTGTATGTTATTTAACATTTATAGTTAACATGTAATGCTATTTTACCTTTTTTCTCCCCCCCAGGTTTGGCATGGTGTCTTTTATTCTGGTATACTACTTATGTGCTATACCAGAATGAAAGAATGGGATGAGATCTATCTCCTCTTCTGCCTCTGAATAGATAGAGGTGGGCTTTGTAGCTTGACTGTTGCTGTTAGGATGCTTTTTTCCTGTTGTTACCTTGCGTTTCTTGTTGAAGGATGCAGGTGGAAAGCTCTCTGCAATGTATCCATCTTTGATGAAGAAACTGTGGTGATGTGGGCATGCCAGTGTGGGTTAAGCACTAACCGTTGATAACAGGCAGAGTAATGTACCAGATGAAAACTTTTTAAAATTCTTCTTTATGACCAAAAAATGAAAATAATTACCGCAGGGTTGTGTATAATAAAATAATTGTGTTCATTTGTATAGCTGGCAAAGAAATACAACATGGTTGTGGTATCTCCAATCCTGGAGCGAGATGACATACATGGGGGAACTCTGTGGAATGCTGCAGTGGTCATTTCTAATTCTGGAGCTGTCCTTGGCAAAAGTAGGAAAAATCACATTCCAAGAGTTGGAGATTTCAATGAGGTAAGATGCAGTGTTGTGATTATCAAGCTAGTCTTACTTTGCAGCTCTTGTTCGTAACAGCATGTGTTGTATCAGCGTCACATTGGCAGGAAATATAATGTATTTCTAGAAAATGTGATTCTTTAAGTGTCAAATCAGTTTTTCTCACGTGAAATTATAGTAAGTTAATTTATCAAGAATAGAGATTGATGACTCTTAAAGGACAAATAACATTGAGTCTTTGTCATGTACTCTTCCTTGGCCTGAGGGAAACTACAAAAGTATTGAGGATCTCTAAAAGAAAATTCACTAAGTCACGGCTTTGTTACATTAGTTGTGCGTTATTGGCTTAGTTTTTGCATGTGTGCATGTTGAACTTATTTTAATTTGGAAGGCAATTGTTTCATGGGTCATGTGTGAGCATTATTTATGGTCTTGATCTCTGTTTCTCTGTGAGGTTGTCTTGGAAATCACAGTTCTTTTGCTGATGTTTCTTTGAGCAGAATCCCTTAATTCATAACGTTTCTAACTGAATAGCTGGTTTATGGCATCTTCTATTTACTTATCACATTACTTCCACTGAAGCCCCCAGCAGTTTTCAGACTGTCCTCCAGAATCAGCTTCAGAAACTGAACTGGTAGCAAAGGCCACATCAGAAGAAAACTGGTAGATCTGAAATGTGTTTATCCATCCATAGAATTGTCACAAGCAGAAAGATCAGGATTAAAAATTAACCTAAGTCTAAAAATACATTGTCTTACCTAACTAAATCTCTCCTTGTCAGCTAAAGTGGGTAATTAACAGAGGCATTTCTTCTGAGCACTGGGGGCTATATAGCTGCAGTTGCTTTTGTTCCCAGTCCAAATGCTCCAGTCGCTAAACTGAGGCCTCAGAATCCAAACTGGTTTTTTATTAATTTTAAAATCTTTTTTATATCTTGAAACTTCGTGTTCAAAAACCTCTGGAAGTTTTGAGCTGGGCTCTCAGGCCTGATCGGGCTGATTTGTGTTTCTTCAGAGGGGGCTGTTAATAGATTTCTACACAATGGATTTCTGGCACAGGCCTGTCAGCCACCAGTGTTGACTTCTGAAATCTTTAGTAATTATTTTGATATTTAGTAATTATTTTGATATTTAATGTTGTTGTATTGGATCTGTCTTTTAGCTAGTGAAACAGTAACTAACAAACCCATATAAAATACAAGCACTAATAAAAATGAGTTTTGGTTACTTTCCACATTCTTGATTTGTTCCTTGTGTAATCAAACAAAAAATAAATTCCTGTTGCTTGTGCTAAAATATGATGTCTTTCAGTTTTCCAGACACTATTTTCTGGATCAGCAACAGATTACGAGAAACTCCTTGTTTCCAGCTATGAAACTGTAATGAAAGGCATCTGAAAAAAAGAAAATATTTTTACTTTTCAATGTGAAGTATAAATAGAGTTTCGTTATGAGTTTTGCATGATTCCTAAAAGGAGTTAGTTCTTATCCTAAATGCCAGGATTACCACAGAACAATCTCTTTATACCTTACAGGTATACTATAATGATTTGACATTCCTTGTCTTATCTACCTCATTATAGAGGTAGTATAGAAGCAAGTAGAGTTTACCCAAAACTGTGCTGTCTTTTTAGCTGATTTTGTTAGCAAAGCATTAAGTCCATTCTTCCAAGATGAGCAATTTTGATAGAAGTATTTTAGAAACCACCAAGACTTCAGGGAAAGATTATGCTCATCTCTGTTACTCTAATGTTGTTTTCTTTATCAACAGTTCACCCCCAAAGGAAGGGTGGAATTTGAAATTATTTTTTGTGGGTTTTCTCTGTAGAGCAGATAGGGAAAGGAGCCTTGTTGAAATCATGCTTGTTGAATCGGTGAGAACTAAATGGAGAGGCGAAGGAGATTGGTCTATAACCTATTCAGCCGTGTGTGTGAGGGCATATAAATAAACAAAAATCAATCCTTCTTGAGACATCACAGTTGGTTGCTGTGGAGATGATTGTGACCTCTGGTAAGGAATAAAGAACTAAGAACTGATGAATTCCCTGAAGCAACAGCATTTTTGTTTTTCTTCTCCTACTGTAATAAAAGAAAGCTGAGAATAGAAGAAAAAATGGAAATACAGTCAATCAGTGGAATTGTTTTGAAAAAGGATTGTGTGAGTGCCCACCATGTGGTATGTTTTCTACAGACATGAAAGGAGGTAAAAATCAGTGCCCAAGGGACTGTTCAAATTCATGAGACCTTGATAATAAATAAGAAACATGAGATATTAGATATACTGGGCATACTGAACCTCTAGTCTTTCTTGGTTTCAGAAGATGATCTTCCTGTGTCTATCATGCCATGCTCCAACACTTTGATGCGGCCCTAGTTTGTTCTCCAGCTGAAACTGCTTGCTTTAGGCCTGATGTGGTTCTGCTTCCTTCAAGACCAACAGCAGTGGTTGTTAAAATGGACAGGTAGTTTCAATGAAAAGGGAATTGTTTTACAAGGCAACTTTCTTATATGATAAGAGGCACGCCCCATTGTGTCAGGCTGGTGGATTATGTACCTTGCTTTTTTGTCTCTCAGATCATCACAAAAAGGTACTATTAGGAACAAGTCTGGCCACTCTGCAACTTCTGTACTCCCGTGATATCCACAGACATTGTATTAGGGATGTTGGATGGTATGTTACTGTCTGTTTCATTTCTTATCTGTGGTTCTTTTATCAATGACTTTGTCTAATCCCTTCTGAACCTCGTGATAATACCTGCTTTCACAAAGAAGCTTTTTCAGAAGTGCACTGCTGCAAGAAAAAAGTTACTTTGCCTGAAAACAGGTACAGGAGTGTAATTTCAGTCAATGCACACTACTGCCACTGCTTTGGGTTTTCTGTATGTCATTCGTCTTATCCACTGCCTTTGTGATTTTGTAAATCTCGTTTGTAATATCTCCCTCAGCCTTCTGTCTGCACATTGAAGAGCCTTTTTAGTTGCTCCTCCCAAGGGAGCTGCCTCATCCCTTTTGTCATTTCAGTTGCCTTTGCGTATTCCATGTCTAGTATATCCTTATTGAGATGCGGACACTAGAATTGCCCAGAGTACTCAAGCCACGGGCACACAGAATTCTTATAAACCAGCAAATCGATGTTTTCTGTTATGTTTCAATACCCTTCCTGTTGATGCCTGAGATTTTCTTGGGGTTTTGATTACTACTGAGCACTCAGCAGGCAACCGTCAGTGACTCCACACATATGTTTTTCTTTTCTTGTATCTGGGAAGAACTGTTTCTGCACATTTCATTTAGAATATCTCCTTAAATGTTTTTCTTGATAGCTGTTAACAATGCTCTATGCTTCTCTTTACTAGTGCCTTTTACAGGAACCAATGCGTTTTTAAGTGTTTAGAAATGTTTGATATGATAAGGTGAAAGTTCACAGCATATGGTAAATGGGATCTTCTAAGCCAACAGTTGGCTCCAGTTTCTTTAAGGAGTGTTCTCTAGATCTACCCTGTGATTTTCCTGGTGGTAGTTTCAAACCTTCTGTTTGTTTGGAGCAGTAGGCATATAAGAAGTTCAAATAATCAATCTTAGCTATACACTAACACTTCCTTATAACATTCATAAAATTACTGCATGTCATTACAGGTGAATGTAAAGGAATTCCGTGTTCTTTAAACAGTGTTCATCATCTGTTTAATCAGAATCAAAGGACCATGATGACTTAGGAAAATTTTCTTATGTGGGGAAAGTACTAAGAGAGGTCCCTAAAGTTTGTCAATTTGTGGATGCCTCTTAAGCTTCTGTAGAAGTTTCTAGCATTAATAGAGGTGTTTGTGTCAAAGTCAGACAATGCTTAAGTGTAACATGAGTGAAGGGAAACAGAAAGGGGCTTGAATTTGATTTCAGCAGCCTAAGAGCCACTTTTTGCTATATACCTATTACAGTGCAGCTATGTACTAAATGAAAGGTGTCCTCGCTTATGGTCTAACAAATTGAAGGTGATAATCAGAAATTGGGAAGTGTCAAAGCAATGTGGGAGGTATTTCTTTTCACTTTTTTAAGAAGTCTACATTTGTGGTTTTTTGTTTCACTTGTAGTCTACTTACTATATGGAAGGAAATACAGGACACCCAGTGTTTCAGACACAGTTTGGAGCAATTGCTGTGAATATATGCTATGGGCGCCATCACCCTCTGAACTGGCTAATGTTTAGTATGAACGGAGCAGAGATCATCTTCAACCCTTCAGCCACTATTGGAACGCTCAGGTAAAATGCAAACTAATTTAGGCTGTTGCACGCTTTCTGGATTAACTGAAAAACTGAGCCCCTCGCTGGGGCTTCAGGGGCATCTTGCTGAGGTCTTGGAAACTGAGGTACCACCTCCTTGTTTTGCCTTCATGAAGGAGTCTGCATTTTTTGCCATCTGGAGTTCTGGGCTACCAGTCTGCTCATAATCACTAATTCTCTTCCAGAACTTCAGTTGTACATCTGCAGGTCTTTTGTCTCTGAGACAGAGTTAACCAGCATCCAGCTGATGTTCTGAAAACTAACGAGAATTTATTTAGATTATCTATGTAATATTTTTGCTTTATCGTAGGCAGTAGTAATTTACGTTCAGGCTTAGCTTGCCAGCTTGCATCGTCCACCTAGGAGCCAGTAAGTATGGTATCGAATTGCAGTTTCAGAGCCAGGCTGAGAAACCCTTTTCTCACAAACATTTTTTTTTTTCTAAACTGTTGGCAATTTTGTGATTATCAGGGCTCTTGAACCAGACTGAACCAGTGTAAACTGTTTCCCTTGAGATTAATCTTCTGCAGATTGACATTAATTGCACTCTACTGACTTGATTTCCTGAAAGAAAAAAGAAAACCAGCTCAGTGAGCTAAGAAAATATATTTCTTAGCTAGCTCATAATGATTAATTTGTGGATTAGATCTTGAATATTCTTTGCCTTTACACTATCAGCATCGGTCACATTTTAATATAATTACCTTTGAATGTGTCATGCTTCTAAAGCATTGTCTGACACAGGCTGTGTATTGCTTGGGATACTATAATGTGATGCAAAACAACTGCATTTCTTTGGGGCCAGTGAGGGAGCTTTCTTTAGGTAGAAACCTTGTAGAAATGGTTTCAGTGGTTTACACCGTTCCTCTTGACAAAATCACCACACCTTCCATTCATTCTCATTGTATTCTGTTCTTTGCTGTACTACTCGATACTTTTACATTCCAAATTAGACTATTTGTAAATTGAAGTGTGGGATTCCAGAACATGTCTACACATCAGCTTAACACATGGTGGAACAACTGTGCTGTTTCTTTTTGGTTTCTTTTTGGGTGTTTTTTTCCTGCTAACAAGACTCTGAAAAGTAATTTATTGTTATATGATGTTTACATACGTATGACTGAAGAAGTGATGGTAGTTTATGCCTAATTATTAATATTTGTAACCCTTTTCAGCATAAGTGGCTGGCTTTGTACAGGGCGAGGGGAGGGAAGTTTGGCTTTGCAGAGTTCTTTGGAACAAAAACATTTCCATTGTGAGTTAAAAAAACGTACTTTGGGCTAGCTGAACTGTCTTTGACTTTCCAACTCCAAAGATAAGTTTTAGGAAGCTAACGGGAGCATGTTTAATTGTTACTGATGATATCATAATACAAGTATAATATCGAGTAGCAGACAAAAAAAGAAGACATACTGATCTCTTATAATACTAAAAATTCTTTCTCATTTCTCTTCTCTCTCCCTTCAGCTGGGCTTGTGTGTGTGGGCTAATTGCAGATAACTTTCATTTTTATTTCTTTAAACCTAGAGGAAGAGATTTTTCCAGTGTCAGTTTTGTAAACCTTAGTGTATGAAATGTTCAGGCAATATAGACTTGCTAACTGGGTATACAAGATGATAGAAGGGTTAGAAATGTAATAGGAATATCTTTTTTAACATTTTCCATTTCTTCAGGATTCATCCAATCCCCTCTCTTTACCTGTTTAATGTAAATTTGGAGTTTCTCTGTCTCTGTAACAAGGTCCAAGAGTGTTTGTCCAGTTTTTGCTGCTGACCAGCTAGAAAATTCTGAGGACAAATGGGCATTCAAAATAGGGTAGAAATTATGAAAAACAGATTAGAGGCATAAAATTTTCATACCCACAGCCAATTCAGATGCAGAGAACCATGAGTTTACAAACCTGGAGTGTAGAACTGTAGGTTAGATGTAGTATTCTGTCATTCAAACTGCCTTTAATAGTTTTTGGTATAAAAGATAATTTAGGTTGAGTAATGTTGGAAAATGTCCTTTGAAAAAGAGCTGAATGAATATGCAGTGCTTTTGGGGCATTTATGTCACTGCTAGAATAATATTTGTGATGTTTGTCCACTTATAGTCCATTAACAGGAGAGCAAACAGAAATTACCCTGTTGTCATATAGCACTTCATTGGTACTCTGGGTGCTTCAGGCTCTCCTAATTATTGGCTTTCACTCGATTGTTTTTAAGCATATAATTTTTATTGCAGGAAGAGGACTCTTGAGGCCTAAGTAAAAACTGTCTCTGGGGTCGTTTCTTGGCTATAGCCTTTTTTCCCTGTCTGTCTTCTGTGAAATTGTAATTTGCTGGAGCTTTTCAATAAAATCCCTTTTTCTTAGAAGAGTTGGCTGCCAGACTCAAAGCAATTGAGAAAAGAGGCAATAAACCAAGTCCTTTCAGTCAGTCCAGCGACCATCTCTTAAGATTCTTGAGCCTGACTGGGAGATTAATGAGTCAGATGCTTGCAACCTTGTCTTGGTACTCAGGATCTGGCAGGTACATGCTGTCACAGGAGTGTACAAATTGTATCACCTTTGTTTTGGAGCTCTCAGTACTTCCAGGCCTCCTATTAACTAGTCTGATCCTTGTGTATCAAACCATCTAATAAAAAGAAGACTGTTTCAGTTTGAAACATCAGTCAGAATTGAAATCTCCTTTGGAAAAGAGGTAGAGGCTTGTAAAAGAGATGGAGTTTTTTATTTCTCAGTTCTTGGTTTTATGTAAATTTAGTGACTGGTTTAGTAGAGAATTACTGAGAAGTTATTGGGATGCTTTTGTTAAACATGCTTTCTTTTTCATCAGCCCACCATGGGAAAATGAC
The DNA here is from genome assembly GCF_963924245.1 of Chroicocephalus ridibundus. Classification (NCBI taxonomy): domain Eukaryota; kingdom Metazoa; phylum Chordata; class Aves; order Charadriiformes; family Laridae; genus Chroicocephalus; species Chroicocephalus ridibundus. The sequence continues at coordinate 11,371,095 of NC_086296.1, read as the reverse complement.
TTACTGGAAAGTGCTATGAAAACTGTGGTTGAAATAACAGAAATAGGAAATTTTCGTGGAAATTGATTTTTTTTTTTCTTTTCCTTTCATTTTTTTTATTATTCCCGTAATTAATTTTTTTTCATTCACTTCTGCAAAAGCCACTCCTCGACCATTTGGGGGAAAAAGGAGGCAACTCATATGAATCTCTTACAGTTTTGCTGCAGAATGATATTTGGTATATTGAAAACTAATGGAATGGGAAAGCACATGTGTAAATCTTTTATGTAATTTGCAGAGTAGAGCTTTGTATGCTTTAATTGCTTTGAAAATCTTGAGATGTGTTTTTTTTTTTTTTTTTTTTTTTTTTGCCATGGCAAAGCCATATTTGTTGTCAGATAGAATTGTTTATACCTGTATTTGAGCAGAAAATAATTGTAGTGCTTGGCTGTATCTGTGGGGAGATTTTGACTGTAAGAGCAAGATCACTCTTAGCACCTAACTTTGGCTTCTTTTACAGAAAATGTACAGTCTGAGACAGTCATAATCTAAATTTAGCTCTGAAATAGACAAGTAGTGAATACCTGCCGCCTCTTTTGTGTATTCCAGCGAGTCACTGTGGCCAATTGAAGCAAGAAATGCTGCCATAGCTAATCACTGCTTCACATGTCCCATCAACAGGGTAGGAACGGTATGTATCTTCACTTTGCTATTTCTTTTCATAAGTTTAACATACGTTAATTCAAGCTAACGAACTGAATAGCACTAGAGTGCATAGATTCCTCCACTGTATAACTACGGTATTAGTGTTTATAATGTGATTTGAAGATGGATAGTGATAAAGAGATTGAGAGCTGCCTTGTTGCTGGCAGCCTACTTTTTCATTGCAGCTGCTTCCTGTTCTTGACTTGCTCTCTTTGTAATAGGCACCCACCCTTTTGCTAATTCTCCTAGTTTCTATGGTGAAATCAGTATTCTTTTAGCCAAAATGACTGAAAGTAATATATAACTTCAGGTCAGTGGTACAGAATTGGTTGCTGTTGTACAGATACTAGCTCTTTCTGGACACTGAAATTCTATAATGAAAATTTATTTTGCACAAAATAGGTCATTCTTGCTTTCAGATTAGTCCAAACACCCTACTTTATAAGGTTCTGTGCAAAACTCTGGACTTGTTCTTGCAGTTATGTGAATACATTTGCCTTCTTTTGCAGTCCACTCAGATGTGTTTGGTTAAATGTCTCCTCTTTTGCCTTTTCTTCAGACTTGTGAAACTGACACGAGGCATGTTCCCCAAAGCGTATGAACAACAGGCAGTGATAGAAAAAGATCCTGTTTTCTAGCCTATCCATCACAGAAACTAGGCCCCTCTGATGGCTCCCTCTAGACAGTGCTGATAGTATGCCAGAAAAATTCTTAATAGATTTATATAAACTTCCATACTAAATATGGTAGACTAGCAAGGATTTCTTGAGTGAAATGGAATTATACTGCCACCTATGGATTCCTCTTATTTCACAGGAATACTACAAGAATGCCTTTACTTCCGGAGATGGTGGAGAAGGTATGTTCAGAAATCACATTCAGTGGTTGCTAATAATTGTCAACTAGAAAGTCTGAAGAAACAATAGCTCTCCTGCAAGTGTCTGTCCCATGCCAGCAATGGTGGTTAGTGACTGCCTTACTTAAGTCTGCTATTTTGTAAGCTGGAGAGAAGCAGCGCTTCCTATTAAAGGTAGTGGTACCACAGTATGTGGTCACCAGAAATTCATACCTAAGGTTTCGATATGCTTTCAGAGGACTAAGAGTTTTTGAGTCAATGCAGTGTTGTAGGACCGGAAGACAGAAATCCCACAAATTAGCCTGTGTTTTCAGTGTGTGCATGATATTTTATATGTAGTTTTAAGATTAAGATTCAGGCCCTAAGCTGAATTCCCGGCCAAGTCATTTTGCCCTGTTTCACAGATTTGCTGGAAATAAAAAATGCTTAAAGAAGAGCATTCTCAAAGACAACTATGAGATTTGCTTGTATGTACTTCACTTGTGTGTTGAAACGCTGTAATTTGTCCTCTGATAACCATCAGAATTTCTGGCTTAATCTGGAGTCAGCCTGAGCCTTTTTTTTTTTTTAGCTAGTTTTGGAATTAAGTGTTTGTAGCAGCTGCATCAAAAAGGTCAGTGGTATCCATTGCTTAGTAGTACAACAGATGTGGCTGATTATTGGCACAACTTGGAGTTGTGCAATATGAAGTAAGATATTTTTTTCTGTGCCTCAAATCCCAGTGTTTTCACTTCTGACTTTGTATTGAAAATTGAATGGGTGCATCTCTGTCAGCTGTTTTGGAAATGTGTGATTTGACAATTAGAATTAATTTAAATGCTAAATAAAAAACAATGAAAGCAAAGCTTTTACTTCAGTTCAGAGACTTAATAATGGGAAAGCATAATAATACATTATTTAAAAAGCAATGCAGTGAGTTTTTTCCTGTTAATTCAATATATTTGAAACCTGTAATGTGCATAAAAGTAACTACAGGTTGAAACTGCAGTTACCTTAGGATTGTGCTGTGACTCTTCAGGGTGATATCTTGCTTAAGGCACAGTGAGTGAGCAACCACAAGAAATTGAGCCAGGTTTTATGGGACACTGCATGTTAAGTTGTATACTTATTTGTAGATGGCATTACATGCTTTTTAAAAATTTCTTTAAGCACACCATGATTTGGGCCATTTTTATGGCTCGAGTTACGTAGCTGCACCAGACGGCAGTAGGACCCCAGGACTCTCTCGCACTCGGGATGGACTTCTGGTGGTAGAGATGGATCTAAATCTTTGCAGGCAAGTCAGTGACAAATGGAATTTTAAGGTAAGCCTCCTTGTAAGGAAACAAACCTACATATGATATTAGAACAAACAAGCTTTCATAATGATCATATAATCTTACAATGGTTAAAAAAGGCAGCCTTTTTTTTTTTTTTAACAGTCCAAAGCTTAAATTGTTGAACTAATTTAACAGGATGTTCTGGAGGCCAAAGGCATAAATGGATTCAGAAAAGAATAGCCAAAATCAGGGAAACTAGGCTAATAGCTTTTAAATTAAGAACTTAGCCTTTGGTCCTTAAGTGCAGATTGCCAGGAGCTCCAAGAACTGCTAGGAGAAGTGTGTGTGGTTTCTTTGTGCGAGGTATGTAGGCATTTGACACTGAGCTGAGATGGGCCTTTGATCTGACCTAATATCGTAGTTCTTTATATTCTTATAGGCCTTACTTGTCAGTTTTGGTGAAAGTTAGTGAAAACCCCAAACAACAAGAATCCTTAAGCTTCTGAGAACTTTCTGTGTGCAAACTTCTTGCAGTGTGAACTCCCTAAATTTGTGGACGTGCTGAAGCCACAGAGGGAGAACTGTGCACGTTCATCTATGAAGCATCTTAACCCGCTTTTGAATTAATCTAAATCAGATTAAGAGGACTGCAAGCGTCTCCACACGGCTTTAGCAAACTTATTTATTACTATTTTTTTGCGGTCTGAGATAAATCTGATTTGGATCATCTGTTATGAGATTGTAATTTTGATTTAATTTGTACAACAGCAGTGCTGGTTTAAGAAATTGCCACCTCAGCACTGCAGTTTGCTAACCCTTCAGTTGTGCCAGTACCAGGTATATGGTGTGCTGTATTGTATACAGTTTTAGTAGACCAGATTTTTTCTATTTTTTATTCTTTTAAACAAACTACCCTCTAGTTTCTTCTTTTAATCTGATCCTAACAAAGTAGACCAGAACTCCTGGCCAGCAACCATCACAATATATGTAGATTCTTCAGTGATAAACTAGTATTTAAAATAAGCAAATATTTGCAAGGAGTGTCAATTTTTGCACATAATGTTATTGTAAGCATTTATTTTAAAGAGCTGGTTTATTTGGAACCACCTTGTGCATTACAATATAGTGCAATATATAATGTGTTTTGATTTCAATTTGATGTAAAAATACAAATTTTCTGTGGATTTGAAATGCTGAATAAACTTCTTAGTTGAAACATATTCATTTCTTAGCTACAGCTGAATTTTGGTAATGCTGCCAATCCATACATATGGACTAAAGACAAAAAGTAATTTCAGGTCATCTGGACAGAATTGCACTTGTTATTTTACAAATGCGTTTGGTACATATATGGTTGTTGACATGGTGGAATTAAAGTGTGCTGAGAGATTCCCAATTTTTTTAAGTCAGGCAGGCATTTAGTTTTGCTTTGCCACTGAAATCAGAGGCCCTTATTGCAGAGTGTGTCAGGAAGCACGTGGAGCATTGCTTATAACAGTTTAGGAGGGGTATCTGAACAAAAGCAATTGTATTGATTAGGAAAAACAAACAGTAAAAGCAAAACGCTGACCTCTAGCTGTTTTGTATAGAATTGCTTATTTTTTGTTGTCTTCAAGTCTTGTGCTTTCAGCACCTTAGCTTTACATTGGTGGTGTGGATTGCCATTGTTGGTCATTTGGCACATAAGGCACAGCTGTGGCTTTTGTTTATACGACAGGGGATATCTGTTTCCTTTTCCTCTCATTTGTGGCCAAGACAGAGGTAGCTTTTGATATGAGGGGAATGAGGAAGTATGAAGTCATCATTTTATCCACTGCAGAAAACCCTTGATAGCAAGCAGGAACCTATTTAACCTGCTCTGGTATCTGCAATTTGCATTCATTGATGCCTGAAAGGGATGTTAAGTAGAAAGTGTTTGCTAAACTTACAGCAGCAAAATATTTAAATTGTCCTCACTTCACTGTGGCAAGAAGGAAGTAGTTTGCCCCTCTCAGAGCCAATGTTGAAGGCTGTGCACTTCAGAAGACGATAGTGCACTAAGAGAAGTGCTATATTCCAGCCTCCAGCTACTGTATGACCCAAAGCAATGATAGTATTTTGTGTCATTAATGCATAAAGTAAGAACAACCCAAATACCGTCAGTGACACATATGCATACTTATTGCTGGCAGCAAGGTTCATCAGTTGTCAAGGCCACATTATGAAGACATAATTACAGATACACTCCTTTGTCTTCATTTACATAACTGACTTAAATGAGAGTATTGTTGATGGATAAGAAAGTGAGTCCACCTTTCACATTCAACTTTCAGCTATCTAGGATAACCAAAATAGCCTTAAGTAATTAGTCAGCAGAAGTGACTGTCAGTGAAGGAGAGCTGCAAAGCAGGAAGGTGTTAATTTTGAAGTTTTACTTTTTAGATCTACTCTTTTTTCGGTAGAAGTACAGTTTTAGGCAACACAATATGAGTTATTTTATAAAAGTATATCAGTTTGTGCTAAGGCACTGGAGGTCTTGCATTTTGAGTCAATTATGATTTTACTTTTGGGGCAATTAAATAATATATCATCATAAAAAAAATGGTGGATATAAATATTTTCTACTGACATACTTTCATAGCTCACTAAAAGAACTGAAGCTTTTATTTTTCTTTTCCAGATGACTGGTAGATATGAAATGTATGCAGAGAAGCTCACTGAAGCAGTCCAGCCTTATTTTATCCCCAATATAATCAAAGAGTAAGAGAGAGCATCTCATTACAGTCAAATGTTACGTAACAAATTAAAAGGTACTGTTGGATGATAGCTTTACTGTGGATCGCAAGTTGTTATTTTAATGTTGTCACTTTAATTTCCTGTAACCGGCATCTAAATAATAGGTTTTAAAACTGTGCTAAGTAAAATAATTGAAAAATGGCTTCTTGGTTGTGGGTTTTTTTTTTGTCATTTACACTAATGAGTCCAAACTTTTGTTCCTTAGTAGAAATATATCCAGTAGGAATACATTAACATAAAACAATGATGAAATTTATTCAGTACTGTGATATAGTTTGGTGGAAATGATGGGTTCAGAGGACATAAAAGTTTATATATAATCATTTACTTCTGCTTTCCAGTTTTTACCCTCTACCCAAATGCACACTTTAGGGGGAAAGGAGGCATAAATTGTTTTCATCTCTTTTGGTTTTGTTTTTTTTTAAATTATGAACTATTTGATGTTAGAGCTAAGTAACGTGCCAGACATGTCCTAGTTGTTTGAAGATTTGTGGGTGCTGTAAAGCAAGACCACTGGTTCTTTGTTTCACTTTATGCTACATATTACAGCCACAGTTCAACCAATGTCTTTGATGGGCTCCATGAGGTGCAAAAGTAGTGCTGCAGACAGATGCTTTTAATATCTTCAGAAGCTCAGTGCTGCGTTGTGAGGCAAAAATAGAAACGCCAGCTAAAGCACAGGCAAAGCTGGTGCAGTTGCCTTACTTTTCATTGTGAACAGAAAGCCATGGAGATGCTATTAGGGATCAGGATGGGTAACAAAAACTACTTCCCTGGAGCTGCACTCCAGTAGGATACTTGGTGGTTGCAGAGTACACAAAACAGCTGTTGAACATACATAATAGCAGCACATTTGCTGTTCTCAGCTACTGATGTGTATTGAAATTTTGTTTTGTATGATTCAGGTGATGCAGTATGTGTTCAGGAAGTGCAGAATGACTACAATTTACAGACTAGCAACTATGAATTTATAGCTGAAATAAATATTTGAACTCTTAGATAATTTTTTCCAAATTAAAATTTCATCTATGCCATTGCCATTAAGTATATAACGTCCTCTAAAGATTTTTCCAGCATTTTTCATAATAAGCTAGTTAATAAATGCACTCACTACATTGATACAGGGTTATCTGTGACTTTAAACCTTTATTGAGAATGGCTTAATTACAAATAAAAATATATTTATGTATAAAATCCCTGCATGTAAAATACCCCTTCCTTTGCTATTGACATCATGAAGGAAACAAAGTGACAAAACATTTTCAGAATGAGTATTTTGATAGACAATGTTGTAATGGAAAACAGTTTCAGAAAATGCGGACGTTCTGAATGCTTGCGCAGAGAGCTTCTTTTTAATCTGAATTTGTGTCATATAAATACTCAGTCTTTTCACTTGGCTTTTGGTTCTTCCTCATGTTTTCATCTCTCATAGCCATCTTCCATTTGGCGGCTGCAAGAGATCCTGATGCAATGGTGAAGCTCTCCTTTTGTCTGCATTAGCTTAAACAGCTTTGTTTCTTTATCTTTCAGTTTTGTTGAAGTATTTAAACCCTGGGTACCAAACATTTAATAGTCAATATTGTTATACCTATCTGTGCACTTCAGAACACTTAAGCATGCCCTTAAGTTCATGTTTTATGTATAAGCTCAAGATTTGCATTTGGATAACTGAACCAGTAAGAGGCTAAATGTCAATTACAAGCCTATTGTAAGAATTGTTTTTATTTAGCTAACCAAGCCTGCTCTAAAATTAATCCTTTGGCAATTTAATGGTATGGAATGAACTACCTACCTGAAAATGAACGGGTTAAGGACGTACTCTATCAACCTGTAATTTACATACCTGTTAATTAGTAACATAGCTAATACAGTCTCTCTAAATCAAACATCATTAATTTGGACTTGGACATAAAAATTCCCAGATCAGTAGCCTTCTGGTGACTGACTGTGGAGGAGTGGGAAGGCCTTTTCTTGTAAATAGGTTTTGTACCTTTTTTCTGGGATACTGCTGGTGGCAGCAATGTACTGGTTCTACTGCTCACAAATCACATCTTAACTTTTACTCATTTTGCGTGTATAAGTGCCAGAATGTATTCCAACCTCACCAATGATAAGCAAAATTCGATATACTGAAAATTTTTTGTCACGTACTTTCTGTTTGGAACTTTTTAAAGGCTACTGCTTTTGAAATGTCTGTTACTATTTTTAGCCTTTGTACAAAGGAGCACTCTTGATTCTATTAAGTGTACTTATTGTACACTTTCCAGATACTTTTTAGTAAGTCAACTGATGATAAACTATTTTCTCTAAGAAAAAATTGCTACCATGCTAAAAAGTAGATTCCTATGTATTATTTCCACTACTAAGTAACAATGTCCTTTTACTGTTATTCCACGCAGTTCCAGAACTTGAACAGTAATTTTCCTAAAACCATGCCAAAGATGTGGGATCTCTGTCTTAAGTGCAAAATAAAATTTTGCTAGCGTCACATCAGTATTGATTTTTCTACCCGTTTCAACGTAGGCAGGACTTGAGATCAAGACTTGTAGGAAATTGTGATGGATGAATTTGGTTCTTACACTTAACAGTGCTCCTCAGCAAAGTAATTAAACCCATGAAAGGATTATGTGTGGGCTGCTAAAAATTTCATTTGATCATGTCTGAATACAGTAACTCCAACTTAATCCAAATACAGCTGTATTATAAGAGCTAAAAAGTCTGAGTTACTGCCTCTTACTTGTAACAGAGACATTTGTATTCCTTCTTTTCTTAATTGATTTCAGCTCTTCTTAGAAGGTCACTGAACTAGTAACAATAGCTAAATTTGGCTCAAATTATGATTCAGCATTTTAGTTACAATCCAGTATATGCTGTCAGGTATTTATAATTTATACACAAAATTAATATAATTAGCATGGATGATAATTTTCTGTATTTGCTTAGTAAGTTTATATTTTATATTTAGAATGGAGTCTGTGGAAACTGGCCCATGTGGGTGGCATAACATTCAGAGGTTTTTGAAAAGAGCAATGAAAACGTCTAGGTACAAATAAAATATCTTCACTTAAACTTTTGGGGCAATACAGAGCTCTGAGGAGTCATTCTAGAGGATTTAGCTAAAAGAGACCGAGTTTGTAGTACAAGGAACAATACCAAGAACTACGAGTCAAAATTTAATATAGTGGCATAAATGCTAAATTTGTGTAAGGTGAATTTGGTACATAGGAAGCTTCCTTAAGTAATTGTGTTTCACTCCTACAATGCAGACAATACTGATGAGCCAGCAAGGTATTTTTTTGTTATTTAAAAGTGATTTAAGTTAGTATTTTTTCCTTCCATAATACCCCACTGAACCTCAAATCCCTAGATTTAGGATGAAGAAACCCTTGATGCTTTGACAGAGAGAGAGAAACAGGTATTTTCTTTTTTTTTTTTTTTTCTGGTTTTGTTTACCTAAACCTATGCATGTATTACCAGGTGTTAAAGTTCATAAATTTGGTGCTTTTTATCTCATGTGTTTAATTTGAAAATAAGCTCAAAGGCTCTGAGCCTGTATTTTAAAACTGCTGTCAAATATGCGATGTTGAAAATGAGGGGGGAAAAAAACCCCAAACAAAAAACGGATACATACATTGCAAAATCAGATACATCATCAGAAAAAAAAGGTAAAGACAGCATTGCAATATAGTCCTATCAATGTCTATAAAGCCTCCCTTGTTTAAGATCCCACTGCAATTCAGGAGGAAGGTCTCTGCAGGGGGAGTCCTGAGACAAGCAGCCAGCTGCCATGCAGGCTGCACAGGAAAGGACCACAAGTATCAGGCGTGGACGTCAGCTGTCTGTGTAGATGAACAGAATATCTTCATCAGTGCCGTAACTTGTCCTCGCTTCCTCAAAGTTACTGATGCTGGTGCAGCATGTTCCTGTTATGAAGGAAGAAAATGTTACTAAAAATTGAGAAGAATTTGCCTGTGAAAGGCTCTTATACTGGGTCTAGCAGCCTCTGCAAAGAGAAGTAACTAGTACACAGACTAGACCTATCAGGTTACAGCTTTACTCAGGTCTTTCTGCCTCAAAGGCAGTGCTTGCTGAAGTAGTGCTGTAAATAGGTACTAAATTGGCCATCCTGTTCTCTTCTGAACAGTTCAGCATCTCTAACTAACCCATGTGGAAGCCAGACATGTTTGCTAGAATGCGTATGTTAATGCCTTAAGTAAATCACAGCACTGATTTAATTAATGTGGCAAAACCCCTTCTGACATATTGGTCAGTGATGCCTGAAATACATACAGGCTATTAGGGGAAGCCCAGCTGTGGCTCTGCATTACAGACATGTTAGTAATGTGGTGGCTGAGAATCCACCCAAAAGGAACAGGCTACTCACGGTCAGCATAGGCAGGGTTGTTGTAGTAAATACTCCCTGAGGCTTTGTTGTAGCCACATAACACAATGAAATGGCCCTGGTAGTCGGGATTCCTGCAGAAGCACTTCTGTCCAATGGGGAGGAAGCAGCAGTATTTGACAGGACTTGAGCAAAGATCACACAATAGGAGGACTGCATTCACTAGGACAATGGCTACATGACCTTGGGACAGGTGTTTTTGGATGTCTTGAACAGTTACTGTGCTGCAGAAAAAACATCAGATCTGCTTACTAACAAGTTTAGGAAAGACACTGGTATACAATGAAGTGTGTGGTGACGGACAGTACTTATGACTGCAGCTGGCATGGTTGTTTATGTATCACAGGTACAGCTTTTTGCTGATAAAACCCTGAAGGCTTTGCTACAGACAAAGCCTGACAAAACCTGTGTCATTTAAGGCCTTTTGATCTCATTACTGCTACTGAAGTGTGGAGTAACAGCTCTGGATTCTGCAGTAATATAAACGTAATCTCAGAATGTATCAGGTGTCCCAGAGAAGAGTATTAAAGGAGCTGGCACCTCATTCAATAACTTCAGAGACTTCTGTTGTGGGGAAATCATAAGTGAAGTGTTCTCTCCTGCTCTTAGAAAAGCTTATCTCTGAAGCACCAAATCTTTATCAACTGAGTGGTTAAAGATTGTATAATCACTAACCAACTTAAGACATGCCCAGATTTGCCTCTGTCACACAGGAATGTTTCTCCCAGTTGCAATTTTGGACTACCTGATGTTCTTGAGGCTTTATTTCTATAGTACCTCCTACAGAGAATGACTATTAACCAAACAATTTATAATCTCATCTGTTAAAAGCTGTCCTTCTCTGAGGCAGATGGTGTATTCTATATGCATTAGAAACTCATCCCTTGGATATGTTCCACACGTCCAGGCTGTGTGCACTACCTAACTGAACTCAGGTGCTTTTTAACCTTTTCCAGTACTGGTTCTCCTCTTTGATGCCCCAGCCTCAGTACTGCACAGGTAGATGTGCCCTCTGTCCCTGCTGTGATCAAGGCCACGATCTTAAGATTGCTAAAGCAAGATGGACTGGCTGTCCCTTTTGTCCTGCTAAACAGATGGTGCCATACAGACTCCATGTACGTTAAAAAGGACACTTAAAAATTCTGTTAAACGAAAGTTGCATTGCAGCATTCAAATGCTGTTGTGACTGCCCTGTACCCTCTCTTCTTTTCTTACTTCTGATTGCTTACCCCCACTTCAACAAGAGATCCAAATCCAGCTTCGCTATCAAAAGGAATGCAATTCCAGCTGAACATGGACTTTAGTTATTTCCCATGTAGAATATCACTGTCAGTTGTGAAACATTTCTGCAGTTTTTCCTCTTCTCCTGGGTTTGCAGCTCTTTCATAGAGGTTCCTTATTTCATCCTCCCTTTGGCAAAAGCTCGTATGCCAGCTTTTTCTTTGTGCGTCTGTGTAGGAACAGAGAGCTATACTATTTGCATAGCTCTGGGAACAATGGGTTGTGTGCCCACGTAGCGCTCTCCTTAATTCCAACAATGGCCAATTAGAGCACTGTAGGCACTCCCTACTGGGTAATTTTAATGGATAATCAAATTCAAAACATAAACAATAGTCAACTCCTGTCAGCATTTTCAAATCACTTACTCTGTGTCGTGACTGTTTTTCCTCAAACTTCACTATTAACTCCTGATGTCTACATTTTTTTTGAGACAGATATAGTAGAAAGACGCTGTAATTCACCAAAAAAAGGCTCAAGGCTTGATTTCGGTCTCTTTTTACCATTTTAGCTGTGTGAATCCAAGAAAAGCATGGGGCCCACAGAATCTCCAAAGAGAAAGGAAAGAAAACAATAATCTTACCACTTCTCCACCAGCACCTTGCAGGCTTTGGCTTGTGCAAAGAGCTGGTTCACTCGATTCTCTTCTGTGTCAAAGTGCTTCCTGTAAAACGACTGTGGAGACAACAGACGTTATGAACTGGAATGAAGTTTACCTTAGGTAATCTACTACTTAAAATCCCTGCTAGCAGGGGCTGCGTAAATTGGAGATCTGGCTATGGGACGAGAGATCTCTCCCGTAGGTCACTGGTAACAGGATGAGGATTCCTACTGTAAATTCTAAGTTTAAATTCACCGCTGGTCCGTTATTGCTGTAATTTCCATCCAGTGGCCATTCAGCTGCCTGCATGAAAGAAGCCTGTCTTGTTCGTACTGGGCGGGAGCTTGCATTAGAAAAGCCATCGCCACCATAGGCCCTCACTGGCCCCCTGGCAATCTTAAAGAGGCCAAGCTCTCAATGGCCATGGGGGTCAAGTTCCCCTCTCACCTCTAGAGGTGGTTCTTCCAGGTCAGGGCTGAGGCACGGTGGTGGGGAAAGTGTGGAAGCTAGCACTGCTGCTGCCCAGGCTCTACCTGTTCTGTAGATAAATAGACGGCTTCAGTCTCCAAAGCTGTCAAATAGGCTGGAACCTTTTATGAGCATTATGTGAAAACTTTTTAAACAACTCGTATTATGGAATCAAAGATGTGAAATATGTGGGATCGAATCTAGCTTTGCCTTTGGAACTGATTAGTGCAAATTCTGGCAATAGGCAAACCTTGTTTACAGGAACTGTGGTTAATTGTCAGTGACACAGCAGAGCTTTTATAACATGACACACAGGGCTTTTAAAACTGTCTCCTGTCTCCCAGTAGATGAGAATACTAACCTGATTTTTGTAGCCCTTGTCCACTCCAAGCGTCTGGGTGCAAAATTTATGCTTAACACCAAAGTGCCGCATTAGGTAGGCCAGGTCAATAGTCCAGATGCTCTTTGTTAACTGGAGTTCCTGGATGGCTTTCTGAAATTCATCATTGTCCAAATGGTTCAGGTACCTATGGTATTAGGAAAGGCAGGGGAAGGGAAGCACAGATCTTAGGAGAAGCAAAACATGTGCTGTAGCCCAAGCCTCCACATCACAGGACGTAAAAACTGAAACAAATGGTTTGGCTAAGAAATAACAAAAAAAACCCAACCAAACCAACCCACAAAGGAGCCACAAATATAAGGGAAAGGAAGGGAGTAGGGAATATTTAACTGGATTTATTGCTGACTTCTTTTAATTGGAAATGTATGAGTATCTTGACTGTTTATAGTGCTAGAAGTGTACAGGTGCTGTACAATAGGCAAGCTATACTGAGCAAGTATAGAACTCTGTCCTGAAGGGCTTACAGTCTAAATGTACAAGCATATTAGAGCAAACACAGAAAGAAGTGTTAAAGACTAAAACTTGCTTCACGCAATAGGTGGATTTCAAAAGGAGGAACTGTAAAGGAAGTCGGTCAATATTCAAAGGAAGCTTGTCTTAGGCACTGATGGCACAAAAGGCAATAAAGGGGAGATGAAGTCAGGAGCAGGCTTGGGACAGGTTGCAAAGGAGGGGGGAAAGGCAGTTACAGAGAGTTCTGGAAGTTAGAAAACAAATGGAAGTAAATGGGAAAAAAAAAAGGACTGGAATTGAGGATGCAGGGCAAACAAGGTCAGATCAGCAGGGTGAGAAGATTAATCTTGGAAGCTGAGTTTTGGGCAGACTGGAGTGGCAAAGAGGTAAAGGGAATAAAGAGGCAGAGGTTACAGTAGTCAAGATGGGAAATTACCAGCACACGGACTAACGTCTTGGCAGAAGGGATGGAGAGAAATGAAAATCTTCTGCTTCATATCTACTAAGTGGACATCTAAATAGGTATTTCTCCTGCACCTAAGCTCATGTTCCTCTGTGGAAGGAAAGAGGAGTTCAGCAGGACAGCTACTAGTTCAAAAAAAAAAAAAAAAGAAAAACCAAAACAAAACCAAAAAAACCCAAAGGGCAACACAGTGCATTGTTTTGAAGTTGAAACCATTCTTGGAACAAAACCACTCATCCCACAGACTGGGGGCTCAGCAGGACAGAGGTAGTATATACTCATCAACTGGGATGCACCTACCCATCACTTGAAAACACAGAAAGGAATTAGGTGAATTGTTGTGCTAAGTATCCATTCTGAATTAGAACAATAGGAAAGAGGGATAACTTTTTATTAGCTTATGCATGCCAACCTGCAAAGTTCTTAGAGCTGATCAGATATTTTGTATCTGTCAAAACAGTCAATTATTCAAAAGGCTCTTAAGTTCATCTTGGTTTATATTTCCCCTTGCTCCTGCTGGAGAGCTGTGCCAGGCATAGTAATTCTCCAAGGGTACCTGAGAATACGTGCTCTCGTAAGACTAAGTTAAACTCACAGCTGCATCAACGCACCTCTTCTCCCTGCGTGTTGCTTCCCGCTACCCCTCTCCCATGGGATGGGATTTCCCACCCCTTCAAACCAAAACAGCCACTTACTGAAGCACCATCCTGGAGCAGGCTAGCCCGCAGTCCCAGTGGTACAACTGCTGAATGACCGGCACTTTCAGCTGGATGCAGTCAACTGTAGTGGAAACACCCCATTGTGAGTAAAACACGAAAGATGTCATGCAACAACACAGATCATACAGGAGTATTTTTTCCATACCTCAGCATTAAAAGTCAGCTTGTCCTCAGCACTATAGTGGCAGAAGCTTAGAAAGATTTTTTTACTTTATCTAATTGGCAGGTATTTTTTATTTTCTTAGGGGAATGTAAGTTTGGTATTTCTGTACGCTTAAGCGTTTGGTTTAACCTCATACTCCTTATCCTGGATCACTCTGCCATATGGTCCACCCCCTTCTCCTTGAAAGTTTGATTTTATTCTTTTTGGTGGGGTGACATGCCCGCCAACTATGAAGCTGTATCCCCCCCTCCTAAATAACAGTAGGTAAGGCACAGGTATTCATCCCTTCTCTTGTGTCTGCATGGACTTCTATGCCACAAAAGGAGTTCTGTGAGAAAACAGACACAACCAAGATCTCTAGGTGCTGATCTCTTACAAGTCACACAGATCAGAGCCTTTTCTACGGATGTCTTTTTCCTCAGGGACTGTAATTTATGGAGTAATTTTCAGTTAACAAAGCTCCACAAGTGGCACCTGTTGGCCTTTCGTATTAACTTAGTCAATAACTCAGCAAAGGGAGCGGGAAAAAGAACGATCTCTACCAAAAAGTCCCAGAATACAAGTAACTCCATCCTTCTGCCTCAGTTTTTATTTTTACAGGGTTGGCGATGTGGTGGTTTCAGTTTCAGAAAGTTCCTTACCGCTCAAAGGACATGAAGAGTTGTCCCTATTATTGTTACTTCAGCACCAGTCAAAGTGAGTTAATCATAAAGGGCTTTTCTCAACAACCTTACCTTTGGTCTCAAAAAGACCTTTGAAAAGTTCTGTTAATACAAGGTCAGCTACATTTTAAGGTGGGAATAAAAACGTACTTGACGTCATGTGGGCTGGTCTACTTTTGATGTAATTTTATTTATCTAAGAAGTTTTATAGTGTTGTTTGTAATCTTATTTTAAAAAAAAGCTATAAGCCTACTGTCAGGACAAGCCAATACAGATATTCTGGACTCTTTTCAAATACCTTTTCATAGTTGCGCCACTGTTTAATCATGACTTTGAAGACTGGCATACCCTTTAGTATATCCAATCTTTTTAATTAATATAGATTAAGTATCCTAAAGAAAAAAAAAAAAAGAAAACGCAATTTTCAGATTCTCCTCTAACCAAGATCTGTAAGTATTTTGTCATCATTTTTTCTTGGCGTGTTATGATTCTGTCCCTTTTCTGTTAATACCCAGAGCCTCTGTCAAGTCCCAAGATTAACTGAAGAGGTGCACGTTTCCTACGTGAAGACTTCAAAGGGTAACAACTTTAATCTTCTTGGATGTTCAGCTCCCAGTCATCCTGTTTCCCAACACACCCAGATTTCTTCACCGATGCCTGTCGGCTGTCCCGAGATAGGATACGAGCCCGTGCAGGCTGTGGCTGTAAACAGCACCGACAACGCCGCTCCGCCGGCTCCTCGGCGCAAACAACTCACACCGGGAGCCGGCGATTCCACACCGCTGCTGGCAGAACCGTCGGCTCCGGGCGGGCGGAGGGGCCGCCAGGGCCTCCCCGGGGGATGGCGAGACCCCTCGGCCGCGGGCAGGGCCGTGCCCGGGCTCCCTCCCCCGGCCCCTTCCGCCAGGGCCGCCCGCCCCCTCCCCCCGAGGGCTCCTCCCGGCCGCCCCGCGCTCCCCGCCGGCAGAGGGAAGGGCTGCGGGACGCGGCCGGGGCTCACTGACCTGGCGGCGGCGGCTCCCCGGCCTCCTGGGGGCTCTTCATGGCGGCGGCGGCGGCGCCTGCCGCCTGCTCACTGCCGGCCCCGCCGAGCCGGCCTGGGCGGCGGCGCGGCCCAGGGGCCCGGCATGCCTCGGCGCGGCGCTGGCTCCTCCCGGCCCCGGGGGCGGGGGAGGAGGCGGGGGCTGCGAGGGGCCGGGCCCCGGGGCGTCTGCCCCGCGCCGTGGTCGCGGTGTGGGCGGCGGGGTGTGTCGGTGGGCAGGGGCATGATACGGCGGGTGGGGGATGCGGCACCGAGGGCGCGCGGGGAAGCCAGCCTTGCCCCGGCAGAGGGGCACCGCCGCCGGGAGGGGGCTGTCCCCGGCCGGCGGGACAAGACTGCGGCGGAACCGTGGCGTCGGGTCTGCGCGGCCCGGCGGCCCCGGGCGCGATGGCGGTGGAGGGCTGGGAGGGGAGGGGAAGGGGTCGCTCCCGCCGGTGCCTTCCGGTTCCGGCGCGCGGTGCAGGGTGGGAAGGCGCAGGAGGCCATTAGCGGCTGAGCGCGGGACCGAGCTGAGGTGGGTGGCGAGTGGCGGTGGGGCCGGCCCGGCCCCGGGTCGGGTTCCTCGGCGTCTTGTGGTGTTCCCGGGCCCTGCTCGCTCTCTGGGCAAGCATCCGAGCTGCTCCGTCTTCCCTGAGGTGCCTGGGCCTGAGGGGGCGAAGCCGCGGTGGGGCGGCCGCAGGCCTTGGGGGCTCTGCTGGGCCTCTCGGGGTGGGCCAGGCTGGGCCCCCCTCTGCCCTTGGGGGGCCTTCAAGCGAAGGAGGGTGGTGTGGGGGTGCGGTGCGGTGTGGTGTGGTGTGTGGGCTGGGCTCGGCTCCCTCACGGTAGAGGCTGTCATTTAGGAGGAACGGTCGGCGAGGGTGGCTGTCCTCACCACAGGTGCAGCTGCGCTCGTAGGTGGCCAGGCTGGCTGTACCGTTATGGGGTGCACCTGGGGCTGTTTCCGTTTGAGGTGCACCTGGCTACACGGGTGGTCAATTAGCTGGTATTTACAGGTGAATTTCCCAGGTCAGAATGAACTTGGAAAAGACTTAATTTTGCTGATCTTTTAAGTTTTATTAATGTAGTGTCAAAGCATATGGTGTGTTTGGGCAAGAGAGAAAATCAGCGCTTTACACTGTGAAAGATCATAGATTGTGTAGGTAAAGCTTAGTCTACAACTTTCTTTGTAATTATGTCCTTTGTTTTTTCTTGTCTCAGGTGTAGAACCGCAGCACTGCAAACATGTCGATTGGAGTGCCAATTAAAGTCCTGCATGAGGCTGAAGGCCATATTGTGACATGTGAGACCAATACAGGAGAAGTTTACCGAGGCAAACTTATTGAAGCTGAAGACAACATGAATTGTCAGGTATACCTGCTTCAGGAGGTTGGAGACAAGGCTTTCTGACATGTGTCTGGAAAGGCTGATAGCTAGCTTATTGGCAGCTTGATTAAAAGACTGTTGCTTTTAGTCTTAGGATAAAGAAAACTGTACTGCTGTACGTGTGTTGTCTTACCATAGTGAAATGGGTTCAGGATTACTGAGCGTGCCAAAGAGGCCAGACCTTATTCTTGTTTTAGAGTCGGATTGGGTTGGGCATTCTTGTCAATTATATTAGATGTTCCTGTCAATAATATCAAGATTCTGTTCTGTGAACAACGTTTCTGCTGGAGTTCTTTATTTAAAGCCACTGAGTGTAAGAATAAACCCTTGATTTAGGAAATTGAAGCTGTTCTAATGCATGTTACTTTAGTCATCCCAAGAGGGTTTAATTTTTATTGACTTTAGGCAAGTCATTGTTGAAATCAAAATGCTTCCTTAATAGTTAGGAATAGAACAGCTTTCTTGAAACTGGTTCAGTATGAGAAAACCAAACTAACATAGCTGATAAAACTAATTTGCAAACTGGGGAGAAAGCAAAAGTCCTGGACCTGCTTGAATAGTAGCAGGCTTAGAAGTATGGCTAAATGGTCCTGGATGCCTTGTGTCACAGCTCCAGTTGAGAAAGCAGTATCCTTGGGAAGTCTTTGGCGCTCCAGTAGTACTTGAATCTTGGCTGTGTATTCTGCAGGCAAGAGAAGGAATACAGAACTGTGTTAGAGGCCTGTGAGCACTGACTGATCTTTATTTTCCAGATGTCCAACATAACGGTGACATACAGAGATGGACGAGTGGCACAGCTTGAACAGGTGTACATCAGAGGGAGCAAGATACGGTTTCTTATTTTACCAGATATGTTGAAGAACGCTCCTATGCTAAAGAGCATGAAGAATAAAAACCAGGGTTCTGGAGCTGGACGAGGAAAAGCAGCTATTCTCAAAGCTCAAGGTGCGTACAACTTGTTTATGGTTGTGTTTCTGCCCCCTTCCTCCCCCCCATTTTGCTGCAGAAGAGCTGGAAAACTGTCATCTCTATCACTGAGGAAACAAGCTGTAAGAAACTGAAAGATTACTGGTTCATATGTTGTTTTTCTGTGTATTTCATCTTATGGTAGGAGTCAAGACTGAAACTGCCCAATTACCTGAATGTGTAATATTGATGCTACAATAATTTAGATATAGTGAGTAGCCGTGTTGAAAGGAGGCTTTATATAAAACTTTGTCATCTTTTTTCCAGTGTTTGTGTCCGCTAGCTGTTTGGAATAGTTAGGGAAGGATCTAGGTGTTCTTATTGAGCTTTTGTAAAATTCAGGTATTAAGAAGGCACTTAAAGTAGTGGGAAGCTGTAATTATCAGCCATTCTATAGTTCACTCTCATTTGTATCTTTCTCAGGGGAACAGCCTAATTATATCAAGACTAAGTAATAGTCATGGGCTGCAGAGTCCTTGCTTAACCTTACAGCATTTGCTAAAGTTATGTGGGGGAATAATAACATCTGCTGAAACATACTGAGTTCTGTTGCAAAGTCTTGGAAGACTGTGAGGTTTTAAATCTCTGGCTACAAATTTGTGCGTCAGATTAGAAGGAACATAAAGTGTACAAATATTCCACTGCATCTGTTCTAAGTAACAAGACTGTGTAACCATTAGTTCTGGTTCTTCTCACAGAAAGCTTTTTCCTGTTACATCACTTCCTGAACTTCATAGGACAGCCTCGCTTCCTTGCTTCTAAGCAGGAGACTTTGAGTGTTGTTTATGTTTCTTTGTTGGTTGTTGAGATAAATATGTGGTTATGTCAAATCCATGTCATCCCTGCTGTTTTCTTTCTTCAGTGGCTGCAAGAGGAAGAGGCCGTGGTATGGGCCGTGGCAACATCTTCCAGAAGCGAAGATAATCTTGGTCTTGACCGACGTGCATTTTTTTTTTTATTAGAGCGTATTAACTTGACTACATGTGCATTGGTATCAGTTTTGTTTAATAAATGTTTCTGACAAAAACTTGTCTGGTCTTGTATGACAGGACTCCTCTTGGGCAAATACATTGTAGGTTGATTTCAAGCTTAAAATAGCTTTGTCTGGAAAATAGTGGATTTTACATCTAGATTTGACTACTTTATATTTGTGTGATGCATTGACTTTTAATGTTGCGGTTTTCTTGTTTAGTCCTGTTGCCGTTCATTCTCTAAAGAATTGGAAGGCATTCTTGATGAAGAATTTTAAGGTATTATGTTTTAAAGTCATATTAGCAGCTACATTTGTGGAACGTACTGCCAAACAGGCAGCTTCCTGAGAAGCAAAGCACTATGTTCTTTTGCTTTATACGGATCTACAATAGAGGTCCATCTTCAGAGCTGTACGTGGAGCTTGTATTCTTGCGTTTCTTATTTTTCTCTTAGGATACAGGGAGAATTTTTCATTGGGAACACAACAACTTTGATAGTCTGAGTCTATATTTGCAGTGAAAAATTCTATTCTAACTTTCTTAGTGGTTCACTTGTTTGTGGGATTGTTTTTTTTTCTCTCTACCTGGGAAAAGAAGACAGAATATAAACCAGACATTTTCAAGGATAAATTTGAAGTGTTTTGTAAATTTGAAAAGTAGTGCAGGTGTATAGTGAAAGTCATATAAGGGGTTATCCATTAAATACAACTCAATAGAAATGCTAATCTTTTGAACAAAGCGTAGGAGGATCAACTTTAGCTTTTGGTCTTCACATCTATACACAGGCATAAAGATCATCAGCTGATCTGGAGGAAGCCAAATGTAGTTGTAACTTTATTTCTAAAAGTATAGTGTGGCTGACTTACTGACTTAAAGGCTTGAAATGTGTGAATGTTAACGCTTCTGTACCTAATCACATACTTGCATACAGTCAATTATCAGTCTGGAAATGTATCAGATACCTAGTCTTGCTTTTCTGCTATGATGCTGTGAAGACTCCCTTGTGCGCAGACATGAAAGTTGAACTAATGTATTAATTTGTTGAATTTTTGTCTGTAAATAAAGCTGTATTTGGTCTCACATCACTAGAAAAACCCTGCTACATCTTCTGGGTAGTAATGATCCTAAGCATTTGTATTAGGAACCTCCTTAAAATGTGTTTAAGATGTGCTTGAGCTTAAATTATAAGAACACTTTAGTTTCTTGTATGCCTAGACACAGGAACCCATCCAAAAGACAAAACAGTTTTCATAAAGCCCTGCTTCAAAACATGGCACGTGAGTCATGTTCATATAGCACGAGTGCTTTCCTGAAGAGATCGTTTCCAACTTGAAATGACCACTCTAGGGCTTTAGTAATGATACGAAACGCTTTCTCGTGGAAATGTCATTCTTCAAATCCACAGTCATTCTAAGGAGACTGGTGACTGATACCAGTTGATCAGGCTGTTTCCCTCTGAGAGTGTATCTGTGTAATATAAGGGCAAATAAAACTGGTCTGTATGCAAACTACAACCTTTCTAATCACTAATAATAACAGCTGTTTGTATGTTCTGGAACTTTAATAATCGGTTTGGTTCTAGCTCTTATGGGAGAGAAGACATCTCTCTTTTTTTCACAGAATTTTCTCCCTCTGCCTAAGTAAAGGCTTCTGAATTTCTCAAGACTGTTGAGAAAGGACATCTTAAAATCAACATGAAGCTGAAGTCCATTTTGAGTCTTTATACTGGAAGCCCACTGAGACTGATGTTTTTTAAGACACAAAGGAAAAAAGAATTCCATCCTGTTGCTGTACCATGAGCTTCATGGTAAGAATTGAACTGTCTGCTTATAGTATCCCGTCCTGAGGCCTGGGATCTCTGGAAATGGGTTGGTAGGTAATAACAGATATTCCTGTTGACATCTGCTGGTGTTGCTTGTTGCTATAGAGTGGTATATGAGGAGTCCACTTTCCTAGTAGGTAGTAGTATGGCCATTTGAAGTAGATGTCTTTTATTTGCAGTCTGTTAACTGGTCTTACTGCTTTTAACCCATCGGGCTTGTGATTGTGTTGCTAATTGAGTAGGAATTTTTGTACAGTGGAGTTGCACTACTGTCACTACAGGCAGAACAGGAATGGCATGATGCCTGATTGCTTTCTGTGTAACTTGAGGCAAGTGTCTGCTGTGAGATTTTATAGGGTGCTTCTTCAGCAGCTAGAACTGCCTTCTCTTTCCAAAGCAAACACCTAATAGAAATCTGAGATTGATTAGTGCAACAATTAACTGCCATAAATATAAACTAGTGTCGGATGGAGCATGTGTGTGTTGAAGGATGTGGCAAGCTGTTCTGCTAAAGGCTGTGGCTAATGTACAGTGAGTGACAGAAGTCACCGTTACCTTGTTTAGTATCAGGAGAGACAAGAGGCGTACTCACAGTTTGAGCAAAGAGCAATCGCTTTGCCAGAACCGCTTTGTGTCTGGCTTCTCTTGGGTGTCCCTGTAACCTCTTGAGGAAACTAACAGTAAGGATTGCCGCTTCTTTTTTTTGCTGGGACTATCTGGTACTTCTCAGCCCTCAAAACTGCTTCCTTTTTCTGTAAAGCCTCCAAAAAGAAATATTAATATGTGGAAAAGGAAGTAAGTCACAGATGGGGGACCTGACTAAAAGTATTTTTTTGGAAGAGATTCAAGATTTTGGCAAGACTGCAAATCTGGCCTATTGGCTTTGCACCTCACTGTTTCCTTCTGCCTGATAAGTATCATGTAGCCTTTTCTGAAGGTTACATGCTTCTTTTGCAGAGGGCAGGGAGGAATGGCACCTGTTTTGAACATGTACAGCTACTGGAATGGCAAAGGCTTTGAAACACCGAAGGGCACCCTAAAAAGTATAATGGTTAAATGCTATTTAAGCAAATTAAAACTGCCTGGCAGTAACAGGTTTGTTGGGGATTGTTTCCGCTGACGATGATTGGCTTACCTTTTCTATTGGTTTTTAAAGTTGCTGTTCCTTCTTCCTGTGCAATGCCAGGCTTCTGTTCTCTCCACTGAGACCTTTCTTCCCTGAAGCAGTTGATGTGGCGTTCAGCAGCACTGAGGGCAGGCGGACAACCTTGAATTTCGGAAAGAAACAAGAGCCCTCCCCAGCAGGTCTGACTGACAGAACAAACTGCAGCATATCTGCTTTAAGAAGTTTCTACCCCTTCCGATGTTTCTCACCCTCTATATTTGTGACTGTCCACTGAGCACGCAAAAAGAAACTTTTTTAAAAACCTTTTTTTCCAAGCGGTGTTGCCTTAGTTTTTAGGCTTTATTTAAAACATGTAACATCTCTAATCCTCATCAGCTTTGAAGAAGATACTGGATTTTGTATAAATTAAAAGCTTTGCACTGCAAATTCAAGTTGAGGCTGAATCTAGGATGAACTGTTTACCCTCTTCAGAAAGAAAGATATTGTGAATTAGTGTTGAAAATTTTGAAGGTTCACACTGGTAGGAATTTAAGCCCCAGCCAAGACAAACATATCACTTAGCAATTTCTTATTAGTCGAGTAAAATCTGACAAGACTAACTGATACGCCTGTTGGTTATAAGCTGCTTTGAAGAGCCTTTGTACAATGTGTGTATTTTTACCTACCATGGGATAAATCAGAATTTCCTTCTAACAAATGATGCCTCATCCACTAGATGGCTCTGTTGGTAAGAGAATGAAATACAGGAAACCGGAACCCTCTGGAAGGAAAAAATGCAAGAAATGTGACTTCTGCTGTAAAATCCATATGCTCAGTACTGTTACAACTCTAGCATGAAAACGCACAGCTTGTTTTCTTTCCTCTTCAGTGTTCCCAAAGTGCTGGCTTCATATGCACCCAGTCTGTTCCAGCTGTTCCCTGATGTGAGTGTCCCTGGTACTTGGCTAATTGGGCATATGCGCTTAGGTAGGTCGTGCAGATTCCTGGAGTTCAGCAGCTTAATTGATCTGTTTCTCTGGGATGGAGGATACTACGGATAGATGCAGCTGTCTGATTTTAATAGCCCTTATTTGTCATCTTTTTTTTTTTTTTTGGTCACACATTGCAGTGTTTCTTTTCATTCTTTGCCATTGCTTTGTGTGTGGGCTTGTAAACCTCTTCCTGTTCAGTGGGTTCAGGGCTCACCATAGCTCCTGCTTTTGGCAGAGACACACAAGCCACTGGCCTGAAGCTTTGACATGAACTTGCCCCTTTGATATGATCCGTGTAGATGCCTCTGTAGTACTCATGTGGGCCAGAGAAGCCACACAGCAGCCATGCAAAATGATGTGTGTGGGGAAGTGCAGGCAGAAATTCACCCAGTCTTCCCGAGTCAAAACCAAGGTTGTGCTCCGGTACAAAAACAGAGGGGAGAGCCTGATAACAGTAGAGAAGAGATAAATGATTGGGGAACATATCACTTGAAAAAATTGCTTTGCACAGAACTGTAGAACTTTTCCTCACTGACCAGGTGCTTTCATCCCATGCACGTGCAGTTCTGCTCTCCAGGCGTGTCTAACTTATATGAGACCCTAAAGCTGTACTTTTCTTTAGTTCATTTTCCAAGGGTGCTCTGCAAAATATCAGTCTGCAAGATACTGGGTTACAGCTGAGAGAGGCTGGGAAGAGATGCTGTGTAGAGGAGATGAGTGGCAAGCTATGGTGTCTCTTCTCTGAGCATCATTACATTCCATGTTGTAAAAGCCCTGTTCTCCACGGTAACAGAACTGAGTTTATACCAATTCTTAAAATTGCGGGAGAGGCAGTAGCCTCTTAATCTCTGCCAGTGAAAGGGAGAAGTAAAAGGATGTGGCCCCTAGATCTTCCATGCCCTCCAGAAAACCTCTTCTAGAAGGGCAGAATGGAGTGGAAAATGAGATTTTCTGGTGCTGGTGGTCAGGATAACTGTCCAGTGTGTAGCCCTTTGCTACTTAAACTTGTGAGCTTCCATTTAAAGTAGAGATGTCCTATTTCCTCTTCCCAGTAAAATGTGAGCAAGGATGGAAGCCAGACGTCCCAGTGAAGTAATGGTTTGGTAAGGTAGCAAAGGGTGGAATTCTGAGGTCTGCAAGAAAGTATCAATGATTTGGTTGCTTATTTCTCAGCCATGGGTCAAAATGGAGGAAGGGTTCTCCCAGGGTTCTTTGATGTTTCCATCCTGACAGAGGCAAAAACCTAGATCTGGACTTGCACTTTATTGCAGCTAAGCTGATTCAGACAGTAAGACCTGGTCGTCTTCTTCTCACATTAGATAAAGCTAACTTTATGGGACCCTCCTGCCTTCAGTGTTTCTTTGGGAGGAAATACGGACACACCACGTTTAAAGCATGGTCCAGAATAGTCTTGAAACAAATGCTGATATGGGCAGTGTGCTGCAGATTACTTTGCAAGTAAGATGATACTGTTCTCCACCTCCTCATCCGCTCAGGGACAGATCACGCCTGTGGACAAAAGAGCTACCATATGATTACAGCATGCTGGTGCCTGAAGTAGCCAAAGCAGTGCTTGTCTGCAAGTACTTTCCCAGGTCAAATTGCACATTAACTACTCTGGGTGTCCTGTTGTTGCCTGGACCTGTAATAATAGTTCTTGATAGTGTCAAGAGTACTTTGGAGGTAATGAACAGGGAAGTGCCACCCTCCTCTGCTCATGCTAACTGTTCCTCAAAGAGTAGGCATGGGATTATTTAACTCGGTGTGGAGGCTGACAGTAGTGTGCGGTATGACCAGTAGGTTCGGGGTGGTTTTACTTCACTTAATTCACATGCTTAATGAGAAAAGTATTTTTGTTTTGTGTGTGAATTGGTTGTTCCTAGTAGACAGGCTATTATTCCTGGCACAGGACCAGTCATTGCATAAGCAAGTATTGTGCAGCCCTCTGCTGCTCAGCAGAGACTATCGGAGTCTATGAAAAGTGGAGATTTTCCAGCATCATTAATTCAGGGGAGAATGTTGAAGCCCTGGCAAAGAAACAGATTGTATCCAGAAGATGTGTAGTTATGCTGGGAGAAATGAAAAGAATGGCAGAAAAATGCTGCTATTGTTCTTTTGTTTAGTGAACTGCTTGCAGCGAAAATTTAATTTGTTCTTCATTTTCCCTTGCCTGAGGACTTAAAATCTGTTGTCCGGTTGGGGGGTTGCCCTATTTCCAGCTCAGTGGAGAGACGCTAGTACATCTACTCCAGAGCAAACCACTGCTTGTTGTGAGGCAAAACTCTTCACGTTTTTTCCCACAGTGCCTAAAATGTTAACAGGGAGTGGGACAGAGCACTCAGTGGGAATATCAACAGCACTGGGCTGGCGGTGCAAAGGGAAGACAATGGCAATGCCTGGATTTGCAGGGAAATAGTTTGTTATATGGAACTGTCTCTTCAGCTTGTTCATGGCTCCCTGCTCTGAAGTGCCTGACCATCACTTTCACATGTTTTTCTTTACAAAGCTGTTACAGGGTACAAGGTCATTGTCACCTTGCACTTCACAAAGGGAGATGGAGACCAAGCCATGGAGAGGTTCAGACCAGGATTTGAAGACAGATTTGGGCCCACAACTCCTCCTGAAACCAACGAGCAAGGCATCTAAGTACTTTTCAATACCTATCATTAAGTGACCAGCCCAACAGTGTTCCTGGAGCTCTGGGACAAAGTCTCCAGAGGCCCAGTGACTGCTCTAACTGCTGGATCATCCCAGAAGTGATGGTCTCTGAGCACTACCTCCCACATCAGTCTCCTCTTGAACAGTAGACCACTTTGTGGTGGCTTACTGGAGTGGATACTTAGGATATTTAGGCTGCTTTGCTGAAGTCCCTCAGTGGCATCTGGAAAATGCAGTTTTGTTGTGTCTGTTACAGCTGTTTCGTACCTTCTTTTCTGATTTCTTTGCTCTCCTGCAACAAACATCAATCTTCCTTGTTAGGCAATTCCAGCAAGGCCTACTGAATCTGTGCTACCTTCATTTATTTTCATTCTCCTTCCTTAATTCTTCCCTTAATTTCATCCTTAAAGGACATGGACTGATGTTCCCTTCTGGAGAATAAAAAAATGTTACCTGTAAGTTTATAACAGCTGCAGGTCTGATGCTGCTGTAGATTCCTGTGCTTCTGGGAAACATGTTTACTCACTATACGTAAAAGTGAAAAATGTCTTTCTGGAGAAGCACTTTCAGGGAAAGACATGAGACTGAATCTGGAGAACAGGCTACAGTCTCTGCCTCTGTTCTGGAGGTTTACAGGTAAGTTCCTTGACAAAATAGTTGTACTCCTTTCCTTGCAAGGATATGGGGAAGATAAATCAATGATCAAATGATCTTGGATACTGTGGTAAGAACACCTTGAAAACCCCTCTGTCCAGGTGCAATCAAAGATGATGATTAGAGGATTACGCTTATTTATAATCCTTCTTTCAGAAGACTTGGTTCTGTTTTCAGGGTAGAAGCCTCTCCACCCCACTTGGCAGTAGGGAACAGACCTCTGCAACACAAATGCACGTTGGCTTTGCATTCCAGTTTTGAATCCGTTGACTGCGATTTACATCTGTAGATAACAAAGCAGAGATTTGTCGTCTAAAAGTAGGAGCTGTCAAGGTTGCATTCGGGCTTTTTGGGGAAAGAGGATGAGGTTTTTTGGTGAGTTGGCAGCATTTAGCCCTCATTAGAAACACAAGTCAGGCCACAAGCTTTATAAGCCCACAGCCTCTTAGAGGTTCTGGAGTACTGCAGCTGATGGCCCTCAGCAGACATGCTGTGGAGCTGAGAATGTGACAACGCATAGACCCATATGGTGACATTTTAGGTTGCTTATTGGTATCTTTACAGTCTTCTAAAATCTCAAGTAGACTGCAAGGTGAATAGAGGGGTTTTTCCCCCTGACACAATATCTAGCTGAGAAATAGAACTGAAGCGTAGAGATTTTTACTCTTCTGTAACAAAAAGGTGTTGCTGTTTATTGCTTCACAATTGAATGAGCTCCTTTCTGCACAAGTCTCATGTGTCTCTGGAACAGCTCCACAGCAAGCCTTTTGTTGCAAAGCTCAGTTGTTAGCCGATATTGTTGCTCTTTGAAGAACACCATATAAAAGTGCACATCAGAGAGGTCTTCAGAACCAGGCAGGAGTGCGTCATTCTGCCTGCAGTCTTGTTCATCTCTTGCTTTTGAGGACAGTTTGGGTACAGCAGTAGGGAGCGCTGTGGTTTGGGAAGAGGAGGGATGAATGCACATAGAGGAAATGTTGCTTCTGCCTTTTCTCCAGGTATTTATTAGGATGTGCTGTCTTTGTTTTGTCTTTTCACTACAAGCTTTTTTTCTAGTTAATGAGCCAGATTTGACATGGAAAAAGTGGGTGAAGCTCCAGGGAACTCATTAGAGGTTTTTCATGTCAGAATTTGACTCCA
Organism: Chroicocephalus ridibundus; assembly: GCF_963924245.1. Taxonomy (NCBI): domain Eukaryota; kingdom Metazoa; phylum Chordata; class Aves; order Charadriiformes; family Laridae; genus Chroicocephalus; species Chroicocephalus ridibundus. Next base: position 11,343,200 of record NC_086296.1, on the reverse strand, counting down.
AATGCGTGAAGTCTAATCCTGAACCTAGGCTGAGATTAATACCCTGGGACGTGCTGAAGCCTCTGGCTAGAGACTGCTGGGAGGGTCCAAGTAGCAGCCCTCATTTTACTTCTGCAGCCCCGATTAAGCCTTGCCTTTAGTGTGTGTTTCCGCTATGTCTTTTTGCAACATGATCCTGTTCTTAGGCTGAAACTAATGCTATGAGACCCACCAATCCCCTGGTCTAAGGGTTACACTGGGGATAATTCTAGTAGCAGCCGTAGCTTTACTTTAGCACCCTGATCCCCAATACTGTTTTACATCTTGGCTGTCTCCCTCTGAACCCCAACCCCAGCCATGGCTCCAGTCGTTTTACCTGGGGGGGGTCTCCCTGGACAGGCGCAGGGCACCCAGCCACTCTCGCTCCCCCTCCTCAACAGGGCAGGGAGACGAAATCAGATGGAAATGCTCGTGGGTCAAGATAAAGACAGAGAGATCGCTTACCAATCACTGTCACAGAAAAAACAGACTTGACTTGAGGAGAATTAATTTATTGCCAGTTAAACTGGGTTTGGATAGTGAGAAACAAAGACAAATTAAAACAACAGCTTCCCACCCACCCACACACCCCCTGCCCGGCTTCTTCCCAGGCTCAGTTTCACTCCTTCATCCCCGACTCCTCTACCTCCCCTCCACAGCGGCGCAGGGGGATGGGGAATGGCAGGGTGGGGATGTGGTCATTGTGGCCATAACAGGTTCTGTCAGGGCTGTCCCCCTGCTACACCGTGGTCACCCCACGGGCTGCAGGGGACTCTGCTCTGGTGCCTGGAGCACGTTGTCTCCCTGCTCCTCCTCCTCGTCTGGCTTTGGCATTGCAGGGCTGTTTCTCACACTTTTTTCCCTCACACTTTTTTCCCTCACACTTTTTTCCCTCACACTTTTTTCCCTCACACTTTTTTCCCTCACACTTTTTTCCCTCACCCCTCACTGCCCTGTGGCATTTTGCCCTTTCTTAAATACACTTTCCCAGAGGTGCCACCAGCCTCAAAGCTGGGCTCAGCTGTGCCTGGCAGTGGGGCTGTCACCGAACCGGCTGGAACCAGCCAGAACCGGCTGTGCCCAGCAGGGGCGGCCCCGACCTCTCCTCACAGAGCCCCGCAGCCCCACCGCCAGCCCCAGGGGCTGGGCCCCCAGCGCAGGGCCAGCTGCATGTACCACACAGAGGTGTTCTGGTGGAGGCACCCTGCTCTCCCTGCTTGCAGAGGACAAGTGACCACCCAGCTCCAGAGCACCTGCCCCAGGATGGCAAAATGTCTTCTCTCCTCTGGGACAGCTGAGGTTAGTGGGTAGGGAGTGCCTTTTTCTGGCTTGGCTTAATTTCTGCCAGCAGGCAAGGCACGTAGGAGCCAGGCATTGCCTGCCTTCCTTTTAAAGAAGGCCCTTCTGTGTGTTTACCACAAGGGAGTCTCCATTATGGTCTTCTGGAAAGTCAGTGAGCGTCACCCATTTAGAGGCAACTCAGTGACCTAATAATATTGGTAGGGGACAGAAACAGCACATCAGTACAAAAACCGAGGCGATGCAGCCGCCATTTCTGCTCCTGACCTTTCAGTTCAGAGGGTGACAAAATGGCCGATCACCCCTGTTGTCCTGGTGCTGTTAGCAGTGGGCAGGCAGGAGGCTCGGGCACCACCAGTGGGAGACTGGCACAGGCACAGGCCAGTCCTCTCTAAATTACTCATATTCATACTGGAGCTGAGGGATGGGACAGTCCAGGGCTGAGACCCTGGCGAGGCGACCTTGCAGTGGAGAGACCCTCTGGGCTGTTGCTTCTGAGTATCTGGTTGCATGTCAAAGCTGTTCCTTTGGTGTCCTCCATTTTGTTCTCTTTCAATTGCAGTTTCTGAAAAACTAAAACTCCAAAAAACTGTTGGTAAAATGAGCGTTTTGGTTCTGACTTATTCAGTTATTCAGTTGCAGCAGAGTTCATCCAAAGGTGCACACGTTAAACTGTTGGCTCTGCAAACCAGAAGATTTCAGGGGATGAAGAACAAAGCTCCGCTCAGAAGTCTGACACGGAGACCTAAAGGCAGCTGCTGCTCTTAGTCTGGGGAAGTGCCTCTGTCCAGATTTGTGTGCCATCTTTGTGCTTAATGAGACCCCATGTGTTTCAGGGGAGTTACAGGTTGAATAATGTAGTGGTTCGATAGCTTTCCAAATGCTTCCCATCATTGTATCCAACTTGGGGCAGATTGCCTCAAAAACGGACTGGGAGGAATAATCCTCCCAGAAGTGGAGGAACTGGCTGATCAGTAAGCAGCAAAGTACCTATCCTCCACCCTTGTGTCATGCCTGCATGCAAGCTGAATAAACCTGATGCTGTAGGAGGAAACATCAGATTTTTTGTGGTTCACTTGCATTTGAGGCCAGTTTGGATGCAGCAGGGGGAGTGCTGGGCTTTGGGACAAGGAGTAAATGCACAAGGAAGGAAAGCTGACTTTCCTCTTCACCCTTCTCCTGGGGAAGAGTTACTGTGTGGTTATTGTGTTTTGTGGGTTTTGAATCAGCATCACTGAACCGGAATACTATCAAGTCAGAGAGGAACAGAAGAGATTCATAATCGAGTACTTAGTGTCTCAAAGTAGATCAAGATGCGGTCATGGCTTCCCAGAGCGCTGGCCTCAGCTAAAAGTGTTCCGGTCTATTTTGTTTTGTGAACTACCTCTTGGCAGCCTTAAACCAGCTATTGCATCTATTTCAAGAGCACTTGTTTAATGCCAGTAAACTGCAAAACAGATTCTCTTGTCCATTGATAATTGTCCCCAGCCGCTCAGAGCTGGGGTGGCTGGGCTCTCTGCCAGCTGCCCGTGAAGGCTGTTACACCTGCTGCGCTGTCAAGATAGTGTAGTGGTAGGAGTTCGTATTGAGACACACCATTGCCTCTTCTGAACTGTGAAACAAATGTGCTCTGGTGGTGGCCAGGGCGATCTCTAAAGGCAAACGTTTAATCCTCACTTGTTTGCTTTCTTAAGATGAAACAATTTATATTTTGTCATCTTTGTCAGCAGCTGTCCGCTAAGGAGCCTGTCAGTCTACCCCAATCAGTACAAACTCCTTCATCTTCCAAGTGCTTCTGATGCAGAGTGAGTTGTAAGTTGAAAAAGGAGCCTTTGCAGTGCAGAAGAGAAGGGCCTTGACAGGTTTTGAAGTGTGTGAAATAAAAATAGATCAGACAAGCCTGTGCTTCCAGCTGCTTTTTGCAACCTTACTGCAACAAAATGATTACCAGTTATTTAGACAGAGTCACAGGACTGAGGGAAGCTTGTGGTGACCTCTGTGCTAGGCACATTACTACCTGGAGCTTGCTAAGATGGTTACCCTGGGTTTTATGGTCAGAGGCTGAGGTAAAATAAAGGATGGAGGATTGGGGAAGGTGTTGTTCAGTTAGGTAGGGAGGGAACAAGTGCGTTTCTGTTTGAGTAACTGACAACATCTGGCCTGTTCCTTCTTCCCTCTGCTATCTGGCCCCAGGTGATCTATTGTGAGACTGATCACCTGGTGGGAGGTCAAGGGTGGGGAAGGGGCTGTGATACTACCCTGTGCAGCTGCAGCTTCCTCTCTGCTAGATGACACGGGTCCCATCGCAGGCTGACCGTCTGCATCCTGCATGGAGAGGGAGGGAGGGAGGCCGTCTGGGAAACTGCAAATGCTGGAGATAGCCGGCTGTATGAGTCTTGATACTGAGGTGTGTGTGCTGCTTTAAGTAGCTGAGGTTGCAGCCCTATACCAGCAAGTACAGTACTGAGGAAAGTATTCAGTATGACAGGGATCCATCTCTCCTGCTGTGTTATCTAGTAGGAGACAGAGGCTCACTGTGGGGCAGGCATCCCCTGATTTAGGAGCATAACAAAGCTGGTCCCTCTGGGTATCAGTGAGGAGACCTGAATTAGCAGCTCATCCCTTTAATCCCCTTTGTGAGCCCTGAGCTTTCTCATTCAGTGCAAGGAAAGGCTTATCCGGGTTGTGTCATCCTCTCTGATTTGTGAACTTGGCTTTTATGAAAATAGCTTCCTCTGGATTTGGGGCTGCCAGGCCTTCTCCTCTGTAGGGGGGCACTAGGACACTTCGCAGCTCTGGAGCTGGAAGCACACCACTGTGCTCCTGAGAGTTCTTCACCTGTCGGTGCAGTCAGGAGCTGGCAGGGATCAGCTGGGTGTGCTGGGATAGTTTCTCCGCAGCTAAGTTGCAGCCCAACAGAATTCATCCAAGAAGCAGTGGCAGTTTCCTAGGCCAGGACCTCATAATTTGCATTTACATGTATTTATTCATAACTAGTTCTCCATGGGGAGGTTTTTATGGCAAAGCAATTTAGTACATATGGAGAAATAAACATGGATCCCACAGCTGCCCAGCTGAACCAGTCTGTTTCAAGCCATGCTTTATCTCCAGCTCCCGGAGCTCCCAACTGGCAGCCAGGCATTGACAGTGATTAGCACAGAATTCCCTTGCAAGGGGCTGAATGTCTCATCTCCATCCTGCTGAGGATGTTTGAGCACAGCTCAAACCAAACGCACAACTTTCAGCAGGGTTGGAAACAGGCTGCACAGATCCTCTCTGGGGCTGGGCCAGGGACTCTGCAGGGAAGAGCTCCATCGGTGCTGGGCTGCACGCTGGGGGTCTTGCCTCATTTTGGGGGCATCCCACTGTTATGGAAAAGCTGTGAAGATGCCTTGACGCAGAGCCTTAGAGAGACAGTGCTCAGAGCCAAAGACGGAACGCTCAGCACCCCTGCTCCCTCTTCCTAGATATGCCACTGACTCACCAGGCAGCTCCAAGCCTTCATTTAAATGCTTCATGCCCGAGTTTTCTTCTTGGCACAGAGTGCTGCTCTGCTTAGACTGTAAGAGTTTAAGCAGATCTTGCTGACATTTGAAATGCTTTTCATTTTTGCTGAAAGGTATTTTGGAAGGAAAAGAAGAAAAAGAAAAAAAATTAATACCATCTCTTCCACAGCAGGGGAGGAAACAGATACTGCACTGAGAAGGGAAAAATGAGTTGTGAGAAGAGAGGCAGGCGGTGACCTCTGGAACCAGCACAGCCCTTCCCCCAGTAATGGGAATGGACACTTGAGCAGCTCTGGTTTGTCTTTTGAAAAACAACCTTGTGCTCCCCAAACACAGTCTTTGTCATAGAAATTACTCCGTTTCTCCAGATTCAGTAGAAGGGCTAAAAAGTGGGTTTGGGTGACGAGTGTGCAGGGGAGCATGTGTTCCCTTCCCACTTTGGGTTGTGCTGGGGCCTGGCTACATTTGCATGCCCTGTTCCCCATCCTCCTGGACAAACATTGTATTCTGGCTATCTCTGGGGCTTTTTTCTTCCGCCTCTGCTGGGATGGGGCAGCTAGCACCTGGCCCTAGCTACATTTGCTTTATCTTGTTTTATCTTCTGCCTTTTTTGGTCAGCAGGACAGAGACTTTACAACACTTCTGTTTGCAAGTTAACAACATGAAGGTTATGAGGTCCTGCTCCAGTGACTGGAGTGCAAACAGAACTGGGTCCAGCATTTGCAATGTCAGGTTATAATACTCAGCACGGTGTCTCTAAACCCAGCTTTCTTCCTCAGGGGACTGGATTTATTGGGGGCTTTTGGCAGTTGATCAGAGACACCAATACCTTTCAATGCCCTCACACTCTTGGTCCAAAGGGGATAAATCACTTGATAAGTATCACTGGTTTGCTTCTTGCAATGTCTTGTAAAATCAGCAAGGAAGCCAGGAGCATGGAAGGTGTATGTGTTTCATGTGGATTTGTGTGGCTTAGTATATGAGAGTTGCTTATGTGTGTTGAGACTCCCAGAGAGAATCAGCAAAGGCAGGCAAAGTTACCATTTTTAATTTAGGAGGGTCAGGATTTATATGGGTTTTTTTATATGTCTGATTTCTTTAACTTTTAACTCTTTCAAAAACATATCTGCTCTCTGAATTCCTGTGGGGACAGATAAGTGAAAGTCTGATCAGTTTATTTGCATCAGTGCAGATGAACACCCATGTTTCACTTTCCTTAGAGGAATGAACCACTCTCACCAACGGGAAAGGTACCTGCTGGTCCTCTCCCATGCTGCTCCGGCACTGCAAGAGGACTCCTCCTCATTCTTGCAGCGTCTGGGCTCTGGCTCAATTTGTGAACAACCCAGATACTCAGACTCCGTAGTGCTTCATGCTCATGTCCAAGAGAACTGTTTATTATGTTTACATAGAGCATGAGCAATGTGGAAAACACTAGAAATATTGCATCGGTGGCTTGGTTTTGGGAGAGCATTGGAAATGGTGATGCAGCTGCTCATGTCATGTCTGTATTACGAGGTATGCAATAGGCCATGAGGAGCCAAAGCTTTGCGCTTTAGTTTGGGAAGTGCCCACCTCTGGCACGTTCACCGCTTGCTCCTCTAGTGCCACAGTTATGCGCTTAGCTGTCTGCTTTTCCTCAATTTCACTTGGAACTTGTAATTTTAGTACAAAAGCACAGTTTTTGAAACCAATCCTGCTAATCCACAAGACTGTTCCCCCTGCCTCTCCTCCCCCCTCCTCCCATCCCAACCCAACTCATCCCATCCCCCATGCTCCCACCAACACATACCTCCTTCCCCTCCCTCTCACCCCGGTCACACAGCAAATATCCTGATGCTGCAGTTCCAAGCCATGTGTCCGCCCCAGCCTATGCAATCCAATGGTCTCTGACCAAGTCCCTTTGTTCAGACGTTAATACAAAACACACAATAGGAAAAAAACAAAACAAAAGGAGCCAGACACAAGAGGGAGACACACTGCCGGGCTCCACAACAGCTAGGCTCTTGGGGTACCTCCTTTCACACTCAGGGCTGCAGGTCCCAAGGTGCATAGGAAAAGGAAGAAAGAAAGTAAACTACAAGCCTGTTTCTGTTTTAGGTTCCCCCCCATCCCTTTCCCTCAACCCAATGGCTGCTGGAGGATATTCTTGACTCCGACAGGTCTTTTCCCGTCTTCCAGTGAGACCCTGCCTGGGCACCAGGTTCACTGTAAGTCACTGGTTCCTCTCCGGAATGTGGGCGATGGGTTTGGCAGTGAGGGGAGGGAGCGGAGCACGTTGTGGGGGGATGACAGGCTTTTGTCTCACAGCAAGTTGGGGGGAGATGTCAGGGAAGACGAGAGGAAAGAGCCAAAGGAAGCCGGTAAAGCTGGCCCTCTGCTTGATGTTTGTACTCAAGAGGTCTCCTTGGGGTGGCTTCAGTGTGCCAGTGCCAGCCTGTTGTCCAGTCACCTCTCGCAGCCCTGCTGAGAGAAAGCACGTGGTGGGGTGCTTCCTGCTGCTTCATCCTCTGGCTGGCTGCCCTCATGCCCGCTGGAGATCTCCGAGTCGCAGTCGAGCGCCTCATAGATGGTAGGCAGTGTGGTCTGCTGGCTGAGGCGCTTGCGCAGGCCCACGAGCAATGGCTGAGGCATGGAGGAGACGTCCACGTTGTTGCCAAGGTCAACCCAGGCCAGGCAAGGGAACTTGTTCATGTCCTTCATGGTGTCAGTCAGCTCCTTCATGGTTGCCCGTGTCAGTCGGTTGCCATTGAGAGACAGGTGAGTGAGCTTGGGTAGTGCCCAGAGGAAGGGCAGCAGCAGGCGCACCATGTCATCATTCAGCTCAGTGAAGCTCAGGTCCACAGAGGTGAGGCGGTCCCCGTTGTTCTGCAGGTAGTAGGCCATGCGGTGGACATCACGCATGGTCAGGGGGATCCCTGACAAATCCATGGAGTCTTGGCTCACCTTCTTTTGCAGGCTGGTCTTCAGGCTAATGATGGAAAGGGATATAGAGAGAGATCATTAAGGGGATCATATCCATGTGACAGATCACTTGGCATAGGGGAGAACTTATTAAGAACATGGGCTAGAACATTAAGCAAAGGGTTAATGGAGCCCATTTGGGAAACAAGCACAAGGTTTGCACTGTGCCTCTGGGCAGACTGTGTCCTGGGGCTTTCCCATGTATTCTCAGCACTTACACATACACTTTGCCAGAACTGGCTAAACATAGGATGCTAAAGTGTCTTCCACTAGCCCATTTCAAAGGGTTTGTCTGTATGTGCATGTACAGACGCTCACGCTTGGAAGCCAAAAGTAACCAAGTCAAGCAAACTTCTGAGTGCACTGGTTTGTGCTGCGAGTGGGCTGTTTGTGTGCCACCTCGCCAGGTGAATGCCAAGGTCTGTTGCAAACAGACTGTGCTGCAGGGCTACTGCAGAGGAGAGAAGTGTTAAAAGGCTGAGAAATGGATATTTTATCAGGAAAACAATCTGTAGGCAAACTGTACTCCAGGAGCAGATTTACTGCATGTCCCTTTAAAAGCCTTCCCAAGCAGCACTTAGTCAGTAAGCAGTACCAGTGGCTGCCTATTTGGGTCTCTGTGGTCAGCAGATCATCTGGGATCTGCTGCAGCTGTGAGGAGGCGGGGAGGGCATAAGGGTGCTAAAAGAAATCTAGAGAGGTAGTTTCAGCCATTTCTTCTGCTGTCTGCCTGGCAAGTGGAGTGAGGAGGAGGTAGGCAAACTGTACAGGAGGTAAAGCTGTGCTATGTAGCTGTTGGGTATGCAAAAGAAGTGGGATGTGGCGTTTTATGATGGACTGTGGGTTTGTGAGAGTGCTGTAAGAAGTGGGAGCTGTGGGGCTATAGGAGCTGGTGGGGATACGTTGCAAGATTGAGTAGAAATGTGTGTTGGTGTAACATATGAAAGCCTAATCCCTTATTGTAAATGGTATTAGTCTTGCTGTCCTTTCAGGCACATCTGGCTTTAAGGATATGGGAGCTCTAGTAGGACCCCTTCTAGTGTCATTCATCATGTGCTCAGTAGGACTATAAGCGCCTTGTTGAGCTTGGGAGGAGCAGGGTGGGTTAAGAATTAACCACCAATTTGAAGGTCCCCACTCTTCCTATCTGGCTCTCTGTAGTGTTCTGCACACCTGTGGCACAGCCAGTCCCTGAGAGCAATGGGTACATGGGGACATGCAATTTCCTTGGAGGAGGCTGCAGCACCGCAGGAGCTCCCGTGGCAGGTGAGAATGTTGCTATGAGCTTTAGCGTTGCCAGGCCTTTCTGCAGTTGTGGAGAGGATGTGATGCTGCCTCTATAGCTTCACTTCCACAGCAAATTTCAGTTCTTAATAATCCCCTATGAACATGTGATAATACAAGTGAATAAATGTGCAACACTGCAGGCAACAGCCTTTCATGGACACATTCAGCACTGACAAACCTATAGCTGTGCTTCCTTGTAGGAGTATGAAGTGGAAAGACCTTGTGGCCTGCCCTATCAATTCTCAAGCCCACAAATTCCTGCTCTGGGTTTAGCAGTACTTTGTTCAGGCTACTTCTATGTGTCCTTGTGCTTCCTGTGGGAATTCGCTGTGCAAGGCGGAGGTTGTATCCGCAACCATGTGTTTGAGCTAATGAGCTCTCATGGTAGAGAGGTAATAACAGTATGGAATAACTTATATTCAGACCTAAAGGTTTAAAAGAGCCTTATGTGTTACTTACTAAATGTTTACACTTTACGTAACCCAGACAACTCCTCAGTGGATCATGGGAGGGATAAGGGGCGCAGTGCTTGTCTGTATGTCGAACAGCAGAGACTGTTGTACTGGTGAATTACAATTGGGCTGAAAGCACACTAGTGAGTTCTTCAAAGGGCCTTCACTTGAACATGGTACTTGATAACTCTCCAATATCAGGGCCCCAGAGACAGGACTGTGAAGAATTAATCAACCACATTGCTTGTAGCAGCAGTGCAGTTCTCTTTGCTGCTGCAGTAGCAGGAGTTGTGAATTATGCATATTGCAGCCTGGATGGCGCTGGGCTAGTCTCCCTTTTCCTGCTAATCCAAGGGATGCTTGATACCAGCCCAGGCTGCCTGGGAGCTGTATTTCTTCAATTTTCTTGGGGGAGAAAATGTGTGCTTTTTCTTTTTTTTCTTTTTGCATAATTTATCACCAACTGCTGGCAGTGGTGTAGCACACCACCATAGAAGAGGGTTCAACTTGTATAAAATCTACGAGGGAGTGGCTTCAAGCCTGGATGAGTCTCAGGTCTCCCCGGCACAACGTTATCCCTTTAGATGTGCTAGATGTTTATCTGGGTGTCTGATACGGAGTACTTGTTGTTCCAGCAAAATGAAGCACCAAATGCACAGTGGAGGTGTGCATTCATAATGGTTGGATAAAGCAGGGAGAAATGAATCTTGAGTGTAAACTTGACTGCACAGAGGAAATAGTCACCTAAATCCAGTAGGGGCTGGTATGAGAGATGAGATGGAAGTCTTTTCTGGCCTGTGTTGGTTTAGAGTAAGACTTTGTTGGGGATGTGAGGGGATACAGGATAAACAAGCCTGTAATTACTTCAGTGACTGTTTTGTGCAAATGCAGCCTATGGCTCCTGGACATTCTCTTGCCCAGTGCTGTCAACCCATGACAGATCCTGGGGGGAGCAGAAAGGAGACGTAAGCATAGGGATACCCCCCCTCCCTTCTCAGCCCCAAGCCTTATCTGAGTCTGTGCAAAGCCTCCTCTGACCTTCCTATTGTAAAGCTACAAGAAACAAGCCTTAGAGCTTCCAGTTTGGGATGGGAACCAGGCTGGAGTGGGGACCACTGGAGGGCATGTCTGAGCCAGCACTGTTCCCTCTGCTGGCCCTCAGCATTCAGGTGCTGTTTTTCTGCTGTGTCTGTAACAGCAGCATTCTTAACAGCAGGCAAGACTGAATGGCTCTTGGGGTCCTCTTTTGAGTGACTTGGCTCTGAGTGCAGACAGTGATAAGTGAGGGAAAATATCAGAAGGACAAATGCAATGTGCTTGTCTGCCTCTGCCTGTTAAGCTTCCCCTGCTGTTGACTCCTATGCAGGGACTGCAGTAATAAGTCATGGATCGTGCTCTGACCAGAGCAGGTACCTTCTGCTGCTCCCCCCAGCAACAAGCCAATACCCCAAGGAGGCCTTAATCAAGCAGACAAATTATCTTCCCGTAATTGATTCTCCAGACTGGGCTGCTCCTGGCTGAACGTGCTTAAACCATCCTGCCTCCTGTCCTGTGCCAGGGCCCGCCCTCCCTCCTTGGCTGGCTTGTTTTTCTTTCCTTTCCTGCGTTTTTTGCTGCTTCCTTTTGCCCTCATTGCTGTACCTGCCAGGATGACTCTGGGCCTCCTGTCTCAGCACTGTGTGCTGCTCCTGTGTTTAAGTTGCTCTCTTGCCTGTAAAAATGCCTCTTGTAGGGATGTGTCTGTAGAAGCCTTGCCCTGGTGGACGTAGCCCCTAATGCTGCAGCCAGGCCCTCGGCTCTCTGGTAAGTGCTGAAGCATGAGACCTGATGCTGCGCGTGTGCTTTAAACCCTGGCAGCTCTTCTCCTTGGTGTTCCTGAGCAGCTAAATACCATCTCTGGGGCAGGGCACAGGGTAACTGACCACTCCTTCTCTATCGCTTTAGAGGTAAATATATCTGCTGTCAGAAAAGGGACAGGGAGACATGGGTAGATGCTTTAGTCTGAATTATCTGACACTTGGTATTTTTTTTGAGCTCTGCTAATCTCGATATCTCTTGGGGTGGGGGGGTGGGGAGTGGGCATGAGACACAGGACCCCAGGCTCTCAGACGCTTCTGCAGCAGCTGAGAAAATGCCAGGTTTATTTCCAGGGAAATGGGTCATCTGTTATTGCCTAATTTCTGCAAGTAAAATAGGCTTAAAGATTGCTTCAGCTGCAGAAGCTTTTTTTTTTTTCTTTGTGTGAGACAAAACAGCTACTTAGCAACATGGCTCTTGATGCCCATGGGACTTGTGGGCAGAGGACTGCAAAGCACTGGAGGCTGGATTAACCTAATGCTACTGCAACTGGTGCTGTGTGTGGATTTATAATTGTGGGGATTTGCATCTAACGAGGATACGGACCCTGGATGCAGGGAAGCAGACTATGTTTGTATTATCTGCAGCAAGCTTACAGAGGAAACAAACCCCCACTCCCTCAGATGCTGGAGAAATGGCTGCAAGTGAGGAATCCTGTGAAACTTTGAGTAACAAGCAAGGGCAATCAGCAGCCAATCACCTACTGCCCACCTGGAGCTAGATGCAGCATCCAGTGAGGAATGGTGCCTGCCTGTCCTCTTGTTTATAAGGAATCAGCGCCTTGCTTGCAACCCTTATCCCTGCTGGGGGATGAGAGCTCTTCTAGGCACATCTCCTTGTTTATCTCATATGAAACAAGTTTTCCCTTGCATCATTCACAACTCCCTCCTTGGGGTCTGGCCTTTCTCCCACTGACATGCAAACAGTCTTCTTCCTTCCACCCTCGCTGCCAATTATCCCTTCCCTAGGTGCCAACTCTACTCTTCAGCAGGCATCGGCCAGCAGTCCCCAGGCTGCACCATGAGCCTGGCCATGTGAGAGCCACCCAGGATCGGTCCAGACAGCATAGGGGTCTGAGGGACCTGCAGGTGTCAGAAGAAAGAGCTCTGTCTCTAAATCAGAAATGTGGACTAGGAAAGGGATGAAACTATCTTGTGCCTCCCTTGTGTTTTTTCTGGGATAAAAATCTTCCTCTCCCCACATAAGGCACAGTCACTGTTCCTGCCTCCTGGGAACTCAGCTAACGTAAGCAAATTCAGAGCTGTCTTGAGATGAAACAATTAGGGGACCTGAAATTAATTGCTAGTTGTTTGTCTCTGGGACGTAACCCTTAGGCCTTCTTCCAGGTCCTTCTTTGAGTCCATGAAGCTGAGGGAGATGAGCGCTTTTTTTTTTTTTTTTTTTTTAGTACTGAATCCCTTCAATTTCTTGCTCATCAGCTAAATTCTTTGGCTGCAGGGAAGAGGTGTTCTTGTTCTGACTGTTGCTCTGGTGGGACTTGCAGCAGCCACAGCGGTGCTTGGCCTCTTGTTAGCTTTGTGGGGTTTGGAGGAGCTTGATCGGCCCCAGAATGTTCAGGTTCCTGGAGTCCTAGCCCCATTTCCTTGTCTTCCATGGTATGGATAGAGGCTGGGAGGAGACGGTAAGAGTCAGATAGGATTTCAGTAATGGGGGATGCCCACTACTCCTTGCCTGTCTCTCCGTGCAGTTAGCAGCTTTCTCCCCCTCCTTCTCTTATTTTCACATTTAGTTTGCCTCCAAATATAATTTTTTCCTAATGCCAGAGACTTCCAACACTGTGCATCCCCTCCTTCATTAACAGGTACTGCCAATAGTGGCTAATTAGCCACGTGTCAGGTATCTCTTGGCTGCTCTTCCTTGCATAGAACCTAGTGACAGGCGCATCTGGATGGCTTCTCTGCTTTAAGCAGTGATTTAGGGGATGGATTCTGGGCTTTTTCATTGCCTACTTAGCATAATCTGGTTGCTTTGTTTCCCTGTGGCACAGGGTGCTGCTGTGCAGGGCTGGCTTTAACTGCCTCTAGTGAGACATGAAAAAGGAAAGAGAAGGCTCAAAAGCACTGACCTAGACTAACCCAGCCTGAGCTGTTCTGAGGCTGGGCCCAGCACCTCTGTGAAGGTGGAGGCAGTGCGCAAACAGGCCACTTGCAGGAGAATTCCCTTAGACACATTTCCATCCATGTGCCCAAGCTCTCTTGATCAGCTGTGGGGAGATCCCTTGCTGTGGTGGGAAGGGAGCGCAAAGGAAGCCTTTCTCCTACCATGCTCCCTCTGCAACTGGGGTGGGACATGGATAGCTGTAGGTGTTGATGCAGCTGAGGGCCTCTTGTGCTCCTCCTGGCTCTGCTGTCATCTTCACTCTGTCCTTGCAGGTGTGTTCCAGACACCTGTGAACCCTTGGTCTTCCTCCTGCTGTCATGTGCTCCACCCAAGACCTCTAGCTGTTTCCCCTCATTATTTAGGTCTATCCTAGCAAAGCAGGGAATAATGCTACCTCCTCACTGTAAATATCATGTTATCAGCCTATGTCATAGAATCATAGAATAGTTTGGGTTGGAAGGGACCTTTAAAGGTCATCTAGTCAAACCCCCCTGCAATGAGCAGGGACATCCCTGTCAGACTTTCAACTGTGTAAGAGTCATAAAGGCACGAGGTCTCTGCTGATTCCTTTTAATCTGCCACCAGCCTCCATTATTTCACTGTCTATCTCTGTCAAAGTGTTCTGCTTCTCCTGCCTGTTAGTCTTGGACTTTTTCTTCTGATCTGTGACAAGGCACTAGACAAGCTGTTGGACGACCGTTTCTACCACCTCCAACAACCTTTGCAGATGTACTTGCCTCTCAATGCTGCTGGGAACCCTGATCGTGGGTAGTGTTTGTAGCTCTCTGCACTAAAAGATGAGGAGACATTTCCTGCCTCTCTCCACAATTACTCACCAGCTCATGTCTGTCCAGCTGACATGTCTGTGAGCAGCAGCTTCTTTAAAACAGTGTATGGGGCAGTTCCTGTACTCCCATACGACTGTTACCATGTGGCTTTAGTTAACTGACTGGTATTCTCTAACTTGGCTTCCTTTCTCCAAAGCAGAAATGATGGTGCTTATTTATCCTGTTGCATAAGGGTGACATGAAGCTGTAGTTACTATTCACCTCATGCCATGCGAAGGCTAGGATCTAATCTGCCAGAACTGTCATCCGCAGCCCTGAGTGGTGTTTTCAAGGGAAGGAAAAAAAAAAAAAGATCCAAAGCCCTTTAGAGCTGTTTCCTTGCAGTCTTCTAGACACTAGTGCTGTCATTGTATTTTAGAAGTGCGTCTAATGCCGCAATGTCTGAGCAATGCACATCAATAACTGAGAAACAGAGCAATAAACCCAGAAGGGATGCTCGTCTCCACCCAGTTTTGGATTAGCCAAGATGAAATTCACTCAAATGAGCAAAGTAAAGCTGTGGTGAAACTTGTGAAAAGGAAAGCCCAGACGCATGCAGTGCGGGAGTTATTAACTCCATACACACAACTGCCTCTGCTCTTCCAGAACCAGTCACTGTGTGAAAAATCTGGTGGGTTTTTTTTCTTTTCTGTGCCAGGAACTCCCTGATTGTCAAGATCATTCTGTGTTTACTGACTGCATGCTTTGTGGATTCATGTTTGATCCTTTGCTCTCAAGAAAGGAAGTAGTTAACACTGAAGTAGCCAGCTCTGGGTATGATGCAAGTGGAAGATACGTGAGGTTCCCTGACATGGCTTTGCCAAGAGGTCTCAATTGTAATCCACAGCTTCTTGATTGCAGTACTAGCCTGTGATCCAGCTCCCCAGAAAAAGGCTGTCTTCACCTGATACCCTTCTCCCTCTCCACTCTGAATTGCATTCAGGGTGTCTTGCCCTCAGAAAGTAATACCCTCTGCGTCCAGCCCTGTTCTGGAGGTAGATGGTGGCACTTGCACTAGCACATGCAGTTTTCCTTGATTCAGCATTGCAGGCAGCCTCAAGATATCTGAAAACAAGAATTAATAATATCCAAAAATTCTGCACCTGTCAAAATTCCACAGAAGTGGTGTTGATAGCCTAAAAAGCTTATGTCTGTGTAGAAGAGCATTTCTTAATCCATTATGCTTTACACTATAAATGTCAATTTAACAAGAAAGTGAAGCTGGAGTTATAAAACACTCTAGGATGTATTCTGATCATTAAGTGTGAGTGACCTATACGACTGTAAAATGGTACTAAAACTGAATTTTCATTAGGATGTAAGGGACTGAAAATTGTGCAGTAAAGTCATGCCGGTCCCTGTTGCAGGAATCTTATCCTCTAGCTTTTGAGGTTCTAATTTAAGTCCCCCAAGAGCTCGCCTCCCCTGTTTGGTTAGGCAGTCAACCCAAGCAGGGTCAGCTGCAAGTGGGGTGCAGGCTGTTGGCTGAAAGCTGCAGACCTGAGACAGGATTTTGCAGGGAAGAAGAATTGAACCCCTTGCTGTCAGTGTGGCAAACTTGTCTGGGTATCACCCGGGCAGCTGAAACTGTCTCTTTGGGTGACTGCACAGCTGGGACACTGCTAACCCTTCATTGTACAAGGCAGACAGCCACTGTCAAGAACCCCAGGCATGGATGCAGAGGGCAAACTGCCTTCCAGCATCACTTTTGACAGTTTAATCAAGCAGAGAGACCAGACGCAGCCTGGGCTGGATCTCTACTACTTGCTTCAGCTGCTGTGGCATCGAGTCCACTGTGCTGCAGTAAGCTTCCTCCTTCCACACTTCTGTTCTGGCCTGTGTATTGAAATAGGAGTGCTTAAGAAATGTACCTTATCCTTTCTGCTTTATCAGTTCATGGGTGGCCTAGGTTTGTACTTGCTGGATGTTTTGGTTCCCACTGAGAGTAGATGGGGACCTAACTACAGTTAGTCTGTTTCTGACCTGCTGGTTTGCTGTTTAGCAGCGGGGAGAAATACCTGATGCATGATCCAGCTCCAGCATTGCAGGTCCTTTCCATCTCCCATACTGCATCTCCATAACAGCCCAAATGTAATTAAAACCTGGCAGATGTTCTAAGCTCTCTGTATGGCTGGGCTTGCTAATTATCTCCTGGACTCATCTGACATGCTGCCAGAAAGCGGAAATCGCATTTTAGAAGAGAACAAGGGGGTCCTGCATCAGCTCTGTGAAAGCCAGAAGCCAAAGCCCAGGAGACTGCAAAAGCGAGAGGAGAATTCAGTGCCTGAATGTGGTCCCCACACACTGATTCCTCCCCGCTGTCCCAAATCCCCACTAGACTTTAGAAATGCCCTCAAAGTCTTGCTGCTACGTCGATGCTTTTTACAGGACCTTGATGGCAGGAAGGGTACAAGCCAAGGGCACAGGTTCAGAAACAGAGATTATGGTAAAATACTCCCACTAGCAGACAAAGGGAAGTGGAGAATTCAGATCAGGTAAAAACAGTCTCTCTGGACAAAATTAGGCCCTGGTGTCTCCAAATGAAGCAGCTATTTCTTGCCTTCCTGCTACTGGCAACATCCATTTTCTTGCAGCGGCCTCAGATGCCAACTCTGCAGGCGCCTTTTGCCGCAAACTGCAAACCAGTTCCTTTCCAGTCTTAAAAGAGGAAGCCCTGCTGTTTAATATTTAATCAAAATTATTTTGTGCCTTATGTAACACCTTGCATCTGGGCCTGGCTGCCAGGCAGGGCTGCCCGGTTTTGACCTGTATTTCCCTCCATCGCACATTGCCTTGTTGCCCTCTCCCTGCCTGTGCTCACAGATGCTCTGTACCTGGCCAGTACTTAGGGCCTGACCCCTCTGGTGGGATTTGGGCTCATGGGGCCCAGAGCTCTTCCTCTGGCCACAGGTGTGTTGTTAGTAAGTGATGAGGTTGGAGCAGGCAGTCCTCTGCTCTCTCCCGGATGTGCAATCAGAGGGAACAACTCCAGTTTGACCCTCCAACCTGGAGAAGAGGTTGATCCTGCCTGCAAACAGGAGTATGGAGGCAGAGGGTTGAGTTAATTGTGGCAGGGAGGGATTTTTTACTTAGAAAACCAGAATCAGGCTGGGTTCCAGCAAAAGGGAGCTTGGAAAGGAATGGAGACAGCCACATTCTATAGAGCTCTCCCTGTCTCCAGCACTTATCTCTAAACCTCTCTGTCTTGGGAGGGGACAGGGATGAGGTCAGACCTGCTCTCTAAATCCTGAATCTCCAGCGCTCTGCAGGATCCCACAGGGAAAATGTCATTCTAACTGAGTATGTCTGGAAAAGGACTCGCTCAGCTCTGATCCCTCGGTCTTGTTCTGTGCTGTGGTTCCCACCTGCAAACTGGCACCAAGAGTCCTGCCCCGTGGGGTGCTGGGGATGAGAACACTGAAACTCGCAGAGCACTCAGATTCAGTGGCAAAGTGGGGCTACAGGTATAAGAGGCAGATGGTCTGGAAATCATGGCATTAGGGTTTTTATTCCTTAAGATGCACTGGGGATCTGCCTCTGAGTCAGAATGAAAGGTACAACGGAAATGTCAATTCCCATGGGGGATTTTAAGTTGCAGGCACATGCACCAAAGACTCTGAAAGTCTTAGAAAAGCCCAAGGCCATTCTCAGAGTGTTGCCAATTTAGCATTTCATTTGTCCTAATCCTGCATTTATTCCTATGAAGCTAATGGGGTGGACATGAGCTCCTCTTTTCTTAGTCACTTTTCTGTCCTTTCTTCAGCTCTGGTGATCTGTGTCACAGGAACAGGCTTTGCTCAAAGAAAATGAGGAGAGAAGGGGTGGATTTAAAAGTAGGGATTGCTCTTTATCTGGTTAGAAAAGCCAGCAAGTGTCAAGGAGAGAACAAGTGTGGGTGTCTGAATATATGTCTGTAGTAGTAGAAAGCAGCTGCCATGCGGTAGCTGTCTATAGCCAATGTGCCTTCAGTCGAGTTCCTTTTGCGAAAGGCTTTGCATTATGCCTGGTCCTAGCAGAGAAGTGGGAGGTAAGTAAGGATGGTGACCTCTCTGTCAGCCACCCCAAAATGGTTCCTACCAAATGGGGTGATCAGCTTAGGGAGACCTTCCCCACAGGCAGGGAATTTTTACTGGCATAAACAAGGACAAAGTGGGATGCGGAGCTGGGACCCAGCTCAGCACATAGGTCTGTGAGGCTGCCAGCTTTGGCCGTGCTCCTAGGGCCAAACACCCTGCAAACCCTGCCGGGAGGGTTGTCTGTGCTGTGCAATCCGTGGGATTGATTTCAATGCACTAGGGAAAGGTTAAGGAACTGTAAAGACTACATAAAAAGGAATAAATAGCAAACCAGATAGGGGAATGGGGGGTTGGCACTGACCCTGTGCCGTTTGGCTGAGGTTTTCTACGAGACTGAGCAGAGGCTGCCGTGCAGGCTTTCAGCCCTGTCCTTGTCTGAGAAGGGCGGTAGTTGTAGTCTGGGATGGTGCTTGGCTGCAGCACAGTTTCTCCTGGCAGACTCCCCTCCATGCCCATCCACACTGTTCCCAACAGGCTCCTTACCACACTTGGGACTTCCTCCGGGGCATGCCGTGCCGGTGCCATTTTGAGTGGGGGGTCAGGTGGTAAATCAGCTGCCTGCAGATCCTGTCTGAGGATTTCCAGGGGTCATATTCCTGAAAGCAAAGGGACAGCTTAGCCTCTGTGTGCGCCACAGCAGAACAGGAATCAAGGGGGAAGACAGAGGAAGATGGGAAAGGATCAGAGATGGTAGTGGAGCAGGGGAATATATATAGGGGAGGACATGAAGACAGGATGAAAGAGGAATGGTGAGAAGGACTGAGATGCCTCTGTGCCACATGCCATCTCCTCCTGGGGTGGAGGAGCAGTAGCTGTACACTGCCAGAAAGGACCACAGCTCAGCCAGCATATTCCTGCCCAGAGCGGGGATACATTTTCACACCCTACCAAGGAAGAAGTGGGGCTCAGAAGAGGGGGTTATTTTCTAGAGCTGCGGCAGGGTTTCCAGCTCCAGGCCAGGCAACACTCAGGAAGGCAGGGGGGGCTGACAATGCAAGAAGGGCTCTGTGCAGGGACCCTGTATGCTCTTTTCTTCGAAAGATCTCTGCTTTCAAAAAAGCTTAGTGCGGGGACAGCGTGAGTGTCAGCTCCTCAATGCGGTATCCTCAGCAGCACCCATCCCCAGCTGGGCAGACAAGCTGCCAACTCGTGCTACAGGACTATGCTAAATTTCTATCAATTACCTTGCTGCCATGCTTCTCAAACTCTAACTGCATACTGTCTTTGGACTAATTGTCTGTTCCCCTCCTGTGGAAGGTTCAGCAGTCAGCACCCTTGCCCCATCCCCAAGGTGCTTCTTGCTGGGAGAGATGTGCGCTGGGACATCCTTGCTCCTCCTGCAGTAGCACCTCAACTGTGTTCCCTCTTGTGCCCCAGCTGGGAGCTGCTGGGACAGGGAACCAGCAAGTTCTTACTCCATCTTATTTCCTTGCAGTCCATTCTGCTCCTGGAGGTTTGAGTTTGGGAGCTTCCCAATGCCAGCAGTTCCCTCCAGCCTCTGCAGTAACTCATCAGGAAAAGATGGCACCAAGATAAGTTGCCAATTTCCTGGGTTTATGTTTGCACCATGAGTTCTCTATCGCCATGACTTTGAATGGCACCTCTCTTCCTCTGGTGAAGCAGAACGGCAAATGGCAGCTGCTGAAGGCTGGGGTTTTTGCTCCCTCTATCATATTTTCCAAATGCTGTCAGACACCTGCATTCCCATTCCTCAACCCTCCAGCTGTGGTGCAACATGTGCATTTAGGGATTTGATAGGTAAACACATAGTAAAGCTGTCGGGGAATATGCTAATTTATTCTTTATTGCAAGCGGTTAAAGCGCTGTACTGTGGGCCAACAGCTGCACTGTGATTTTCCTAAGCAGTCACTGAATCAGCTGAACTCCCCAGGGATGCTCTGCCAGCGTGTGGCCGTTCTGCTGTACGAGTGGAGAGGGATCCCAGCCTCAGTGCTCAGCTGAGCACCCCCTGATCCCTGTCCCAGCTCCCCTAGGAACCCTACAGGGACTGGCCCTTACCCTTGGCTTAGGTGCCTTGTTCTAGACAACTACTGTTCTGGCAAGGCTGCAACTGGCACCCTGCTGTCACCTCCAACAGTAAACCTTTCCAAGTGGGTGCACGTGCACACCAGGCTTCAGCACAGAAGCTGGCACAACGCTCCGCAAGCGTTTGTTGGCTCACAACTGAGAATTACCCTCCTGTTCCTTTCTGTGTCCTCACTGATTTAATTTCCACTGGCAGACTGGGAATTGCACTCAGCCTGCTTGCCTGTAATGCAGTTAACACCCACCAGATGCTCAGCCAGGGTTGGAGAGGGGACGTGGTCTGTCGATGTTTGTGCTGGGAAGGGCGCTGAGTCTCTCCAACCCCTTAATTAAACTCCTGTTGGCTTTGAGGGGCAGCTCGGGTGCTCAACATCTTCCTTAGGAATGGGGAAAATCTTATCTATACAATGCTACATGTGTAAGTGCAGATAAGCATGTGCATCTACAAGACATGAAAATAGAGGAGGGGGTGGTATATGCAGGTATATAAAAACTGTAGTGTGTTATCCGCTAGGCACCTGGGTACTGGAGTAGGGTAACGTCCCCCCATGGTGCCTCCCCTGAAGGGCACTGCACAGTATGGGATTGGAGATGGTCTGGTAGAACGGCTGGAGATGAAGTCAAGTGAAGTATGGTTCAGAGGTACAACTGCTGCAACCCAACCCCTTCCTTTTTAGATGCTCATAAAATTTCCACAAAAATCATACTTGAAAATAAGATTTTTCAGGCTGCATTGCAGCCTGATGATGATTAAACTTTGGCTAAATGTAGCTTGGCTATTGAGACCTGACTGGTTAATTGTTATCAGAGAGCCTCAGGAGATGGCAGAATAAGGTTAGAAATGCCACTAATCTACACCAGGCATTCAGTGCATTCCCCAGGGCGCTGCTGTTTGCTCTGAGCTGTGTGTACTTAATATCTCTCTTTGAATAAAGAAATTCACTCTGTTGTTCTCCTTATAAAGCAAACATGACACTTCCCAAGCCTGATGAGCAAATGGATGTATTGCAAATCCAAGTGTTTGTGGTGGCAAAGACTAACAGAAGTAGATACAGGTGTTGCAGTGGGTCTGTGGTATCTGTGATGTTTGTCTGCACTCAGCCTTGCCTCTCTTTGTCTCTGCTCTCCTTGTTCTCTGCAGGGAAGTGCCAGAGCAGTGGAGGGATACTGTGTGCATAACGCGTTTGCTTCTTGAACCCTGAGTTGCAATATATTCCTACAGTACCATTCTTTACTCAGAGATCTGGGAGGTTATAGGGGAGGTGTAGTGCTGGGTTAGGGTAGTTACATATGGCAAAGGGCCTGGGAAGAGAGAGGTTCTTGTCCTCCTCCTGCAGAGGCACCAGCCTGGGCAGAGGTGCAGAGATCTCTGTTCCCCTCTGCAGCCCCATAAGCTAGCTGCTTTGAACCTCTGGGGCATACCAGTGAATATAGCATCACCATCCACCCCATATATTTTTATCTGGCCTGTACCCTGTCACCAAGTTTACTACTGGTGCAAAAAGTAAAGTTCTTATTTCTATGCACATAACCACCCCCTCCTTCAGCTGCATTCACATTCTGAAGTAGTTTTAACTGTTTTCTACAGAAATATGCACAACGTTCTATATGCTACTACTCCAAGGGCATACACTGTCTGGTTTTGAAGGATTGCAGAGCACCACCCAGCACCAGTCACCCCGTTAGGGCTCTTTGCATCAGTGCTATGTTGCAAAATGTCCGTTGAGCTGAGGGAAGGGTTCACCTTTTTGGGACACTGCAGATCTCTAGCGAGGCTCATCAGCAAATCATGGGAGATGGGATCCACCAAGTTGAGGAAAGTTGCATTTTTGTAGAGCACTTCATTGAGGAATGTTCCTTCAAGTCCCAGGTCCTACAAAAAAAAAAAAAACAAACCACAGTCAGTGAGATACACAGGCTTCCTTGGAGCTATGACCATGAGATGTCTAGAAACCAGAAAGTAGATCCCATGAGGTGCCAGATGGTTGCTCAGTACAGGAAAGGTGAAGCAGCTGTGTCTGACCCAGTATTACTGTGATAGGGGATGTGGATAGCCAGAGCGCTGAATGAGATGCAGTGTTAAGTTGAGCTAGCCAGCCTAGGGACTGACCGCCTTGTTTCCACCTACCACAGGAAGGTGAGAGTGGTATCATTTCTCTCCAGAGAATTAGCTCCAGAGAAACTTACAGTTTTGTCAGCTTCTATGTGTGAATCTGCTGAAGGAGCCAAGCAGGAAGGCTGGCTCTAAACCTGCTACTCCAATCTCAGCTTTTCTGGAAGAATCAAACCTTTCTCAGGTACTCAGATACTGCCATGCCACCCTGGTGGCGCCTGGCTGACTAAAAGTCCTGCCCATCAGTATGAGTTTAACTGCTTTAAATTTCTCAGTAAGCGCTAAGCACTGGAAGTGTTGTCTTTTGGCTGTAATGGTACATCTATAGGTAGCTCTGCACAATGGTTGTGGGGAGTCCTCTTCCCATCTTCCACCACATGAGCTAGGGGAACATCTGTGATCCACGCAACATGGACCAGGATGTGGGGCACCTTGGATGTGCTGGAAGAAAACTCAGCATCCTTGGGAACAAAAAAGCCTCTCCAGGGGCCAGATGGACGATACTGCAAAGAACTAGGCTGTTTCTTGCTAAGGGGAAAGCTAAGATCTAATATGTGTCAGTTATTACAATCAGGAGGTACCACAGAGCTGTGGAAAAAAAAAATGCATCTGGGAAACAGAGGTCACATACTCACATGAAAATACCCTGAGGGCAGAAAAAAAAATATCCCAGTAGAAATGTAGAACAAAAAAGCTCCCTAAGAGGGATAGTGCTGGGTTTGATTCAGCTGACAAGGAGGGCTCAGCTGAGGGAGGAAACAAGTCCTCTGCCCATTCTGTATGCTGCTGCCAGGAGAAATGAATAAGCAAATGGGTGCCCCATATGTTCGTGCTGCTCCACTGAATGTGTGCTTCAGGCACCACCCAGTGAAAGATGCATGGAGAGCTCAAAAAAAAAAAAAAAAAAAAAGATTAAAAAGAAGGAGGAAAAAAAGCTGGGTGTATACACATACATCAGCAGCAGGGATGGAGCCATAGCTGGCAGAGATGTGTGATCTTAACCCTAAGCAACAATCAAAGCCAGTGCTGTATCCACTCTTTCCTGCTCTGGATATGCTTGGATCGAGCAGAGAGCACACCACCAAACAGACCCTGGCTACAGATCTGGTGGAGAAAGGGAGAATAAATAGAATGCTTTACAGCCCCATCACCGTCTGTATACGGATGATACCCATAAGCATCCAAGGAACCCAAGCGGTGGATCAGTCCTGAAGGACAGACAGACACAGCTGGACATGGGCCAGAAGCGTACCAAGGCATCATGCCAATGTCTCCCTTAACTGCGAGGCTTCAGGGAAATGGAGCCTCCTACACCAAGTGTAATAGGCGCAGATGAAGAAAGCTGCCGAGAGGATGGCATGGCTGGGCACGCAGCAGTGGATGTCACAGCAGTAATTAAACTCCCCCAATTGGAGCTATACCATTAAGATGAATCTGCATTCCCATTATAAATGCTGCCTGCGAGGGTTTTATAAATAATATAACTGTAAATATTCACTTCACATTGATAGTTTATAAATTCTTTGTCCAGGGGCATTTTCTGGTTCATCTTACTGGTTTCCCTTTCCCCCTCCTCATTTCTTGGAAAATTTTGTACCACCTAAAGAGTGGCTGCAGACAGCAGAATATTATAAATCTTGCCACTTCAGTTGGCTTAGTGCTGTTATCTTAAAAATGACTGACACTTGGCCATTGTCCCAGCACAGGAAAATCAGATTGTACTAGACTTTTTTGCTGGTGTAAGTCTATTGTTTCCCCTGTTTTCAGCTGAGTGATGCCCACTTAGACGAGCAGGAAAGCTGGTCTGTCTTTGGCAGGTGGCTATTTCTGAGACTGGTAAGGGGATGTGCAATGGAGCTGTCTGAGTGTTCCTGGACAATGCAAGTCTACGTGAGTGTACACCTGTGGTTTGCAGTTGCTCTCTGTGTACTCTGCTAAAATGCTAGGATCTCACATCTCTCTTAGTGGATGTGCTTCTGGCTGGCTTGCTTTCTTTACGTTATTACACCCTTTCAACATCCTAGGAGCAGTCTGCAGGTCAAAAAACACTGGCAGATACAATTACATCCTGTGGGGTACATCTGCAGGGCTGGGCAAGATCTGTATCTGCTGGGAGCAGCAGGCAGCACGCATTGGGAGCCTGCATCCTCCTGGCTGAGCACGTCTGCTCATTTGTGAAGGCTGTGATTCCGCTCCCACCATTGCTCTGCGTTCTCTGGGGTTTTCGCACCCTGGTCCAAGGCACGGTGATGAGGTATTGGTGTTAAACATCCTCACTATCCACTAGAGTGAACACAGTGTCTCTCTCTTTACAGGTAACAAACAGACCCTCACCTGGGACACATTGATTTGTGACTCCTGAGAGTACGTTACTGCCAAGGTAAGCCAGTCTGCGTAAGGAAGGACATGCTGCTGGGGGACAAGCTAAAGGATGAATTTAGTTGAGTGAGGAAAATTTGCAAATGAGAAAAAAGGCTGATCATAGTACTCTTTGAAGCTGACATTGGACACATGAGGAGGACTGGTTCTGATTATGTGACACCAAACTGGCGGACAATTGTGTTTAGTTGTCGAAGGGTGTGTGGTACGTATTAGTGGTGTAGCCCTCTGTCTCTGAAATCTCTGAGCACACAACAAACCAGAGGCTTTGGGGTGGTGTTGGATGGGTTCCCATCTTACTTGGCAGAAGGAGGCTGTGTTGTGCTACAGCACGCATGTCCTACTGCTCTGTCATGAGCAGATGAACAGAGGGTCACTGTTTCCACATGGACAGGCAGAGATGGGGACCAGGAATAATAAGGGGAACTGGAAAGGCAGTGGACAAAATGTGAGCATTCAGGACAATTCTCAGGGCGGATGTGGGGAAGCTGGGTGCTCAGCTTATCCTGAGAGGAGCTGGCAGGCTGCACTGAAAGGAGGGCTTAGAAACAATCCCCCATTCCACATGGCCCTGTGACTTAGCATTCAAACTGTGGACCTTCTGGAGACATACAATGTCTGTGGGGGACTTCAGCGCTTCAGTCTCAAGGAGAGGTGCTGAGCACTATAGAAAATGACATTCTGTAGTTCTGGCCTCTGACATACCCTACAAAAGTCTGTTCACGTTACATCACCACGTTCATGAAGTGAGTGGTTGCCTCTCTTTCTTCGCAAGCTTCTTGTAATAATGCCTTTCCAAAATTGTCTTTGAAATCTTATTCAACCCTTTTCTGCCATACCTGTGCACACATACAGGCTTTCTGCTGGGGGTTCACCTGCCTACATGCATGGCAAGAAGAGTATTTGTGGTGCTCATGTGAATGCTAAGGCAGTGGACAGGAAAAGCAGAGATGTAATTTTTGGTCCTGTAAATTCTTACTCATGAGTGTGCAACTTGCTGGTAGCCCAGGGCATCGACCACCACTGTTGGGTGTGTTGTAAAGCCCAAGACATTCAGAGCAGAGACAGAGCTGTTAATGCAGCTCCCTGCAGCTGGTAGTATGGCTGTACAAGCATCCAGTAAGCCAGTCCCTGCTCCAACATACACCCAAAGGTTATTTGCCACTATGTTGAGAAACTCAGTATGTTCCCAAGATGTAGGTCATTATCTAATGAAGCAACAAGATAAGCTAAGAACTGATGGTGTTTTATGTCCAAATCAGAGGGAGGATTTGTCTCCTGTGCTACTGATTGCAGAGCTGCCTGCAGTTTGGGGGAGCTGAGTTTGCCTGGAAAGTGGTGGTAGCACTGAGCGATGGAGGAGATGGCTCTGTTCCAGCAGCAGGGCTCTGTCCTCAGCATCAGTTTGGCACCACGCTGCCTGCACACTGGCTTTTCTGTTCCTGAATGGCGTCAGACAGAAACAAGCTCCCACTGATACACTGACCCCTTTACCTCTCCTCTCAGCCTAGACTGTCCCACAGATCCTCTCCCAAACCATTTTGGGTTCTCCCAAAGGCAGATCTTGGCCAACCTGGCTGGGTGGGCATAATGGGACGTGGTGGCAGTTGCTTTTCTCTGGGGGGCATCAGTCCTGGGGCTGGCATGGAGGGGTGTGGATGGGGGACAGCTGAGGCTTGGACACCCTTTTTCCTGTGTGCAGCACAGCCCTCCTCCCAGCTCCCTCCCAGCCCCTCTCTCCCTGGCCCGGGAGGGGACAAGGGGAGGTGGCAGTGAGCCAGGGCGGGTGTCGCCTCCCGCAGCCGCTCCCTCCTGCCGCGGCGGGGACCGAGCGGGGTGGGTCCCGCACCACCGGGGCATGGAGCGGTGAAAAGCAGCACAAAGAGCCCGGCCCGCACCGCCAAGGGAGCGGCTGCAAACCCACACCGCCGAGGAGGTGGGGGCTTGTAAACCCCAGCTGCCTGCCCCGCACCGCCGGGTGGGGGGAGCTGCAGACCCCGGCCCGGCGGCACCGCCCGCGCCGCGCACAGCTCTTTGTCCTGCCCGCACTGCCCCGGGGGTGGCGGCCCCGGGGCCCGGCTCGCCCGCGGCATTTACCTTCCTAAGCAGCCTGAGGATGTGCACGGCGTGCTCCCGCTTGTGCTCCCGGATGGTGGCCTGGATCTCCCGCAGCCACCCCACCCGCCGCACGTAAGGCGCCGGCGAAGCTTTCCGCAGAACCCCGGGCAGCTTCTGCGGGTGGAGGAGCAGGGAGGAGAGGTGGAAGTCGCCCCGGCCGCCCTCCAGCCTCCCGGCACAGGGCTCCTCGGGGCTCTCCTCCTCCAGGCTGCTCTGCCGGCTCAGACGGGAGCCCATGGCCGCGATGCCGCCGTGCCGCGCTCCGGACCGGGCGAGCACCGGGCGCTGGGCCGGGGGAGGCGCCGAGGGAGGCGGGGGGTCCGGGCTGCCCCGCCCGGCCGGCCCCGCCCCGGCTCCCCGTGCTCCGCGGCTGGTGATTCCCGGTGCTCCCAGAGGAGCAACGCCCCAGGGGTATTTTATTTGCTCGGGTCCCTGCCCCAGCACCCGCCTCCCCAGCGGCTGGGCAGCCCCTGCTGCCTCTGCTCCCGGAGGCGCCTCCTCCTCCCGGGTTTGCTCTGCCGGGAGATGCTCGGTGGAGGAGACAAAGAGAGGAGCGGACGCAGCCGGGACCGCGCCTTGAATCCAGGAAATTTGGGGAGCTTGTCTTCTCTGGGCAAACTCTTTGAACGCTGCAAAAGGTTGTCAAGATTAATAGTGGTTCAAAACACACCATCTGGCTGTGATTGCTTCTGTGGGCTGTGTTTTCTATCAGTCTGCTGTGGACCCAGAGGAGGTTTTTTTATGAATCTAGAAAGCGGCAGCAATTTTGCCCACCACCCATTGTCTGTGACTGGCACGATGCTGTACGATCTGTACGATGCTGGCACCGTTCCTTACCTGCTGTGGGTAGAAGTGTTTTCCTCTTATGCATCCCTCCCTCCCCCAGCAGTGCACAGCAAGTTTAGCACATGCTTTTCCTCAGACAGAATCACTGCCATCCAACAGGATGGTAAAAAACAAAGCCTGGATCCCATTTCCAGCCACTGAGATTTTGCAGGCAGCTGAGTCATGCTTCCAGTATAACCAGTGGCTCAGTCTGACCTTCCGCTCCCTGGAGCTGAAGCCATGGGCTCACTTCTGTTCAGGACTATCACCACACTGAGCCCAGGTGCCTGTGATGGACTACAAGTCCTGCACACAGAGCAGGAGTGTCTGGTAGCTATAACGTCAGGGCACACAGCTAGAGGAACAGCCTGAGGTTCCCACTGCCGTGTGCATCCATTAGACAAGTATCGCCCAATGCATCTGTAGGAGAATCTGTTATTGTGGCCATCAGGTCCTCACTTTGGGGGAATAGGGATGGCCCTTTGCTGTACAGACCCAGCAGGGTTCATTTTCCTTCTCAGTGTTCCTCAGATTTGTGAATGGGGATGGAGATGTGGGTGCCCTGTATCATTGCAGCCTCTTTCAAATACTCTATGGGTGACCTGAGTCTGGCTTGAAGAGACAGGGACAAAACGGGGCTGGACTCTAAAGCAGTCTGGCCAATGCATCAGTTTTGTCACAGTGTTTATGTGGGTCTCTAACCATGATAGGCCAAATTCTGACAGCCCTTCTCAGAGTTTTACTCAGTGTTTCATCAGACAAAAGCCCTGACTGTCCATCTCCCTGTTATTCCCCTCCCTGCTCTAGCTAAGCACCTGTGAGAGATAAATTAGCATCAACAGATCCTGAGATATCGCTGAGCCTGACTCAGGCTAATCCCATTTGGAGGGAGTAGATGCTGAGTAAGGATTTCAGGATCTGGTCGGAGAGCTTTGAGAGAGGCTGGGTCAAGAAACAAATCACTTATATGAGGTGCAGCATTATGGCTATAGGAGTGTCACTGGGAGCAAAGGGAAGGACAAAAATTGCCTGGCTGAGAGCGATGGGTAAAGGTGTCAGTGGAGTGTTGCATGGTCGCCTTTCCCAGCTCTCTGGCAACTGGACAGGCTGCCTGAGATCTGTGCTTCTGCCTGCTCTGTTCTGAGAGCTGCTGCTGAAAGGAGGAGCAGCAATAGCAGGGCTTGTAACCACAGGATCAGTTTAAAAGCTGAATGGCTTTGTATGGCTGCATTGTCTCACACCTTATCTCTGAGAGTCAGGAGAAGAAAACATAATCTGCAGTTTACTCTTAGGGGGGGATGAGACCGTGTGCATTGTTCCCAGGCGATGGGAGATGCAGGGCAAGCAAGTAGCTCAGAGGATAACACCATTACCAGGATACCTTCTCCTCTGTGTGTAACTTGGAAGTATCCCACCACAGATCAAATCCTCTTAACAAACAAACAGTTGCGGGAGCAGTTTAGCTGTGAGCTTTAAAACTGGAAATACTACAACAGTGTGAATAATAGGAGCTAATGAGAAACACACCAATGCTTGATTTTACTGAAGGAGAATGGCTGGCTGGCAGCTCTTTGTAAACTAAGAGATGAACATTGCCCTATCAGTGTGAGCACTTTCAAAGGACACATGACAGCCAGTGGGTGTATTTCTATAGCTAAGAGCGTCAAGGTTTGCTGCATGTAGGGGGAGGAGGCAGGAGTCTGCTTGGGAAGAGTAGACTCTGTCAGAGACCTCTGGTCCTATGCAGCCCTAGGAGAGACTAAGCCAGTAGGTGAGGATGCAAGACCTGAGGGATATCAATCAACAGCAGTGTCCTCACCTTCCCTTTTCTCTTTGCTGTGGTGGCAAGGACACCTGAAAACTCTACAGGGAGACAGATCAGTTCGTGAGCTTTTTGGGTTGGACAGAGTGGGGTCTGCAGGGCCTCCCACAGTGACCACAAGCTGTGGTTTTGAGGCTTGGAAAGAGGATTCCTCCCCATCCCTGTGGATATATTAACACCTCTCAGAAGGATATTAACTGGCTTCTAACCTCGGCACAGATGTATATGGTGCTGCCAACTGCAACTAGCTGGGTGCAGCAAGGCTCAGTTAGAGTTTTACCAAAAATCTCTCCTAAGATAAGAAACAGGAAAAATAAAAAGCAGAGATCCTCTCTAGATTCACTCAAATTCTGTGCTGTGAGCACATCTCCTTGTTGTCATCCCAATGCCCAGTAATGGGAATGTTCCCAGCTCCTGGCCTTTTGGGCAAGGAGGAGAGCTCAGGTCAGTGTCAGGAACAGAAGCGCAACTGTACTGGATCAGACACCAGGTCTCTTTCCCCGGGGATCCTGAATTGGCAGTGGTTAATAGAGGATGCCTAGCGAGGAGCATAAGAAAGGGAGACACAGGTTGATGTGTTCCTGAATACCCTCCTCACTATCAGCCATCTGTAGTTTGGGAATTTCCTGCATTTTATAGTCCTTTACAGGTGTTTCCTAAACCTTTTCTGAGCCTGAGCGAATTTTGGGCATCCACAGCATCTTATGGCAGTGAGTTCCACTGTTCAGCTATGTGTTGTGTGAATAAATATTTACTTTGTTCTGAATCTGTCACTTACCGTTTTCATTTGATGTTTTGTAGGTTAAATATTGGAAGAGGCAGCAGGCAGTCATTACCTATTCATTTTCTCTAAGCTGCTCTTGAATGACAGACCTCTGCTGTGTCCCTCTCAGGTGTCCTTTTTCCAGGTTGAAGAGTCTTGGTCTTGTGGCCATTTCAGACCTTAGATCATCCTTAACTAGCTCCCTGCCCCTCCTCTAGTCCTGCTGTAGCCTCTAGCCAACTGGCACAACAGCCATGGGGATGCAGGTGCACCCTGGAGCTATCTGATAGCACGGTGAGGTTCGCAGTTTTGCTCTGTCTCCTAGCACTCACTTCGCTTTTTTGATTGCTTTTGAGCCGTGGGCTGATGCTTTCATTGAACACACTCCTGGCTTGCTCTTGCCATCGCACAGCATACTAGCCCCCTGTGACTTGGTTTGCCCCTCAGTAGACTGGGGAAGGGGTAGTAATTGCTCAGCCCTTACAAATTCACACTGGCGGTTGTGGTCAGAGGTTGCCAGGGCCCCTTTCATTTTTGTATTGTCTCTTCCCTATAGGTCCTGTGGCATATGTAGTGCTAGACTGGGAGATGGGGCGCATGTACTGTGGCTGGGAAGGCTGTGGCTTCCTCCCTGACACAACTGGAGGTTTGGTTGAGTTTGCGCTGTATAATGTGCCTCTGCCCTGTTCAGGCAGCGCTCAGCACCACAGCACTCCCTGCAGAGGCTGCAGAGCTGGATGGCTGCAAGCAGAGCTCGTGCCACAGCCCTTTTCCTTGAAATACCCCGTGGTGCTCATGGTGTGACTGCAATTCCAATTGCCCCTGCCTGGGAGGAACCAGGCGTACACACACTCACTGAGGCTGTTCTGATCTGTATGCTGGTCAAGCTGGATTCAAATGACAATCCTAATTTATTTTTGCCTTGTATATGATGAACGTTACATTTTTGACTGTTGTTGCTGGGAAATTTAATTGATTAATTTAGCATTTAAGAAGGGAAAGAGGATTAAGGCGGTGGTGAGGCTGTGCTGCCAGACACTGCATTGACTGCCTCACACTTTCACAGCTTCATCTTTTGTTTGCCTGCAAACCAGCTTGTCTGAACTCACAAGTTGTTATTTCTTGTGACTCTGAGCTTGTTGTCAAGATCCCTCAAAGCCAAGCCTCCTGCAGGGAAGGGAGCTGTAGCCCTGGAGAGATGTGTGCAAAGACCTAGTCCAAGCTCCAGGTTTAATTCATTAACATCTTGGGGCAAAAGTACTTGCTGTTTGCCCATGATCTGTCCAAGGGGAAATGTATGTGGGGAGCTTCATCTGTAAACATCTGTAAACTCATGTAAATAAAGCAGCACAGACCTGGAGAAGGTCCACCTATCCATGACAGTGCATTTTCGGGGAAGAAAGCCCCTTAATGGTTGTGCAGAGTACATGGAGGTGGGGAGATAAAAGATGAACGCAGCATCAGTTGGACTGTGGTCTTTGGGAGTTCCCGCAGCGTCAGTGCTGGCAGTAGCAACTGCAGGCCAGGTACTGCTGAGACTTCGCACTTGATGGAGAAATGGTAGCAATATCCCATGTAATATTAATTAGATCTTAAGCCTTTGCTTTTGCAGCTGAGGCTCTCTTTGCAGCCCATGAGGCTGCTTGGTGGTGTTGTGCATCCGAGGCATGCATCTGTGCAGTGATGGGGTTTAGAAATGACAGAGTTCTGCTAAGTAATTACGGACACCGGGCTGCTCATTATTGTGAAAATTAATCAAGTTCTAGCAGGGCCCATAAAAGCAGATTTGTTGGCCTGTATATTGCCTCCATAGAGAATCTTAACGACTTGTGATGTTGTGGTCAGAGTTAAATTGGACAACGTTGCTGCAAGCACAGGGAAGGTCACTAGTCCTCTCCAGTGACACGTAGAATTGACTTCTTAGCACGGGAGAATTCTGAGCTTCCATTACGTTCGTGATGAATTAATTAGGTATCTGAGGTATATGGAGGATTTCTGTTACCTCCACTCTGGAAGCATGCTGCACCCATTTCATTTAGATTAATCTTGATTAAATTAGGCTGGACTGTACATCTGGATGCTGTGAGGTTTGGACACACAGTCTTGCACTGAACTGCTGCAGTGGCTGTAGTGCTTGGCAAAAAGGCAGAGCAAGCAGCTCTGAGAGCATCACCAGAGATACCCGTCACAGCTCTGGAAGCATTTGCGGCCAGCCAGGCTCTGCACAAAGGCCTTACCCTTCCCGTCCCGTCCCACTCAGGAAGCGTATCACACACCCCCAGCGTGGGGTATTTCTTCCAGCCCTATGTGGGCTTTTTAAGGAAGGTGATGGGAAGCCCTGACTCTTCCTACATTCTACCCTAAGCTCGCACTTCCCTGCTCTTTCTTTCCACCCTCTCTACTTCTCCATTGCTGCCTAGTCCTGTGCGTGCTTTCCAGACACCTTTCCTGTCCTCCCCAGCTGCCTGCTTTCCCCTGGCAGACCCACAAGAAGCCCCACAGAAAGGGAAGGGAGAATCACTGGGACCGGCAGGAGGCCTTTTGAGGCAACAGTGCAAGGTCTCTTTTGTAACACCTTGTGCTTTTGATCAGCCTGTAAAGGGAGGCAGTAAAGTTTAAAAATAAAACAAAACAAAAAAACAAAAAAAGGCAGAGCAAATGCAGTTAATGAAGCAAATGCTGTGAAGCGGCACGTCCAGGGGCAGTCTGGGGTCCCAGGGGGCTGCTTTGCTGTTGAGACACCTGTCTTTGGGACATAGCGGTGGCTGCTTGCCTGCTGATGCTTTCACAAGGCTGATGAGAGGTGTAGGGGAAGGTCCTGGGATCTCTCCAGGTATTACCATACCTTAGACCATTTGAGAGGCTGATCTAAGACAGGAGAAACAGTGGAGGAAAGCCTCGCAAGGACTTAAAATGCACCTTGCCGTGGGGATCTCGCATTTCCAGCCTTTAAGAGGCGGAAACACATGATCTTATAATATGTCCCTCTGGGATCCCTTTTTTGTGTGTCTCGTATTTCTAAAGAGCTTTTAGAAAACTTGGCTTAGAAGAGACCTCCGCAGTTTAAGGCTATGGGCTGGAGTTACAGTTTCATAAAAGAATTAAACCACCTTAAGCCCATACATGAGAGGCAGAAGGCAGCACCTGGTGCTGCTAAGCTTCTTTTGGAGCTTGAAACCACTAAGTGCACAGATTATATCGGCTCTAAGCATCTTAGCAGCAGTGCTAAACCGCCGAGAGCAGCCACAGGCCTCCAGGGGCTGGAGGCCAGACAGCCAAACTGTGGAGGTCTGATCTGAGCAGGCACAGTGCATGGAAATGCTGGCGGCTGGTTTGAGTGCTGTCTGCATGGGAAGCTCCGTGGCTCTGGCAGAGTGAAGCAAGTCCAGCCATCAGGGTGCCACATAAGATGTCTGTCTGCTGTGGAGGATGACACCACTGACTAAAACTTTCATGTTCCCCACAGACCTCAGCACTTTTTAAAACAGTTTTAAAGGCTTGTTTACAGTTCCTGATAGGCCTGGAAAAGTGACCAGCTGTTATTATTTCTTTCTAGCTTGACTAGTTTTTCTCCGTCTATATCCAAAGATAAAAAGACATCTCTCAGCTGAAAAATGCCAAGTACTTGAAGAGTCATAGAAGAGTACAAGAAGCAGGGCTTGAGGTGGCAATTGGAGCATAAAAACCTTTTCTGAAGCACCTCCTCCTCTGCCCAGAAAGCTTTCACAGCCAGGTTGTTACACGCCAGCGACACGGCATTTAGACTTAGCTAGGTGATCAGAAGCAGGTGTCTAAGTCTGTTGGTGAAAGCCCAATGTTGAAGGGGCTTCTCTGGCTGTTCTGTACTGCTCAGCCAGCCTCTGGACGCTGGACTGGAGCTGCCCCCTGAACCTAGCATGAATATCCCTCCAGCTTGTGCCCAGGTCACCAGTGTCACCCCCTCCAGCCATTGAAAGATAAGAGCCACTGAGCCAAACTGACCTACTGCCCTGTTTACACTATCAAAGAATTTGGATCTTACACTGCTGGCATCTGATTTATGTTTTGTCCCTCACCTAAGACACCCTGAGGGATTTACCCTGTGGAGTTTAAACTTAGGTGATCCCTAGACCCACCGGAGTCTGCAGGGCAGTGCCATGAGCAGACAGACGGGAAAGGGTTATGCTGCCCGCCTTGATCTTTTCCAGGGGCCTGGGGCATAGCGTGTCCACTGCTGCTCCCTTCAGCAAACAGGCTTTTCCCAGGAGTCTTGTCTGTGTCATTAATACCTGGCACCATTGAGCTGCTCAGCACAAAGGCTCTTTTGGGCTTTGCCAGGTTCAGGTTTGGTTTGGATAGCACCCATGTGTGACACTTCCGTCTCATGCACAAAGCTTGCTGCTCACCTCAGTGCCGTCTTTGCACACACTGTCCCTTGTGCGGTGCTACGGATGGAGCCTTTCCAGTCAGGCTGTCAGAGCCTATGATCTTCACCAGGTGCATTAACTGTGTTAACCTTTGAAGTAAAGTGAATTTCTTATGTCAGAAAAGCAGACGCCATACACAGCCTTCCACCTTCCCCTACTTTTTTTCTCACGATAAAAAATTCTTTGGCCTTTTCTGTGCTTACTGCAGCAGTTTTGTGTGGCTTAGCCCATGTTTGCCTCATCGCGTCAGTCCACACAGTTCATTTGTAAGGAATTTCATCCACGCCTTAAAGAAATTGAGGAAGATGAGGTTGGGAAGGCTTTAGGGCACAGGTCCTGCCTCAGTGATTGCAGGTAGCAGTGCTGAAAAAGAAGAAAACCAGAAGGAAAAGTGAGCTGCTTTAGAGGAGCTACCTTGTGAAAGATTATTTTAAGAGCAGTGACCAGGTGATTCCCTTCTTTGCACCATCATCCCACAGGCCCGGGTGCCATTCCCCAGACCTACCCTGAACCCCGAGGGGCCGCTGACAAGGTGTCTGACCCCCAGCATCCCCTCCCTGTGCTCCCTGGTGTCAGGTGCTATTTATTATCCTGCAGGCTGACACCTATGGTGCAGCCTCACAGCAATACAGGACAGTCGATCCCAGGGAAGATTTCCCCCCTCTTTTTGATGCATTTCAAGCCAAATTTAGGGCTGCTTCATGAACAAGGTGTTTGTGTGCCCAATGCAGCGAGCCTGTGCTTCATAAGGAATAGCAGATCATGTCCAGGAGGCAGGGGCATGGTCACAGGCCATGGACCTTGCAGGGCCATCCAGCTTTAGCACAGCACAGGCGACCCTTTGGCTGGACAGGACAGGATGGGATGCTGAGGGGATGCAGCAGGGCAGTGCCAAGGGGGGCAGCCCATGGAGGGGATACACCCGTGGGATGCTGCTGCTGGCCGCGCATCCCCCATGGCAGCTGCCTCCTTTGGACAACTGGCAGACCCCCTTGTCCGAAATGCCGCAG
Organism: Chroicocephalus ridibundus; assembly: GCF_963924245.1. Taxonomy (NCBI): domain Eukaryota; kingdom Metazoa; phylum Chordata; class Aves; order Charadriiformes; family Laridae; genus Chroicocephalus; species Chroicocephalus ridibundus. Next base: position 11,307,311 of record NC_086296.1, on the reverse strand, counting down.
ATCGCAGGCTGGCTACCTTTGAATTCCCTCCCATCTGTGCCATCTAGTGCCCAGTACAAGAACTGGGACTGACCCAGCCTCTCACCCACAGGGGAACAGCCCGGCTGCTCTGGAGAAGAGGCTCTCCCTTCCCTGGGCCAGGCGCCAAGCCCTGGGCCAGGCAGGGATGTGCTGGGAGGACCCCTGAAATGCCGCACCGCCTGCATGGAAAATCCCACTTAGCTCCAGGTAGGATCGCAGCGCGCAGGTGTGTCTGTGGGGCGGATGGAGCGGGGAGAGTGACTCTGTTCAGAGGCTGGAGGTGAGATGAGGCTGGGCAATATTTCGCTGCCAGAGGCTCCAGGTAGGGAGAGGAAGGCTTGAAGCTCTCGGGAACCCTGCCTTTGCTTTTCAGGTGTTGTGTTCCCGTGGCATGCTCTGACGCTGCACACGTGTTTTAAGGGATGAAAATACCGACTTCTGTCAGAACTGGAATTCTCCTATTTGGATAGATTTCAATGCTATTCCAAGGCGAGCTACAGTTAGCTTTACTTAAGTGAACACCCTAGACTGTAAAACACTGTTTTTCAATATGCTATGGGTTGTTAGGCATAATCTTTGTTTTACGCCGTTTCTTAGGTAAGTTGCTTGTACTAAGTTATTATTTTTTCAAAAAACTTCTATAGCTGTAGCTTGGTTTGCCAGCTTTGATTCTTAACACTGCCTCTGTCCTCTTTATCCTTTTCAAAGGAATACTTTTCCTCTTTACAGACCCAGTTTCATTTATAAGCTCTAAATAAGAGGGGACAAATTAGGAGGTAACAAATTCTTGCTTCCTTCTTGCTGCATTTTTTTCACAAATCTGTATGAGAGATTTAATGGTGGTGAAAAAAGCTAACTCAAACCCATCAGTATATATCTATCCTTCATATTGGTTTATGACAGCCAGGCATTACATATTTCTCTGCATTGAATTTCATCTACTCTTATTTGCCCTTTTCACAGATGTTTTCAAGTTTTTCCACAAGGTCTTTGAAATTTTCCTGATGCCCTTTGCTAGCTTCATACACTAACTTCTGCCATTTCATTACTGGGACACAAGTAAATACATTGAACATGCTGCCTCTGGCATTCATAGGGCATCCCACTCAGCTTTTTCCACAGGAAGTTTTGATCATTTGTTCTTCACTTGTAACTTATATTGGATTTAAAATGATTATCTGATACCTGCTTCACAGAACTTCTTATTAGCGACTTCAGGGAGTTAGTAGTAAAATCATTCAAGGAGCAGATGAACATATTCTTTTTCTCAGGATCACATCCAGGAGTCTGTGAGCTCTGCTCCTCTTTGCCTGTGAGCTGTATCTGCTTGTTTGCTCCTCATGAAGCTCTGCAGGTTTGCCTCTCTGGGATACGTTGCACAAGCATGTCATGCTGTTTCTGAAATGTAAATTTTCCTGCTCATTTTTTCCTTGGTACTTAAAGAAGCCTGATTGCCTAGGAAGTCTCAGTAGCATTTTCAAATGTGAAAAAGTAGAATTGCCCCTTAGCATCTGATAGGTAACTGGCTGTAGTGATAGCTCAGTGGTTTTGGAGCTGGCATGCTCAGAGCTTTCCTGGGGCTGCTATTGATCTTGGCACTTTATTGCTTTTGAAGGGGCTGATCTTTGAAACCAGGGCTCCAGGAAGCCATTTAAGGATGTGTTTGCATCCTGCTGAGCACTGAAACTGTGAGGATTTCAGTGGGAAGGAAACTCATCTTGGAACAGATGCAGTGTTTATCTGCTTTCCCTAATTAGCGCTCCATCTTCCTGGAGGTGATATTCTCCAAAGCATCCCCTCAGCAGTGGGAGGCCAGTGCTGGTGTCAAGCCCCCATTGCCCAAAGCTGAATTGGTCTCAGCTGTGCAGCGGAGAGCTGTATTTCTGAGGTGCCTGAGCTCAGGACAGGTGTTTTGCTGTTTCGCTGTGCTGCCGGCGTGGCTGTTTGCACACCTGCAGTTGCTCTTCCGAGACCGAGCGGTGCAGAGGCAGGGTTTGTTCTCCAGCGAGCTCCCAGCTTCTCGCAGGTCTGTAAGCTCCTTTATTGCTGTCTCTCAGTTCTTTGGGGACTTGTAGTCTCTAGGGCCTCACGCCTTCCCCTGTGTAGTTTGCTCCCAAGTGTGTTGGTGTGCCACAGTCTACACAGGCTTTAAAGTGTGTGTGTGAGCTGGGTGCCAGCAAGACTCCTTTCTGCAGTTTGTCCCCAGAGCCCCTTAATTAACAGGTAAGCCCAAAATCTGTTTTACATGCAAGGAAGTGGAGGCTCAGACATGCAATGTGATTTATTGCAATCATTTAGCAGCAGAAACAGGAGTGAACCCCCTTTCACTCCCCAAGCCTCAGCGCCATAACCCCAAGGCCGCTTGTTTCCCTTCACCCAGCCCCTGCAGCAGAGTCGATGTGGGTGCCCAGGTGTAACCTGGGGAGGTTTGGTCCAGGGGACTCCTTCCCTATGCTGAGGAGGTGTTTGGCCTCACATGCATTATCTTCCACTGTGGCACGGCAGTGCTTGGGTATCGCAGGGGGCCAAGACCTGGGCAGGACTGAGCTCGTGGTGGTGGCTGGGCCTGGCTCTGGCCAGCCCGTCTGGTTAGAGCGGTGCAGGGAAGGGGTTGTGTGACAGCTGGGCTCCCGGCTCCCCAAACATGCATCCCAGCTTTAATTACAGTGACATTGCTGCCTGCTGTAATTAGCAGTTGAGAAACTCTGAGTATGATTTTAATAAGCTGAGAGTAGTGCAATTTGTCTTTTCTATAAGAGATGCTTTGCAAACAAAAACTGTAATTAAAAAGCATGCACAGAGGGCAAACAGCGACTGTGCAGTGGGTGCGTTAGTACTGTGTGTGCAGCATGTCTGGCACATGGCCTGACCTGGCACAGGGGTCCCTCTTTGAGGCAGTCTTCATGATGGGATTCCTAGGGGACCAACATGTGAAAACTGGAGGATTTGGCTCAATTGTGGGTTTTACAAAAGGTTCTTCCCAGTCTCCGCAGCTCTCCTTTGATATGATGTTGTTCCTTGGTAAGGATGAGTCTCCTGGGTGTCATTCCCCCCACTGCTTTTCATTCCTGTCGCCATTGTGTTTTTGTGCTCTCCCTCACAAGCCCAAATTAGCTTGAGGCTGGTGGGCTCTCTGTGGCGGAGGCCAGCGAGGCAGCCGGGGTGGCGTGGGGGGAGGCAGGAAGCCCTTTCAAGAGCAGCCAGCGTTTCTGGTAGCCTCAGATCTGAACAGCTGGACTGAGCCCTGGACTCTGCCTCTCTCCTCCGCTCCTTCCTGCTCTCTTAAAAAAAAAAAAGTCTCTTTTATCTAGTCTCTTGTCTCTGCACAGCCTTGCCCTGCTGGAGTTCAAAGTTGATTTCTGGCCATAGGATCACTCCTGGGTGAGCAGCCCCTTGCATCCCCAAGGTCTGTTTCCCCCAGACACCCATTACACACCAGGGCTGACCTCACCTGCAAATCATCCCTCTTCCCCGGTGCTGCAAGGCAACTGTGCAGGGGACAAGAGGGGAAACAGAGGCACAACTGGTATCAAAAAATGGTTATACCATCTCCTCAGGCATCAGAGGGCCAGAGTTGGGGACGTACACCTGACATCTAGGGGAGGAATAAGGGTGGGGATATTGCCCCAGCCTGTGGGAAGCCCCTTTGCCTCCATCTGCAGGGGACCATGAGGGACTTTCCCAGCGGAGGCCACTTGCCCCCCTGCAAATGTCCATCTGTGCCTGATGACAGTCTCTGCTGCAGCTATCATAGTTCAGGGGTTGCCTATGTTTGTGGTGCCCCTTGTCCCGATTTGTGGGAGATCTCCTGATCGTTGAGAGTGCAGAGCCAGAGAAATTTCTGTGACTTTCCATCCATTGCCACTTCTCCCTGCCTGGGAGCAGTCATCAGGGGTCCCAGGTGGATGAGGGTGGGTGTTAAAAGCAGGTTGCTCACTCATATCCCTTTGTGCTGTGCAACGCAGGTGTGACTGGCCTGCTGCCTGCTCTGCCAGCTCATTGCAGCCCTGGCACATTGGGAAAACAAACAAAGCCTTCCCCAGAGACTGGGTTGGAATGTGGTAAAGGGACCTGTGATTCCCACTGGCAGTGGAAATGGCAGCAGGTGTGGGCTCAGCAGATGGGGAAAACATCCAGCATCTGCCCCGTCCCAACACAGAGAGGCTGTGGAGCAAACGCAGAGCAGCCCACCCGTGCGGGATGGAGGGGCCGAGCTGAGAGGGCTGAGCTCCTGTGCAGGCTTGGTCGCTGTGCGGTGCTGTGTGTCCAGCCTCTGTGGCATGCATACTCCTCCCAGGGTTATGGCAAGCGGGTCTTCCCAGGAGCCATGCTGGTACAGCCTCTGCCCTCCGGCCCAGCCAGCCCATTCACAATTTCCAAGATAGGTGTGTTCATCCCAGAGGTGGGTTTTCCCTCTGGAGCCTGGGGGAGGTGTAATTGGAAAGTATGTAGCCCCTGCACACTCAGGGCAAATTCGCACTGTATCTAAAGCCTTCTCAGTGATCCAGTGAAAATTCTTCCCACGCAGCACCTGAACAGCCATCAGTGGCTCTCTGCTCCTGCAGCACCCTCAGAGATGGGTTGATTTCCACCACCACATCAGCTGAGCAGCCCCACAGTGTGCAGTGGTGGTGGCAGGCACCAAGAGGCCTGGGGATGCGGGTTGACAAGTAGGGATAGCAGATGTGGGGATGGCTGCACTGCTCCTTGCCTCTGCTGCTTTGCCCTGTCCCTCTCTGAGAGGTTGCAGCCCTGACCCTGCTATGAGGCAGGAGCTGCTAAATGGTCTGGTTGAAAACTTGCCATACTAACGTAACTCAGGACTGATTCTGGCTTACCAGGATGTGCTGAATTTTATGCTGAGAGTTTCATTTGTTGCTCCAAGAGCAGTAGAGCTGATCCTGCAGCAGAAACTGCTGAGAAAGGGACAAGAAGTTGTGTGGCTTCCTGAGAAACATGGCTCTCGTGGCAAAGTTTGGGTGGGCTGCACACACAGATCTCTGTGGGGCTGAGCCTCGGGTGAGTGTTCGTTCATGTCCAGGAATAACTTCTGAGCCTCACGTCTCCAAGTCCCACTGGTTCTTAGGCATAATGGAAAAAAGATTTGTGGAGGTCTGTAGGGTGGACCTTGGCTCTTCCTGGGAAAAGTCCTTGTTCCTCTGGTTTTAGGGCCCTCTTGCTTTGGTTAGACTTTAACAGCAATTAGTCACCCAACAACTTTTTATAATAATCCCCAAGTTTTCCATTAAGTAGCAAACACTTTGAACTTCTCCCCAGCTCCTCTGCTGCAATCTAATCTGCTGTCATTTTTCACAAGGAGACGGTGCTACCTTCATGTTTTATTCATTTTCTGTTTGCAGTTGGGGGGGGGGGGCAAAGCCATGAGAAACAGTGAAAACAACAGCTGGCGGAGCTCCAGGCACTGTGCAGTTAAATCGTTGTCAGCCTCTGCACTTGTCCCTTCCAACTGTATCTGGATTTACTGTATATATCAGACCCATGACAGGGAGGAGAGGTGACGTCTAGCAACATGCTTGAAAGAATCTGAGGGGAAGGTTCCTTATTCCAGCCTGGGCACTGACCTGCTCTGGAGCCCTGGGCCAGATTGTCTGTGTTGCCCTGTCTCTGAAGTGGGGATATGAATGCTTTTCACGTGTTGGTCTGTAAGACTCCCTGACCCTGATAGTAGCTTAAAAATGCTGTTAAGTAGTAATGAATTTTGTGGTGATGATGATAAGAATTTGGCAATCTGGACAGGTTATGGAGTTTGTAGGGGCGGTAAGTACTGGAGGTTGCTATTTGGTAGGCAGCTTTATGCGGTCTCCCCTGGGTCTTTCTCTCTCTTACCATAAGTATCAGTGGAGAAATAGGGGAAGGTACCTATTATGACTCTGTCCTTCCTCTTTGTGCTTACGATTTGATTAGAGCTCACTCTGCCACCCACCTGGTGTGTTTAGGCTGTCTCCAAACTGTCCTGTAAAAGACATGCTGCACCTTGAGCAAATAAAGGAGCTTTCCTTGGGGTGGATGGGGTCTGCTGCAGTTGTGGTCGTACTGAAAAATGCCTGCCAGGGGTGAAGATTTCTCCTTTGGATGAGGATATCAGAACAATTCAATGTTAATTGTTTCTAGTTTCATCCCGACAGGTCCAAAGCCAGGCCCCCTCCAAAGCAACAGAACAAGAGGAAGTAGTTTACTGAGATCATGTTAGTGTAATTTGCAGGGGAGTGCAAATATAGTGAGCAAATTTTACGTATGTGAGAGAAAGCTAGTTTGTCCTAGATCTGAAAAAAATTTCTTATGCAGCCTCCCTAGTAGTTAGAAGGGGATCTAACTCAGATACACATCTGCTTTTGAGTCCCTTGACACTACCAAAGCTGGCCCATCCCTTAGGGTAAAATGAGATTCGGACCACGATTTGGTGTACAGGAACACTTCTGACAGTGCTTTAAACAGCTCCCTTACTTAGGCTGGCAGTGTTACATGAAGAGGACAGGGGAGTTATCTGAATGAAAAACAACCTGGGAAGGCGAAAAAGTAAGATCATTCTCCAGTCCAGTTCACTATGCATTGCACAAGCAGCTCTGCTTGCAAGCGTCATTCCCACATCTCCCTTCCCCACCCAAGCCTAAGAACTAGCCATGGAGGTTCCTGTCTGTGCGGGATTTTGATTCTATGAGCTGGTGGCATTTATCTGGCTGCTGTCGCATGATCTTGCAGATCTTGGTGCCATTGCTGGTAGGTGACAGTAACTCTATGAATTCCATTTTGTGAAAGCCTGTGCTGGCTCCTGCCTTTTCCACTTGCCTCAGCTGAGAAGACATGCGCATCTTCTGTTAGACTTGGCATCTCCTTTATACAGCTATTCCAGAGATACTTGACCAGTAATTGATATGCTCTGAATCAGTCAAACCTTATCCTAATGCATGACACGGCTTTTCACGGTCAAACAAGCCCTTCAGTGAAAGATCAACAAAACTATCATGAAGGAAGTTGGAAATGAATTATTTTCCCTTTGGAGAGCAATGGTACATCCTTGAGAGATTTCCTCTCCATTCACAGGCTACAAGACTTCCTCTAATGGAGAAGGGCAGGATGTGCCTCTCAAGAGCTTCCCAGGTCAGTGTCCAGGACACCACCTTTTATGGGATGCGTGTTCCTTCTCCTCCACAGAGCTCCCAGCCTCGGTGGCCATGGAGCTGGGCAGTACTCCAGCACCAGCTAACTTCAAAGAGAGAAGGAATGCCATTTTCACGAACAGGGTGGGTATGGGGGCAACAGTGCTCTAAGGCAGAGGGTGTCATTGCTGTCAGGGCTTGTGCTGTGGGCAAAACCAGCAACTGGCAGAGCATTGTTCAGTGCATGAAGAAAAGGAAAGAAACTACTTTGCCAGTACGGATTCACTCCTGGGACTACCCAACATCAAAGTATCGGCTCCATTCAATTCTGATCTTTCCTTACTCTCCACCCTCTATGCTGTTCCCTTTACCGTGAGAAAGTACGGCACGGAAAGTGTCTGACCACTCTGTTCTCAGCTTGCCCTGTGAGCCAGCAATTCTTTAGGGACAGGGAGGGGGAAGGGTGGCATGCCTTTACTGCTCAAAGATACGACTTCATTACATCACCCTCCCTTTCTGACCACTCCCATATATAAAGTCTTGCTACCACTCAGCTCTGTGTGACCAATCTTGCTTTTGAAAGGCTTCTGGGAACACTTGAAGAACAAGGGGCAAGAGAGCAAGGCAGAAGCACCTTCTTTTGGTGTTACCAGCTGAAGGTGAACTGCACCCAGGGAGAACAGAGCTTTTAAAGTAGTGAGTAAACATCATGATTTTATCTTATCTCCATATTTTGGTTGGATTGGGGTGTGAAATAGAGGAGTTGTTTCTTTGCCTTTATTACGTACCTTTCCAGCTCTTTAATCATACTTTATTAAAGTGTACCTTTGTTTCACAAGCCTTCAGGCTCATGTTTGAAGAGCAAGTGCTTCTCTTTTATAGGGATTGCCAGGTCTTGATCTACTGTGTTGACTTTGGATTCTCAGTTAAGGAAGAGCAGGTCACAGGCAGCAGGATCTCTGTCCAGGCAGTCTGAAAACAGCCACTGATTCACCTCTTAGGGGAGCTACTTAACACCACGGCTTGATAGCATCAGCAGTATATGAACTGATGGTTTCAAGAGGAATTGAGTTTTCTGATGGAGGCTGAGATCAGAGAAAGGAGCTGGGAGTCTAGTGACCTGGGATCTCCGTCACTGGGCAAGATATTTCACCTCTGCATGGCCCATCCAACCCTTTGAATGTACCCTATCTACCACCCAACTTGATGTTGGTCTTCACTCCTTATTGGGTTGAAAAGGTCTGTGGAAATGTTGGTATGTAGGGTCATAAGACGGAGTCACAACTTGACCTTGGTTTTGCATGTAGTACGAGTGGTATGGCACGCTGATAAGAGAAGTGCTACTTTAGCAATGTGACGGAGGAAAAACTCTTAAAACTACCTGAGACACCAGAGGTATACAAACACTGGAAGGCAAATTTTATGGGGTCCTAAAGATGATAAATTCTTACAGAAGTCAATGTCCTCCTGGCAAGTAGTCCTCTTCAGCCAAAGCTAGGTCTAAGGAGTGGGCTGAAATCCATAGATTTTGCATACCTTCTCTTTCCACATCATTCTGTGCTTCTAAGTGGTAATTTGGAAAATGCAGACCTTGTTGGGATGGGACATCAAGCACTGGCAGCAAGGGGGAAGGCCAGGAGGCAGAGGCAGAGCCAGAAAAGCTGCAGGGACAATGGGATGATGCTGGGAGTGTCTTCCAGAAGCAGAGTGGAAGGGCAGTGCTGTGGGAGAGAGCACAGCTCCTGATGCAGAGCAGGGAGAGCAGGCAGCAGAGCGTGTCAGGGGATTAGTCATGTATGGGGAAACTGGCCTATGAAGCAGAAAAAAAAGGTCCTGAAATAAACCAAGCAGGCTACATTTATTTCATTGTAAAGAAATTTCTGTTGCAAGGAACTATCAAGGGCAACTGTATTTGTGTGAGAAGGAACAGATTCTGCCCAGGAAAATTAATATTTAGACACATGAATGACCAGAACAGCACCCAGGGGACTGTGTGCTCATTGCCAGAGCAAAAAAATGACCCTCTCCTACACATACTTGGAAAACAAATACCTGCTCCTGCTCTTGTGCTATGGTATGGTATCTCCATCTCATGTTGATTACTAAAACTGAAGCCAACGGCTCTGGTTAGCTCTCCAGTGGAAGAGGTATAGCATCCCGCACCGAAAATCCACTCAGTCCCAATATAACTGCTTTGTTTGTGCTGAAGCCCTTCTAACATGTCAAAGGTGGGCTCTCCAGGACCAGCGCTCTTCTCTTTAATCCAGCGCAAGGTTCTGGGCTGCATTTCCTGATCCAGCTGTCCAAAATGAGCAGGAGTCAGACCATGGCTGCTTCAGGAGAGGCAAAGTTATTCAAACCAGCTCCATGGCAATTAGGACAGTCTTGATTTAGCAAAAGCAGGTGAATTTAAGCAGGTAGCTACAAATTTTTTTTCAGTTGGAAACTGAGCTCTTTTCCAAGTTCTTCTGAAGTCTGTGGAAATCTCTTCAGTGAATGCAGCCTTGAGTTCATTTATTACTTTGAAATCTAGGGGGTTTTTTTGTTTGTCTGGTTTTTCCTGTCCAAGTCCTCTATAGTCTATAAAATAAATAGTTACCTCCTATGTCAATAACATTAAATAAACCCTTCTGCAGAGCACTGAGAAAGTCCAGACTTCATCTGTGATCTGAGAGCTTCAATGTACATGCGAAGGATAGGTCCAACTGCAGCAGTCAGGCTAAACTGCGGAAGCCTTTAGCCTTAAGAGTAGGTGTTGTTTGTTTGTTGCCCTTTAGTTTCCCCCTTCCCTACTCTTTAGTCTTTTTTTGTCCTCCTATCTGCCTCCTTCATTCCCTCTTCCTCTGTTTTTCCCTTCCACCAGTTTGGGTTTTCTTCTTTCCCCCATGTTATTCCCTCTTTTTCCCTCCACTTCTTCCTTCAGTAGCCCCCTCCCCTGTTTTATTCCAGGATGGTGGGATTGAGGGGAAGCTGTGTGGGACTGTGTTGCTGAGCTGCTGCAGGGGAAGGCAGCTCTGTTAGCTGCAAGAACACAGGCCCTTTAGTGGCCTGGCAGAAAGGCTTTGCAAAGATAAGAGGTCTTCATAAAGCTGATAAATAAATGGTACAGGTTGGTGTAGGTTTTGGAAACTGTGGGGCTTGACATAAAATTTATGAGTAAAGACTCAGACTAGATAGCAGAAAGATAATAAATTGAGGAAAAGTGATAAAAAAGACAGACCTTGAACAGAGAACAGTCACCCTTTTCTGGAAGGGAGAAGTAGAATGTTTGCATTTATTGTCGGATAGGACTTGAAATGAGATAAGGTTTGATGAACTGGTCCTTGCTACCATCATTATTCTCATTTTGGTGTACTGAGTTATTATAAAAAGTAATTTGAACAGAAAATAAGAAATAAGGGTTAACATCCTTTATTATCAAAATCAAGAAAGTGCTCTTACAAAACAGAATACCGCTAGTAAGCTGTTACTTTTTTCATGCATACGTCCTCTTTATCTGGCAGAAAAAGATCACATAAAATGTAAAAATAGCCTTTCAAGGTAAGCTCAGGAAATAGCTTTTTGCACTGACCCTTCTTATACCCTAAGCTATATAATCTACATATGCGTATACCTGTCATAATTAATTTGAGTATCTTATACCACTGTCTAATCATCATCTCCTTTAGATTTCTCTCTCTTCTACTTCTGGAATATCATTAGGATTATAACCACTGTAGAAGAATCAGAACCCATTGGGATCATAACAGTTTTATTAATATGCCAGCAGCGTGAATCCTCAATGTCAGAAAACTACAACCTCAAAAAGCTTTATCAAAACTGTCCCCCTTTAAACACATCCCAGTGGTCTTTGTTAAAGGTAAATCACTGTTCTTTCTGCACAGCAATCAACAACGCCTCTGACCACCGAGGAGCCTCATCAGCTGTCACACCAAAACAGTCCCAGTAACACTACTTCAGCTACCTGTGTGGGTAGAAGAGTATAACCAGAACTGGACCGTGTCGCTGGCAAGAAAGGGTTAATAAACCACCCCATTTACCAGTTATCTTTCATTTTGCTTACCTTTGCCCCAGGGAGGAGTGTGCACCTGAGGATGATTATGGGAAGCCAGACTTCATGAAATGAGAACATGTGGGTTTAGAGGGTTCCTCCTCTTTGAGCAGGTGCATTATAGCGGAAGCAACTCTCACTGGAGGGGAAGGAGGTGCTTTGGTTGTGGACAAACCTCTGTGTATTTAGTTTCAGCTCTGAAAGTCTCCCTTAGTGACTTGTTTTCCAGAGCTTTCTCCACAGTGATCTCTTGTTTGCATCAGTGTTTCTTATGTGGTGTTCAACTTAAATTAGGACTGCCTGCTACCCCTGCAGCTGGTACTTAACTTCTACTGGTTGCCTTAAATGTGAAAGAGTGGAGGGAGGGTCAGAAAGGAAACTGTTATTTAGTGGCAAGAAGCCTCACGTGCTTATTAACATCTCTATGATACTGGGCTCTCAAGATACTATTTGATGCTTCTGTTCAGGTAGTATTGGATTGCAACATTGCTCTGTTAGAGGGGAATGACTTCCTCATGGAAAAAATGCCTGACCTGCAAAATGAGGACAGCTTGTAACAGCTTCTATTCCAATAATGCATTAGTTAAAACATCAGGAACTGGAGACCTTGGATTGATTGCATGTTCTGCCACAAAAAGGAGGAGCCTGAACAGTAGATATGATTGCGTGATCTGTGTTGTGTGAGTCGTTGCTGGTGTTGCTTCATGAAATTCCTATGGAAAAAAATCAATCCGGGGTGGGGGAAGAAGCAAAAAGGAAAACTACCCAGAAGTGGCTTCAGGTCACCTGTTGCTTTTCAGTATCTGCAAGCTCTATTACAAGAGCTGGGAAGGCATTGCTTCATATGCTGGCAGATATGAACTCCTTTAGAAGAAGGAACAAATGGAGATTTCACTCCATTGCTCATGTTTCAATGTAATGCTGCATGCCAATTTTTGTAGAATGTTAAAGATGACCATGCCATGAACATCACAAATGGAAAGAGGTGGCAAGCCCTGCAGGTACTTTTTTCTTTTTTTTTTTGCAATGGGTTGAGATGTTGAGATTAACAAGGCAGCAATGCACCTGCGTTAAACATGTTTCTGTCTGAGGTGTGGCTTTGCTGCTTGAGCCATGCAAGGCTGAGTTTAAACAGGACTATTATATAAATTCCTTGACCGTTCCCAAAGACTGTGTACAACTGAAATCAGGTAGTTGTGCACAGTGCAACCTGTACATAGCAACCTATTCATCTATCAGAACTAGAAATACTAACTTCAGGTTTCATAACTTTCTCTGACCCCATTCTCAACTCTACGTGTGCATAAGTGAAAGAGTAACTTGCTGAGGAGCATCCAACTTGTTCCAGCTCTGTGCTGGTAAGAACATGCCACAGATGAGACTGCATTGCCCTTGAAGAAGGACACAGGAATTTGCTTAATTTTGGTGTCTCACTGTTATAAAACTCACCTTTCAGCAAGTGGTGAAGAATAACGGTTGGATAATTATGATTTAGAACAGGGGTTTCTTACAGCTAGCAGCCTTTCAGTGTCACGTTGCACCCTCAGAGACAAATGTGGTGGCAGGGAGACACTCTTCTGACCTACTTCAGGGACATAGTTTCATAGTTTTTTAGCAACTTTATAGTCCTAAAGTTGCTATTAAGTATAAAACCTAGTATCAATCACACTTATGGGGTTAGTAAATTAAGAAAAGGGTTTGGTTCAGCAGATTGCATCTTAAATTCCCCTATAAAATATTCATCGTCTAGTATTAAAGGTGTGACAGACTGCAAGGGCAGTTCAGTTCATTTGGGGCAGAGGGCAGATATCTTTTCACACTGCTTTTTCAGAGGATAGTTGTTTTGGAACAGCTCCCATCACAATCTTTTCTATGGAACATCACGGGTCTCACATCAATAAATTAGATACAGTGAGAGTGGTATGTGTTAGTAACTGAATAAGGCCTGGACTCGGAATGTGTGTTTCAGACTGGACAGTAGAAACAGCAGATACATAAAATACTTCTGAGCCTGCAGAATATTTTCTGTGCCAGTATGTACTTTCCAAAAAGTTTCCATTTTTGCTCAAGATCTCTTGGACAATAGCAACATAATTGAAGGGACCTGCTCTCTTGATGCAATGTCTTGAAAGGGATATTTGAAAGTCCTTTTTGAAAGATGGGTGCATGATAAATCCCTTACAAATATGTCAAGGCTGGAATGCTCATGTTTTATAACACTGATTTTACCAAACGTAAATGTTACAGGACTCCATTTTGTTGCTGTTGCAGAAAAGAAGAAGTATTTTTAAGTAGAAGAAATATGGCTCATGTTCCCAAAAACTTTTACTCTTGGAGCCAGGACAAACTTTGTTAATGAGTCATTGTAGTATAGCTACCATCCTTCTGAAGTAAGTAAAGATCTGGTGTATCAAAGGTTGGAGTGGGGCAGAGGGACTGGACAGGTTTGGAATTGAGACATTAATCACTTGACTGACCCTGGTAGGTCAAAAAGATAGCATCTAGCAGTGCTGACTGGCATCCAGGCAGACTTTGCTTCATCCAGTGTTTACAGGACAGCCTTCTGGCTAAAAATCAGGCTAGAGGACACAGGGGCTTAAATCCTTGCTGTGCCCAAGTTTCAGGCAAGCTGTGATTTGCCTGTGCTGCATTCTGGATGGGCATTCAGCTCTTGTGTTCAAAGCTGGGTCTGAGGTTTCTAGCAGGGGCATAAGCTTTAGTACCTGAGTCCAAAGGCAGTTCGTGCAGCTCATTACCTTGCGTCTGGGCTGCTGCTGGGGTTTATGCTACACTGTTCAACAGCAGGTGAGCTGTAACCTTTGAGCTGCAACTGTGCTTCTAGACTTGGCACAAGCAGACACATAGGATTGTTGCTTAAAAGCCTCAGTGAGGTTTAGTGACGGGGGGCAGGTTTCTTCATCCTTACCTTCCTGCTCTGCCATCCTCCCTGCCAGAGGGTGCTGCTGTGGGAGCAGGGGTAGCAAACAGGCATTGCATCTTCTCATTGCAACTGGAGTATTAATCCAAACTACAACCAATGACAATTAAAGGTAGTGTGTAGCTGTGATTGCTGAAGAACAATATGTGAGCTGATGAGGTGCCTTTGCATTGCAGGCAGTCACTCACGCTTGGCAGAGAGTTTATTCCCACCAAATGTAATCACAGCTGAATCTGTCAGGGTGTCTGGGTTTAAGCTGCAAGGTACAGACACAGCTAAAATCCAGTCTTTTTGAACCACAAGGGTGCCAGTTGGTTAGACAAGAGGGGTGTGAGGGTGGAGATGGGAGCACTTCTACTTAATATGATGACATATTTGCTCAGTTGTTTAATCAGAACTTAAGAGCTAGCGATGAGGTGTGGGAAAACTCATATTTGCACCATGTAGTAATTGAATCCAAGAACACAGAATGATTCTGCTGGTGATATACAACTGTTATGGATGCTAAAATATGCACTTTAAAATGTGTGGGTTCTTGACTCTTCACCTAGTCAATGATTACTTATGCATTCCTCTGGTACTGTGAATTCAGACATAATGAGTTTCAATGGGTTAATCTCCAAGAGCAGAGCACTACAAATATCAAATAGTATAGTACGCTTCAGAGAGCTTTTAAGGGAAGATAAGTAGTTACTGCTACAAGGATGTATTGTCTCTAGAAAGGGGTTTGCTGCCTGAGAAGGATATTCAAAGGATATCAAGATATATCCTGTGCAAAAGGACAGGACGGACTTGCAAATACTCTAGAGAGGTAAGGGGGAATTAGAAATTACCTTCATTAAGCCATTCCACTGGAAATGCTTTGTGGGATTTCTTATTCCGTGAAACACAGGACAATGTGATATTATTTTTTTTTAAATATATCAGATGAAAGCTTGCCAAAAGAGAATGATAGGACCTGACTAACCAGTCTGAATAAGCTCAGGTCTAATAAACAACTTCTAGTTTAATGGCCGAGGAGCATCTGAAAACATCTTTGGCAACAGTTGGGAGAGTAGAACTATTAAGCATTTTGATTTTAAATTAGGATTGAATGTAACAGTGGTGTTCTCAATGAGTTTATAAAACTTCATTAAAACTTGCACTTTTGAGTTTGAGTTTGCCAGTCCTGGATTTCTGGGAGGTCCCCAACTAGAAAACACTGAGAAAACCATGTGAAATGTGGTATTCTGCATTTATTCTACCTTTCACTTCATAGTTTATGCTGAACTGTCTTAAAATAAAAAATGTTGCATTTGACACTGAATTTTCTGGAGGAAAACATGAAAGCTTTTTGGGGAAAAAAGTTGCTTCAAGAGGAAATCATTGTCTCTTTCTCAGTGAGCTCATAGTTTACTCTACATTGGACAGAATACTACATCCCAGTAGGCTTCAGAAAACCTAATGCCTGTGGAGGAGTTGCAAATCTTGATTACAGTAGCTCTCTTTGTGAACAGCATACCTGAAAGCCAGCTGGAACAGGGACTTTTCTCTCAGTTCTGTTCAGTGTCAATTATCTCTGGCTTGGCATCACAGCAATGAGTAGCAACCACTGATCTGCACTGAGACCTCTCTCCTTAAAATTGATCTGTATGCACGTAAGCCCTCGATGCCAGGGCTTAACAAAGAGGGTGCTAAAGGCTTTTAACCTGCATCTGAGGGGAGGGAGGCGGTAAGTCACACAGGGTGCAGGCCAGCTGGACAGGAACTGACATCGAGGGCCTAGCTACAAGGAAGGCTTTTAACTGAGTTGAATGGAGTTACTGCCTTTCTCCAGGGACTGCTCTGTCCCCATGCTCCGGGCAGGACCAGTGCCTAGATCTCAATTTGGAAGCCTCTTTGGGCTTCTTCATGGCTTGGCTGAACTCTGCTTTGGTTCCCCTATCACTGATGGAGATGACTGCATAAGACTTCAACTTAAATATCTTGAGATGGGTAAGTACAAGAACTTCATAGTTTTAAGTTCCAGCTTAATACCAGAATGTATCTCCTATCTCATTGTGTGGCCTGGAATTGACTAGACTATTGACTATGCTCATTTTGAATTCCAGATACTTCAATATTTGAGTCACAGTTTTCTATGTAAGAAATCTACGTAAGACTTGAAATGGGAAATACTTCCTTAGATACAAGAGGTGGTTGTCAATAACTTGTTTATAGTCTCCAGAAGGCATCGTGTGGATAAGATAGAAATACTTATGGAAAAAATGCCTGCTAGTCACCACGAAGACCAGTACCTGATAGGAGATTCTGTCTGCCTGTGTGGTTGATAGCAGAGCCAGAGTCCTGTTGAGAGGCGTCCTGGTGACTGCTACTATAAGTCATAGTAAAAAGCCTGAGGGGAAAAAATATTTAGCATGTAAACTTGTAGATCGGAATCTCAAATGGCTTAAGTTCCTGTCTTATTGCAGTAACTGCAGGGCAAGGCTGCACGGAGAGGCTTATACGGGACCAGATCTTTGTGTGTTAGTACAGGACAGAAGGCACAAGAAAACAAACCCTTTTCTTTTGTGACTGCTCTCAAAAGGAGAGTGCTCAGGCAGTTTATGTGTTTCCTAACAAAGCCATAGAAGAGCAGGCATGAACATATCGCTAACAAAGTTACAGAGTTTTCTACCATTTGGGCTAACACAAACCAGTTAGTGGGTAGAAATATTGCATCTGAGCCATTCCAGTTCAGTCCAAGAATAAACGTATGTACAGCCTGTGCCAGCTCACCCACTGCTGCTTTGGGACTATTTGTGGTGAGATGCAAAGACCCCGTTGCAATTGGAGAGCCTATAACCTGGTAGGCAGGAAGCAGGTTTGATGTTTGTAACCTTTACACAATCCTAGTTGTGTAAGCTGTTTATCCCCTGGCCTTTGGGTAATTACAGCATATATTAGCCTGCCAGAACCTAAGAACTGTAGATTGAGTAATGAAGGAGTGATGATGGGGAATGGGCAACCTAAACTTTGGATTTGGCATGTGAGAAAGCATAACATGTCCTAGAGGGCATAACAATCGGGTTTAGTAGGAAAGGGGCAAAGACCCTACTTAGTTAGCCAGAGTCATGCTAAATCTTACAGAACTACTAGAAAACAGGTATATAAGCAGAGTACAAAACGGATAACTCAGAACAGCAAACAAATCTAGGAAACTTTTCTCCCTTTGGAAGTGGAAGGAATAGCTGAACTCACCAGAAATAGCCACGGAGAGTCCCAGTGTACTTTCTGTATTGGTTTTGTCCTTATTTTCTTTAGTGCAAGCCTTCTTGGAGCAGATAACCCCAGCTAATTAGCTGCTCAGAGGCTGATGACCCTGGATAGTCTTCCAGATGAAAGCAGAAGCTGCTGTCAGTTGTTCTTACTGACAAGTGAGGGAATGCATGGTTAGCACAGTTATACCTGAGGATTTAAACTGTCTTCTGGGAAACTGGGTGCGCGTGCAGTCTCCTAGTGCAAGGGCTTCCCACAGATGAAGGAATAATTTGCTTTTTTCATTCACGACCTCTCAGCGAGGTCCCAGTGAGGAGGAATGCAAGACGATAATGGTGTGGGGAACCAGCACCAGCTTGGTGGTTGACATGGACCACCTATCCATCTTTGTGATAATGGTTGGAGATAACTCCTCCTTCACCTCTGAATATGGCTTGGCCCCTTGTCAGGATGCTGGGAACAGCCCTTGAGAATAAGCAGCCTGTCCTGTCGAACAGTACCTACACCTGTAGCAAGACAGGATGTCAGTGATCGATTCTGCTCCTGAAGTATGGTGTTAGTGCAAGCAGCTGTCTTATAGTTTTATATAGACTTTAGAGATGGCTCCACCTGTGTGATCAGTTGTAGGCACCTTTGTTACGTTGTCACATAATGCTGGATCAGTGAACAGCCCCTGGGCCTCTGCTAGCAGCCTGGTTCTGCTCTTTTGATGCCTCTATTGGCTTATACTGCTGGGGGCCCTCTGGCAATCTTGCGTCTGTTGGCTTTACATCCATTCTCACTCAAAAGTCGTTGACAGTTCACTCGACACAGCAGAAGAGTGTGAAAACATTATTTCAACTGATTTTTATTATTTTTTTAAAATATGCAATGTTATTTCTATGGATTAGACTTTGAGTTTTATCAGAAGAGCATAGCCTATGTCCTGTGACAAGATTCAAGATGTCCAATCTATCCTTGCATAACGTGTGCTGCCTGGGGAAAGTAAGGATGGGTGTCTCAAAGCTAATGGCTGGGTATTGGCTACTGGGCTGGGGGTGGGAGTACGAGGAACTCTTAGGAGTGGGTGCCAAGGTATGCAGCTATTGCAAGATGGGTTTAAAGCAGAAGCCTGTTGGGTTAAAGTTCTAGGTGTTGTCAGTGCATGCTTCCTTCACTACTTCATTCAAGAACAAGGCAATGCCTGACCATACCTGGACTCCTTTGTCATCCTCTGGTATCCCACTGTTCTTGCTTCTCTGCTTTCTGGCTGGTACATCTCCTCTTCCTCCTCTTTCAGTTCTCTTGGCGCTTTCCCTGACTGTGGCAGGTTCCTCATCTCTACAGTGCGCCCCAGCCCTCTTGGCAGAGATGTCAGACCCTGTATCCCCTGCCTGACACTAGACAGCCTGTTGCACTGGGGTTCTTTTAATTCAAGAACAGTGTCATGGTTAAGTAAGGTTGTGAATGTTGTGCCACATCTGAATACAGCTCAATGGGGTCACTTGTACAAGCATAGCTCTGCTACTTACTGGCCCTCCCCCTCTCCTAATATAAATTAAGGTTAATGTATCAGGCTACATTTTAAATTCCATGGTTAAGACTGGTTGTTCGACCTTTATAATGGTGAGAAATAATCATATTGGTTTTATAGCCCCTGCTGCCAAGCTGCAATGAAGTGCTGTGTGACTGAAGTGCTAGCCAACTTCCAAACAGCTGGATTTGGCAGAGATGTGGAGGTTAAAGTCAACCCCAGCAGACAATAGATGGGCAGCCAGCTCAGGTGGTGGCTGCAGCTGCTGCTCCACTCCCAGCAATAAATCATAGTGGGGGCTTGACCTCAGAGCTGAGTGCAAAAGCTCAGCTGTTCCTGCCAAGGAACCCAGGACACAGGGCAAGTATGGAGACGTGGGTCAGAGAATGGATATCTGCGGGCTCCTGATCCATCTCCTGATGTCCATTCAGCTCTCTGCTGTGCCAGTTAGGAAGGCAGTAAGGACTGTGCAAGGGATGCTTCCCCCTATGGTCAGGCCTGAATAGGTTATGGGCCTTATGGGGGTTGAGCTGGCAGTTCAGGGGGAGAGGCTTATCCTCAGCTGAGTTCGTTCTCTGTACTGTTGAATAACAGAAAGCTTCAGATCTTTAGCTCGTACATCTGCTTCTTCCTTTGCAGGATCAATCTGACAGATTGCACAGATACACTTTTGTTAAGAGCATTCACTTTTTCTGGCCCCACTTGGGTCCCAGAGACCCAGCCCAGAGAGCAATAGGATACCACAATGCAGTGCAGGAGCAGTGCCCAGCAATCAGTGTCTCTTCTTCATGGCAATCTGTGTGCCTGTTCCTGCCCCCAACGGTGCATGTCTTATCCTATCACCGGGGTCTGACAGCAGGCCAGGAGCTGTGCCTGAGGCGTATGAAGTGGGCTGGATGGCTCTTTTCAAGGCCTGTACACTCACTGGGCAGCTGGGCATTCAGCATGGAGCCCTTGGGTCCATGGGTCCATCCAGCCCATGGGTCTAGGAGGTGCTCACATGTGTCATCTGAATCCAGAGAGGAGGTGAAAGATGAGAGCAGAGGTACCATCTGAGGTTTTCCCTTCTCCTCTCCTGCTCTCAGAACAACTTGCCTGACAAAGCAGAAAATCCTTACAGGAGCCCAGCAGTGAGGCAAGCAGTTGTGGAGAACTGCACAGCCCCTGCCAGGAGCCTACGGGTTAACATACCAGCTACGGGGCTTGAGTCACCCCAGGCTTGCAGGACAGCCCAGCATAGAGCAGCCTTCAGATGAAACAAAGTACCTTCTGCCTAGCTGGGGCGCAGATAAAAGATCCCATGGCATTTCTTGTGAAGCCTGGAGGAGACTGCCAGTGCTGAAGCTGAACTCTCTCTGCCAACAAACAAAACTGTCTTTAAACTCTGAAGCTGTGTGTGAGCTATTGTTGGGGACATAATGGCTTCTCTGTTTCCCTGCACAGTCATTGCTCTGCAAACACGCCACTAGTCTCTTTTAAAAGTAGTTGAGTGTAAATCAAGTTCTAGAACCTGGAAAGAGGTTCCATCCATTTACCTTTTACTGCCCTCAGTTGATGTTTGTTTACAGAACGGCATATACAGTAGATTTACACCCTGGTTTGAGCCACTTTACTTGGAGATGGACATCTTTAGTGCTCAGACTGAGACTCACAGATACAGGACTTGGAGAGCAAATGTATATCTCCTGATTTAAATAACAGGAGTGGGGGTGAGGTTGAGGGGGCAGTGCTTGCTAATCTCCTCCCTCTGGGAATAGTTTTGGTTTGGCTGCCTGGCCTGTTTCCTCTGGTTAGCTCAATGCTGGCACACTCACTGCTCCCTAATCCTGCTGCAAGGCACCGAGTGCTGCTCTGACTGCTGAAGTTTTCTCTAGTTTGGGCTGTTGAACATCCACAGAGGGTGGGGCTGGTGGATCCACTCTTCACCCACAGTGCCATGGATTGGCTTGTCTCTGAGGATGGCAGATGCTTTGGTAAGGTAAAGGGCATCTTGGCTACTGCGCAAGTACAGTAGTCACGGTGAAAACCCAAAGCTGCACTACACGGGGGAAGTTGGTCCCCTGAAGGCAATATGATGAATTTAGGTCTTTTTTGCTGGAACAATCCTGTAATGGGAAGGGAAATGGGTCAAAGAGTAGCGGTTCAAGCTGTAGTTCATGAACTGTCAGTCCCAACAAGCTGGCAGTGACTGTCCATCCCCTCAATAGCTCTCAACTCATTCTGATGTGTATCTGGAATATGCTTACCGGAGAGGTCCTTGGTGACCTATGCTTGCTCACAGATGAACTGTAACTCTGTGCACCCCAAGAGCAGCTGTGTGCAGGACTGGGAAACATGGAGACACGAGTGCTGGCCATTGTCCTCTAGAAGTGGCAGGCTCATTGGACAGATGCTCTGGCCAAGGGCCCTGGACAGGAGGCGGTGCTGTGCTCACACTGAGGTGTGCCAAACACCTTTGGCCAAGGATGTGCTTTGCTCTGGTCATTGACAACCTCCTGGACAGAGACTCCTCCACAGGCATGGTATTTAAAAGCAGATTATATTAAGTCAAATATCTTTTTTTTAACTTTTCCTCTGAAGATAATGTGAGTCATGACTAACACTAGCTATGTTCTGCTCCTTGGCTTTTTCTTCTCACCTATGAATCTGCTGCTGTTTTGGTGTATGAGGTTACCTACCTGCTATAAGACAGGTTCTTACCCAAGTAATAGTTGCTGGTTTGGGGCCTTTTCGTAGCTGGTACTATAATACTTCAGAGCTGTTCCAAAGGGCTTCCAGGAGTCCCAGGGCTGCTCACTGAAGTAGATCACTCTGCAAATAGGATGGCAGTAATGGATAAAGGGGAAGCTGATAAAAGCTTTGGAGTTCGAACAGTTGTTCTGCACAGAGGTGACAGGGGTATAGAGAAATGAGACTGGCAGTACCCATAGAAAAGGTCTTGATGTGAATCTGAGTGAGGACATATTTGGGAGACTGTCTCTGTGAGAGGTTCAGGGGAGGAGGAAGCTGTTCACTGTGCACAGTTCAACTCATGAAAACCTGCTAAAAAGCAAGAGCTGGAAAGATGGGAAGAAGTCATATATATAGAGCTTCACCATGTGGCTATGAAGCAGGGAGGAAGAGATCAACACAGGCGGCTGCTCACCTGGCAAAGCCAGCCTGCTTTGGGGGTGTGGGCAGGATGCAGTCCTTGACTCCATCATGTTACGAAGGAGGTAAACAGCCTGCCAGTGTTTGTTGGAGAGGGGAATCTGGTAAAAACTCTGATTGGTATTGCTGACTTGATTTGGGAACTAGAGCAAATCCAGTCTGACAGTGGGCCCCTGTCCTCCCAAGCAGAGCAGTAACTTAAATGCTTGCTGAGCACCTGAAATCCTCAGAGCATAAAGTCACAAAGAGCAATTGGTTGTTCTATCGCCACTGAAAGGTAATAGTAGCAGGACATCTTGAACATCGCCACTCCTCTTGATATTCTACTTCACTTCAAAACAGGACATCACCCTGATGTAACTGTCAAGGCCAGAACTGGGTTCATGCCTCCGCTGGCCACTCCTTCCCAAACCACCCTTCCACATGCAGAGCTGTCGGCCGCTGGGGGCTAGATGGGCTCTCGTGCCTGATCATCTGCTCCCTAGTTCCCATGTGCCCCAGAAGCAGTGAGGCTGACAATCCTGTCTCTTCCCACAGGAACATGAAGAAGCGCTGTGTGGTGGCCGGAGTCCTGACTGCAGTCCTGCTGGGGCTCATCTTGTTCCTGGGACTTTTCTTCGGGCTGCGCTCTGACTCAGGGGACACGCACACTTATAAGAGGGCAGCTGTGGCTACAGACGCGGGGCAGTGCTCAATAATTGGAAGGTACCCGCTAATTGTGCTCTGACTCTCATTATCTCTGACAGCTCTTGCGCAAGACAAAACTGTTGTTTCCCTGATGTTCAGGTGCAAGTCTGGCAGTTGCCCAGCACAGCTAATCTCCAACCTTCCTGTAGAAAGAGGAGGCCATAATAAGACCTGGGCTTTTACCATGCCTGACCAATGTTACTGCAGTTGCTCAAAGACAATGTAGCAGGCAAAGATTCCTTAGATGCATGAACAATGGGAACAAGAGATGCTTTTCAAGCTCCTTTTAAAAACCATTTACCAATGTGTCCTCCAGTTCGAGATGCAAGTGCTGCAGATTTCAGGCTCCTCAGAGAGTTGCTATTTCTCATGTGTAATGAATGTGTCTGGGACATCTGTCCCCTCCATGTACTTTGACACATCTCTGTGTTTTCAAGCTAGTTTGGATATGTCTGTAATGAGGGCTGGGCTGGTCTGCACCTAGACCATTAGGATCTGTTTTCTAAGGTGACAGAAGCTCAAAACTTCCTGTTCCTGAGGAACCTATAGTCTGCGTGTGGACAAAAGTGCATTAGAGAATCTGTTATAGCTGCACTGACGAGATGAATCCACTGCTCACAGGTAACTGAGACACTGTAACATGTCACCATATGATGCCTTCTCTTCTGCTACACAGGGACATCCTTCAGAAAGGTGGATCAGCAGTGGATGCTGCGATTGCAGCTCTGCTTTGTGTAGGACTCATGAATGCTCACAGTATGGGCATTGGAGGGGGCCTCTTCTTTACCATCTACAGCAGCACAGGTAAGGGACAGGGCCATACGCATCTGTAACAGTTTGAGAACTGTTTCTCTAAAGCAGGTGATCTATCCTACCTGAGTGAAGGTAAAAGACTGACTCTCACAGCCTCTGGGGGAACATGCTGTCCTCAAAATAATTGCCAAGAAACTGGCTCACATTCATCAGACTTCTTCAGCAGAGACCATGCCTGTTTGTTGAGTTTAGAGGTAAACATCATCTTCCTTGCTCTTATCATTAAAGGAAAAGTGGAAATCATTAATGCAAGAGAGGTGGCTCCAAAAAAAGCATCGGAGGACATGTTTGGGAACAACACACAGCTCTCTCTGAAAGGTACGGCAAAGGCTGTTTCACTGCTTTGAGGGGACCACGTAGCTCCAACATTAGCTGCTACTAACATGTCGAAGTTAAGAATACTTCTTATGGTTAGGTTCTTGCATATCTACAGGATTTCTCACCTAGAAATGTCCTCTGCTTTAGACAATCTGCAAACTCCGTCCTGACAAGGAAGTTAAAAATAATGTCCTTCAAACTAGTTGGTCACCTCAGCAGTTTCTGCTTTTCACTTCATGACAAAGCAGGTGAATCCAAAGCACTGAGTATGACCTGTTCCGTATCTGCCATCTTTCTTTGAATAAATCTTTGTGGGTCAATTTAGTTCTTGTCAGTTCAAGTGTCCTCCCTAAATACCTTTTGTGGTGGTTTGAACTAATGGTTCACGGGCTCCAGAGAAGAAGTAGTCATATCCTTTCAGGGAAGTATTTTCTAATCAAAAATAGAAAGAAAAAAAACTAACTAATTCTCTTCATGGTCACTCCTGTAACCAAGGAGGAACAGCAGCTTGGAGGAGGTTTGAGAAGTGGGAGATGCCAATAAAAACAGGATTGAAGCAAACTGCTGCATTGCTGTGTAATGTAGTAAACAATCTATTGCAATTGTAGTTAAAATGCTGCAACAAAATGTTTGGCTTAAGTATGTGCACAGTCTGTGTCCTCTTACCGTAGTGTGTTCTCTGAAGGACTGGAAACTGCAGGCAGTATGACAGCTTCTGTGTTCTGAGCAGGTTTTCTCTGGTCCAGAGCCTACTGAGGGGAAATGACACAAAAACTTGAGTTACCAGCAGGAGGATAGAGGTGTTTCGACAGTCCAGAATACGTGGGCGTAAATGTCAGACAGAATTCTGTTAGCATCGTACGTGTAAGCTGCGCTGGTCATATTACATGTAATCCCTGCCTAAAAACAGGGCTGACAGAGAAGTCTGCTGTACCTCCTACTCCATTAATTGCTTTCTTTTCTTGCTATGGAAGACTAATACATTCCTTATCTGCTCCAGGAGGACTGTCCATTGCTGTTCCAGGAGAAATCCGTGGGTATGAACTGGCTCACAAACGTCATGGCAAACTGGCATGGAAAGACCTGTTTCTGCCCAGCATTAAGTTGGCAAGAGAAGGATTCCCTATTGGGAAAGGCCTTGCAGCAGCCATCAAATCAAAAGAGGAATCAATTGAAAGCAATCCCTCACTGTGGTAGGTAGAGCAGTTGCTGTTCTGTGCAGAGGAATTTGGGGTAACTGCATCCTAGCTGAAAAGTCTCTGTGTAATGTAGTATCTGTGAGGAGTGTGCCTCCCCTCCAGGGACTGTACTCACTGTACCTGCTGATGTTATTCCAGCTATCTGAAGGTGCTAAATCATGTGGCCAATTTTAGGAACGTTCAGTCCCAACCTTTAAAGGGAGATAATTTCTGCTCTTTAAGTCCATTTGTCTGAGCAAAGGTGGAATTAGAGTACCTGCTGGGATAAATCTGTCAGATGGCAATGTATTTTCTGAATCCCCAGCTTTTCCTCATGCTGTAAGTGCACCAAACTAATCTTACCTGTGTTTGAGGCAATTGCAGAGTCTCCTTGAACATCTCATCTGCTGTCAGGCAGAGGGAATTTGGGTCATCTCTTACTCTGCAGTCAGCCTTCCTCAAACAGTGCCTCTGATCCACTTCTGGCAATGGCCATGAACATGAAGGGTTTTAAATGATCCTCTGCTTCTTCTTATAGTCAAACCCTTGGTGTCTATGTCCGGCGCTACTGGAGATCACACTTAATCCTCTCTTTTCCTTACAATCTCTGCCAGCTGCAGGTTGGTTTCCAATCCAGTTGGGATGTACAGCCTGGGCCTATCTCCTGTACTTCCATGTGGCAGGTCCACAGCAGCACATTCATGATCCATGATGAAGGAGCTAGACAGGAAACTGTCTACCTCAGTGCTCTGACAAACAGGGATCAAAACGCATTCTCCTGGACTCACTGGAAGCTTTCAGCCTAGTAGCTTCATAATCTGTGCTCTGAATGGAACTGCCTGAGTCCAAGGACTATGGCCCCTCCTGGGCATCTTGAGGCAGTTGTTGGCCACTTGGGCAGTTAGGGAGGGTGGCCTGCCTTGGTGAAAAAAATGAACACTCCCTCCTGCGGCCTTCACTGAGCAAATTCTGAGCAATGTGGAATCCCAGGTCAGAAACCACTGTTCACTTTTATGTCCCAGTGAAAGATATCAGGACCCCTAGGGCACGGCTCGGACAGTTTCTCTTCTCTCAAGAAGCCTCTAGCATGAACACGCAAATACTGTGACAGCTGGTATAGGTACACATAGTTTTGAACTTGTCTCAGATCTGATCTTCTCAATCTCCTTTCTCTGTTAGCGAAGTGTTCTGCAGAGGAGGGAAAATTCTGCATGAGGGCGATATCATCAAGATGCCTAAACTAGCCAACACATACGAGACTATAGCCAGTGAAGGAGCAGATGCCTTTTACACAGGAAGCCTGGCAAAACAGATCATCGATGACATCCGCAGTGTAGGTGAGAAACAGGACGTCTGTCCAAACAGCATAAGTGACCTGACTGCTGCAGCTCAGCATCTAGGGAGGAGCTGGTGACCTGCAGAAGCCTTGGAAGTGGGTCAAGCCTGCTGCCTGAAATGCCACCTCTGAGATCTGTGACAACAGGACACCCAAGAGAAGCCATTAGCACTTTAATGGATGCATTTGAAACTTAGTCAGAAATGGATAGTATATACTGTGCATTTCTGTACCATATAGTCTAACAAGTCTGTGCGTTTCTGGATATAGCTTAGTAGATACATTCTGTTTACAGAGCCTTGACTCCAACAAGTTTCTCCCTAAAACATTATACACATGGTCCTGTAAACTCGGAGCTCGTTTGATCTCTCGGTGCCACTAGGTGGTGGTAGTATCCTATCGTTACTAGCTAGCATTGGCTAGCTTCAGTCAACCTCGTGTAAGTCAATTTACTGGCTTTATTTGTGATGGTTAATTACTGTCTTCTCCCTTCTGATAAGAGAGGCAATAGAACATACAAATTATTCTTTTTGTGGGGTAGCACAAAGCATCTGCACTCAAAAGCTGCATCCTCCTCCTGTAAACAGGACTCTTAATGACGTTTTGTTACCTGACATTGCTGGTGTCCTTAAAAAAAAAAAAAAAAAAAAATCACCAGACTTTTGGCTGCAGTAAATTAGTCCAACTTCAAGCTTAGGCTATCTGAGCCTCAGCTGTATCTATGAAGGAATAAATTCATCTCCTGTGTACCCATCTTTGCTTTCCTTACCTTGCAACTTTTTGGATTTGTCTGTGTTCCTTCCTGCCCTTGCTGTGATGCATGGTGGTGGACTATTACCTCCTCTTCCCACCAGAGATCACATAAAGCTACATCTATAGCTTCCTTCTCTTTTCCAGGGGGTATTGTCACATTGGATGACCTGCGGGACTACAATGCGACAGTGATTGAAGACCCCATAGAGATCACACTTGGGGAGTTTACTCTCTACACGCCTAGTGCCCCCCTAAGTGGCCCCGTACTAGCCCTCATTTTCAACATACTGAAAGGTGAGAGTGCCACTGAGCAGTGCCTTACAGGCAGCAGGAGTTGGGAGAGCTCCAAAGACAATGCCTTTTTTGTTTTGGGAGCTGGGCCTCCCTTGATAGCCCTCCACCAGGTGAGAAGTCTGAGACCCGAGAAGGGATCAGAGATGTGGAAACATTCCTTTTCTGTTGTAAACTCAGGGATGTTGCCTTCCTACTTGAACTACAGGTGCGAGAGGAAAAATATGCTCCTGATTGGGGCACTTCCCTGATAAATGAATGGGTGAAAAGTAATTTGTATTTGAGGCTTCTTTGGAAAACATCTCTGCAAGTACAAATCCTGCTGGTGACTCCCACAGTGCTCAAACCTACCAGAGCTCCTGTGTTCTCCAGGTGGAAATTAGGACAGCCCAGTGACTGCACCTCTGTAGAGACCAGGCTTCAAGATTATACCATTTGACACGGGTTTATTAGCAGTCCGTTGACCGTGTACTTTCCTTTAAGTTCACAATCGTTTGTCTTCTGTTGCCAGGATATAATTTCTCTGCTGACAGCATCAAAACCATGGAGGAGAAAGGTCTGACTTACCACCGCATTGTGGAGGCCTTTCGCTTTGCCTACGCCAAGAGGACTTTACTGGGAGACCCAAAATTTGTCAACATTACAGAGGTACCTGGCAAAAGCCTTTTCTTTCTGCACCACCAAGGTTGACTGGAACATGGCTTAAAGTTTTTGGGTGACTAAACTTTGTCAGGGATGCTCTGTGCCACCTGCTATTGACAGGTACTGAAACATCTCTGAATCAAAAAGTGAAGTCCTATGTGACTCATGGCTGAGCTGGGAGGGATATAAACGGAGGAAACCTTCCTGCTGTAAGGAAAAGCAAAATCTTCAGTTCACCAGGAGCATTTGAGTATATTTAGGGCTAACCCTCCCTGTTTTCATAGTGTTGAAGCCTTATTCACTAGATGACATGCCCAGCACCCTTGTGGCTCTCTAACCACAGTCCTGCCTATAGTAAATGGACCAATGGATGGGAATGGGTGAGGCAGGAACCCTGCTTCTCCCCACTTCTCACTTTGTGCTTTCACTTCTGTGACTCTGCAAAAGCAGCAGGATCTGAGCCCAGCCCAGCTTGATGGACACGAATTTGCAACTTACCAAGCAATGATCAGAGCTTTCCTTGGCCCGGTCCTCTCAACCCGATCCCTTTCCTCTCATCTCTGAAGCAAGTGTAACACTGCTTGCCTACGCCTTACAGCCGTGTGAGGACAGCTTTCCATAGATCTACAATAATGGATGCTGATTAACTTTCTACACAAAGGGGTGCATTGTAACAGCTGCTTCTGTGACTGCTTCAAATGCTCTTTGGTAAAGTGTCCATCTTTCAAGAAGGAGGAGAGCCCCTGCTGGAATACTGTAGCCTCACTCCTGGGATTTGCCACTCTTCTGTGGTCTGAAGTATTGGATATCAGCCTTATAACTACATGTCTCTTAAACTTAATCTGCTGAGTAACTGCATTGGATTTCTCTGACAGGCGATCAGAAACATGACGTCCGAGTTCTTTGCGGATAGTCTCCGGAGGAAAATCACAGACAACACTTCGCATCCAGTTGACTACTATGAGCCAGTATATTACACTGGAGATAATGCCGGTACATCCCACCTCTCCATTGTGGCTGATGATGGCAGTGCTGTGTCCGCCACCAGCACCATCAACCAATAGTATGAGCTCAGACATTACTTCCATGTAGGCCTTTGCCATCTTCCTAGTGGTGGTTCTGTGGTTGGTATAAAACATAACTGAACGGTCATCTCTGGTGGGGTAGTGATAAGTAGCACTGTTGTTGGGCACTTCTGCTGAGCTTGCAGGTCAGCTCTTAACATTGAGGCCCGTGTGGTTGGGTCAGAGGACAAGATGTGTCCGCTCTCATGTTGAGTTCACCCACCAAGAAAATATTCACTGCATCTGGATCTTATCATAAGCAGTGGTATTGCTGCTGGCTCTGATTTCCCAGGCTTCTGGAAGGAATTTGAACTAATACAGCTGGCCTGGAAGTACAGCGTTTGGCTTCGAGTGCTGTCAGGAAGAGCTGTGTTCTGTGCATATGGCCTGAAGCTGGAGGGTGAAGGTCCTTTTGGCCATAGAAAATGTCTCCAGCTTGACACATCTAAGCAAAATCCCAGTCACTCCCAAAGGTGCCAGCCTTTGAGCTATGCTGCCTCTGAACGGAGTGCAGTACTGCCCATCTGGAAGGGGAGCTCGTTGTATTTAGCTACTGTGCTGTTTTTCCCCTCGGGGTCCTTGCAGGTGAGCTGTACAGCAGGGCTGTGGGCTGCCTGTCCTCTTTGTGTAGCTGTGCACTCATGGTATCAACTGCTTCCTTCCCCCAAGGCATGACAGAATGCCCTTTACAACAGGAGGGAGTGGAGAGTTACTCCAATCAAATGCCAGGTTTCACACTGCAGTAATTCACCTGAAGCTCCTCCTGGATTTGCTCTGGTTTTGACATGTCTGCGCCAACTTGTTTTCTCTAGCTTTGGCTCTGATGTACGATCCAACGTGAGTGGAATCATATTTAATGATGAGATGGATGACTTCAGCTCACCTTACATAATCAATGGATTTGGGATCCCTCCTTCTCCAGCAAATTTCATAGCACCAGGTAGCTGTAAAGTACCTTCCTGACTCATTCTTTTGGCTATATCTTGCATGCTAATGCTATGGTGTCTGCAAGGTAGGCTGCAGCATGTCTGCCATCAGGCACAGATCTGGGGCTTTCTGCAGAGGACAGGGATGAAAGCAAGGCATCCCTGCCAAAAGCACGTAACCAGCCACCCCTGGTGCACCCTGAAGGAGGAGAGGCCATCTAAAGAAAAACTCTTGTGTATGCCTCCTTCCAACAACCAGAAATCCTTTCCCAGGAAGCTCAGTATGTGTCAAATAAAATTACTTAGGGCTGCAAAAGATTTCTTTGAACTGATTTAAGAGGGAGGCAGGAGCTGACTGCAAAGCGTTGGATGGCACTGTCCAGCCTTCTCCCTCTGCTGCCTTGGGAGCTGTAGGGCAGCTCTGGATAGACCCAGTTCACATACATACCTAACCCAAGCAACCTGCCTGCTCCGCCACTGTTTCCTGCAGAGCCATCTCATTGCTGCTAAAGCAGGCCGGGACTCTGCTACTCTCCTGTACCCCACACTTTGGAGAGGGACGGGGAAGTGAAAGGACAGCAAGGGAAGTCCCATGGCATACCGGAGGGAGCTGCATCACAGACAACCCCAGCTGGGACAGGACTGTGGAGGAAGGCACCTTCAGCCTCTGTGTGAAAGACTAGGGTTAAGCTTTGCATTGCAGGAGCAAGAGGAGATGGGTGCAGGGGATTGTGGGATCCCCAAGGGTTGCACAAGACACGTGAGCTGAGTCAGAAAGGTGGATACTGAGGCTCTGGGTTTAGGAGCTGGCAGTTTGTAAGCTGCAGGTAGAAAGCTGAGTCTCTGTTGCATCTGTGTCCCCAACAGGTAAACAGCCGATGTCCTCTATGTGCCCCTCCATCTTGGTGGATAAAACGAAAAAGGTCAGGATGGTGGTTGGTGCTTCTGGAGGAACAAAAATAACTACAGCAACAGCGCTGGTATGCGATGATATGGGTAAACTGGGAAGAAGGGTGAGGCAAAAACAAGGTGTTGGTGAGGCAGTGTTTGGGGTAAGGGGCTTAAGTCTCCACCTGTGATATGACCATGGCTGTGGCTCCCTGCCCTGCCAGGGGCCTGAAGGGAGGTTCCTGCCTGGCCTTCTGAGGGCCAGACCTCCAACACCAATTCCTGCCAGAGCTACAAAGGGTCTCTTAAACTACTTTCTTTATTGACTCCGGGTCTTTTCCTTTGACAAGTTGTTCTTAGTACTTGCTGAAGATTTGTGACTTCAGTTTAGCTTTGACTTCTGTTTTTTGGATATCCATGAACTAGTCTCTTTATCCAATTTAGAGCCGTTTCCATCCAAAATCCTAAACTTTGGATGAAAGTCCCGCAGAGAAGCTAAATAAGAACTTAGGCCAGGCATGGCGTCAGGCCATCTGATGGGCAGGCTCTCTGTGGCAGCCACTCAAAGGCCCAGCTAGACCAAAAATGATTGCAGGAGAAATCTGTCTCCTGTGCCAGCACGCACAGCAGTTCAGAGCACCAGGCTGGATCCTGCTTTCTGGCTGAGGTAGAGGAGAAGTCTCCGTAAAAACCCCTACAAGCAGCTTTCTAAGCCCTTGATCTTGAGGCTATTTTCACTTGCCAGCAGCTCCAACCTGCAATTTAAGCACGTAGAGATGAGCCAGCTTGAAGGAAACCAGTTGCACGGTAGCGGGAAGCTGTAGCTGTATGTTTGCTGAGGTGACTGCTGTGTGTCTAACTGAGCTAGCACTAGCTTAATCACAGCAGCATAAACACACCAACAATAGTTTGAGAATCTGATCCTTTTACTGTATTAATTTTAGTAACTCATGGTCTCTGTGTGTGGGAATCCACCTAAACATATACAAGCTGACTTGCTGCAATGTACCTGTGTTTTGCTTAGCCAAGAGGGGAACCACTGAAAGCAGCAGAAACCAGAAACTGCACTTTTTATGTGCTCTGGTGAACATCCTTTAGACATCTCTGCCTATGTTGCTACAAGGGTCAAGCCTGCTTGAAGACATGTAACTAACGTTAAGGCTTTTTGCTTCTCACAGACGATCATCAATTCCATCTGGTTTGGTTATGATGTGAAGAAAGCAGTGGAAGAACCCAGAATTCATGATCAGCTGTTTCCCAATATCACAGAGCTTGAGCAGCAAATAGAGGAGGTTTGTCTAGCTACAGTCTGGGGTGCGTGTGAACTTCTTGTATGGTGCTGGGTTCCTAGTGTTGGGAAGGCACGCGCTTGTGGAAAATCATGAAGCTTTGCCAAGTGTTCCTCGGTGAGCAGTATTAAA
The DNA here is from genome assembly GCF_963924245.1 of Chroicocephalus ridibundus. Taxonomy (NCBI): domain Eukaryota; kingdom Metazoa; phylum Chordata; class Aves; order Charadriiformes; family Laridae; genus Chroicocephalus; species Chroicocephalus ridibundus. The sequence goes on along the minus strand of NC_086296.1, from coordinate 11,274,966 downwards.
GCTGGCACAGGTCAAGTACTGTGTCACAATAAGCTGTTCAAAGTGTATCTTTAGTTTGTCATATGGCTTTGAAGCCTAGTGCATTCAAGCATACCCTACATCTGAAACTGAAGGTATGTATCTTCTTGCAATGTTGTTTGGCTCAAAGTACATGCAAAATAGTACTTGCGAAAACCACATCAGGGCCCAAGCCATTCAGCAGTCTAAATCCAGTGACTCAGGAAACTCTTGTCTTATTGTGTAACCTCCCAATGAATCATAGATCATAGAACAGTTGTAGTTGGAAGGGACCTTAAAGGTCATAGTTCCACCCCCCTACCTGTCCAGCCTGGCCTTGAACACCTCCAGGGATGGGGCAGCCACAGCTTCTCTGGGCAACCTGGGCCAGGGGCTCACCATCCTCAGAGTAAAAAATTTCTCTCTAACATCTAATCTAAATCTCCCCTCTTTCAGCTTAAAACCATTACCCCTTGTCCTGTCGCTCCACTCCCTCATAAAGAGTCCCTCCCCATCTCTCCTATAGGCCCGCTTTAGGGACTGGAAGGCTGCTTCTCTTCTCTAGGCTGAACAAGCCCAACTCTCTCAGCCTGTCTTCATAGGAGAGGTGCTCCAGCCCTCTGATCATTTTCGTGGCCTCCTCTGGACTTGCTCCAACAGGTCTATGTCCTTCTTATGTTGGGATCTCCAGAGCTGGATGCAGTACTCCAGGTGGGGGTCTCACCAGAGCAGAGTATATGGGCAGAATCGCCTCCCTCACCCTGGTGGCCACACTGGTTTTGATGCAGCCCAGGATACGGTTGGCTTTCTGGGCTGCAAGCGCACATTGCCGGCTCATGTTGAGCTTCTCATCCACCAACGCCCCCAAGTCCTTCTCCTCAGGGCTGCTGTGAATCCATCCTTTGCCCAGCTTGTATTTGTGCTTGGGATTGCCCCAACCCAGGTGCAGGACCTTGCACTTGGCCTTGTTGAACTTCATGAGGTTGGCACGGGCCCACCTTTTGTGCTTGTCCAGGTCCCTCTGGATGGCATCCCTTCTCTCCAGCATGTTGACCACACCACACAGCTTGGTGTCATCAGCAAACTTGCTGAGGGTGCGCTAAATCCCACTGTCCATGTCACTGACAAAGATGTTGAGCAGCACCAGTCCCAGTACTGACCCCTGAGGAACACCATTCATCACTGGTCACCGCTTGGACATTGAGTCATTGACCACAACTCTTTGAGTGCAGCCATCCAAATTCCTTATCCACCGAGTGGTCCATTTGTCAAATCCATGTCTCCAATTTAGAGACAAGGATTTTGTGTGGCACAGTGTCAAATGCTTTGCACAAGTCCAGGTAGATGACGTCAGTTGCTCTTCCCTTATCCACCAATGCTGTAATGCCATCGTAGAATCCTGAAGCACTGGCACAGAGCTAGCAAAGGAGGATGCACAGAGGGATCTGAGGACAAACTTGAAAACATTTTCACAGTAAAGGTCTACAGTGCTGTCAGAGAGCTGATCAGCCTCAGTCTCCATACCACTCACCTGAGCTGGCAGCTTCATTCACCCTGAGGCCATCCCAGAGGCCCAAGACAGATGCAGTCTTTGTACGTATCTCATCCCATCTCTCTATATTAGGGAAAACACTCCTACATAAGGCAGTTTTCTTCATCAAATTATGCAGAAGATCCTCCTTTAACAAACTTCTTAAGATAACAGCTGAGGTATCTGCCTGCAGTGGGAAGGATGCCCTGCTCTCTACAAGTCCTGTGTTTTCTCCTGTTTCACAAACATGATTCTGGCTGTTGGTATATCAATATCGGAGACAGAAAGTTCTGTGACCAGGAATATATTGGTAGCCCAGGCTGAGCTACATCTTCTCAATTCCACCTCTTCAAAAGCAGGGCATCCCAAGAAAGCAAAGAGAAGAGGAGGAACAGCCTGTAGTTTTAGACCTACCTAATACAGGCACTGAACACTTGGGTAGCCGTGGAGGATGCAGGTCGCAGACCACGGTGCACGTATAGCTTCTCTCTCCTGTTGTCCTCATTCACTTTTGCATTCCAGGGTATAGAAGAACAACTAAAGAAGAGAAAACACGATACCACACGGGTGAGCGGCGGTGCGGTCGTGCAGGCCATTCTCAGAACAGATGAAGGATGGGCTGCAGCTTCTGATTCCCGGAAAGGTGGCTTCCCTGCAGGCTACTGATGTGGCTCAGCTCCTTTTTTCAGTGGTCTAGTGACACTGAGGTGTGTTTGGGGGGAAGATCCTTTAGATCTGCAACTCAGGGACTTCTCACAGGAAAGAGAACAAATTTACCTGTGGTTCTATTGACAGAGCTGGGACAGTTCTCTACAGCCATGACCGAAATGCCTCATGCTACAGCAGCCTGCTAAGACAGGCATGTCTACCAGGATGTGCAGTACTTACTTGAAGAGTCTGTTCTGCCTTGAAGAGTTTGTTCCCTGCCTCCTCTCCATCCCATGAAGACAGATTGGGTACCCAGAGTTCCTGAAGAAGGTCCAGCTCACTCAAGCTGCAGGAAGTGTTTCCCTTGCACAGCGTCAGCTACCGGCAATGTCCCTGTCACTGCTAGAGAAGAGATGTGTTGCCTGTTGAGTAGATGGGAGTTACAGGACTCTGGGGACTGGGTTTTCTGAGTTACAAACTAATAGATCTGTGCCATAGCAGGAAGCCCAGCTCTAGACTGGGATAAGCCTTCACAAACTCACCGCTCTTTCTTTTAACAAGAGATGTTTCTGCTTTTCACTTCAGTTGATTATTGGAGATGAGTGGGTAAATGGGGAAATGGCTTCAAACGTTTTTATATTTCTGTTGAGAAGGTCTAAAGGGAAGATGCTACCTGTAAAACTCTGAGCACAACTAAAATAAATAAATACGGAGTCACACATTTTTCTTGCCTGCACAGTTGCTACTGCAAAAAGGAATGGTGAGAGTCTGCATGAAAGAAGCTCTCCTGAGATTTTTCTCTTTTCTTCACTCCTTTGATGAAGCTATGAGTTAAAAAAAAAAGAAAAAAAAAAAAAAGACATTAAATATACAAAACAGGCTTGGCTTTGTCTAATTTGCTTTTTAATACATCATACTGCAGGCCTGAACTACCAGAATCTGAGGAAATGAAACCTCTAAAAAAGGGCACACTGCAGCTACTCTTGTTTGAAGGTAAGTTACCATTAATCAGACAATTCATGGTCTCTCAGAAAGCTATATCTGATATGTAACAGCGAAGAGTTCCGATGCTTCAGGGGGTATTGGTGTTCACCTGCCAACATGGACTAATACGTCACATCAGATAAACTTAGCCCAAGATCAAAACTGAATGTTTCCGGATGTTGTCAAGATCTAGGGATGTTTATGAAATCCCTGAAACACAAGTAACAGTAACTGAACTCATCTATTTGGCTTGTTGAAATGTCCTGTCAGTTTCTAAGAACCTTAAAATACAGAATGCATTGAGGAGAAAATGAAAGGCGGAAATTTTAGGCATCAGACACCCTCTCTTAGGTTTCTGGAATAGTTTCTGGAATTGAGGAGAGTCTAGTTGCAAGGAATAACATGATAGCTAGATCATGCTTAAATCAGAGAGTCAAAACTTTGACATATCTATTGCTTATATCACTTCCACTAAATGAGTTGCTTTAACAAAAGTTGCCTGGGATGTGCTCGGTGCTCCTTTGCCCTGAGCTGTTACTGATGATGATGTTAGGTGCAGATAAGGCAGTGATTTTAAATACCTGGAGTCATTGGTCTCCTTTAAGAATTTGATTAGTCTGGGGCCAAACCTGTATCCTTTTATTGCTGAACTGAGACTTTGACTTTTCTACTTGTAATTCCATGATAGATGCCACTCAGTGGCAGGTTGCTGTTTAAATCCATGTTGCAGCTGCTATTTGTTGGAAATTCCTGGCCCTTTGGATTTAGGACTAGCTGAGCTCTTTCTTGGCCAAGTGCGATCTGAGAAATAAACAAAATGATTGCACAGAAAAATAAGCTTATTGAAACCTTACAGTCACTATAGTTAGTCAGAACTACAGCAGAAAATGCTTGGGTTCTGATACTGCAAGGTAACTGTTTTCTGGGAAATGATGTTGGGTGAACATGCCCCTTCTGAAACAAGTTTGAGTAACTGCTGCTGGGCTGCTTCTAACAGTTCGTGATACAGCAGTCTTAGTTTTGTTCCTGAATTTCTTCTAGCTAGTCAGAAAACTCCCCTGTTATTTATAGCCTTTGTTACAAAACTTCCCTTGTGGCAAGCTCAGATTCTGCCATGGCTAAAAACACTTCTGTTGGAAACTATTGTTATAAATGCATTTGAATTCTTGACTCTGCAGAAGTGAATTTATTTGTTAGTTTGTTTTAGCCGTATAATCAGAGGACTGATTTCTTAAAACTAAGCTGGGCTTGCATTTATATCCTGCATTAAAACAAAACAAAACAAAACAAACAAACAAAAAAAACCCAAAAAAAACCAACCCAAAAAACTATGGGTACTTCTGTATGCTGTAATTATCCACATCTCATTTGGACACATCTGTGCATAGGGCATGCACCCTGCCACCTGCTCTGATACCACTCACACCCCATGAAGGCTGTCTGCCTATCAATGGGCAAATGTCAGTCAATGGCTCATGCTGTAAATTGTATCCTGCAGGCCATTCAGCTTGTCTGAGTGTTTCAGCCACAAGAAAAGACTTCTTCCTGCTCCTCTCCCACCCCTTTGAATGCAGCCACCTCCCCCCTCTGCTTCTGAGTAGGGACATGATGTCTGAGCGGTTAGCTGCCGGACACAAGGCAGGGTACAGAGAACGCGACTTGTTGCCATGATCGATTCCAGATGATGTGAAAGGGAGCAGTACTGTTAAAAGGCAATCCAGACCATGAACTGGGGAGTTCTCTTTCCCCCATTCTTCAGTCTAACGTTACCACAATTTTCATCCGTCAACTGTCCATCCTCTGGAAGGGCTACAGGGAAGTGCCACAACCAAGCTGTGAGGGACAAGTGGCACATGCAGTCGTCCGCACAGTTCTTCAGCTTCTCCAGTGGTGTATTAAGTCTCCAGAACGAATAACTGTTATTGCTGGAAACACCTGCATTAAAGTCCTCTCTCAAACAACTGCTTGTGTGTTAGGCTAGGGAACGGTTTCAGAGGAGAAATTCCCAGACAGGTTTAAAAACACTTTATTAAAAATATAATTTAAAGATTTCATTAGAAAATAGAGCAGACTCTGTACAGTGATGCTTTAAAAGTCCAAAAGTACAAAAATAATACTCTCCTGTTGGCCTGAGCATGAATGGGGATGGACAAAACTGGAAGGTCTTGACACAAGCAAATTTCAGCAGTGGTGAGGAGCTCTCAGGGCAAGCGCAGAGGAGCTACGGGAGGTACAACCCCTCCGCTTCACCAGATGTTTTGCTAGTGAGGCCTACAGGACTCGAAGTCTCTCCCATAGTGAGAGATCTGCACTCTCATTTCTTTCTGTCTTGCAAATTAAAGCTGTGAGGGCCTTTAAAACTGCTTAATTGGCTCAGTTTCAATGTTAGTAGCAAAGCTGTTAAATTGCAGTGAGCGCTGGACTACAGATAATACTCCCGTGTCTTCGTGGTGGGAAGTAGCTGTGATACTACTGCACTGGAAAGGTGATGGAGTGGATTACTGAGGTGTGCTTTACCCTAGGGTATGTCAGAAGTGAAGGTAATTTGAGGCTTGGTGACTCGGTTTTTCTGATAGCGACACATAATAGAGTATGGCCCAGGGTGCTGCTGAAGGGTGCCCTGAAGCCTAACAGGGAAGCAAGAACTGCTCTCCCTGTCTCCAGCCAGTGCCATTTGTGGTTGCTTCTCGAAGCTCAGTTGGGCTTGCTAGAAATAACTACAGATCTTGCTAAAGCCAGCATCCGGTCTAGTTAGTCCGTCTGGTCCTGAAATGTGAGCCACAGACGGTGTCTGGTGCCCATAAGTGCTTCCCCTGTGACAACTCTGTAGTTGGGGTGTTACTTCTGACACTAGAACCAATGCACCCAGGAACTGGTAGCTGAGGTACAGGAGTTAATGAAAGTAGAAAACTTCAGCAAATGATGTAGATTGAATATGATTACCAAAAAACCCCAGTCTAACTCCTTCCAAATGAACATAAATACTGCCCCCCCATCAAACTTTAGGCCTATTCCCTGTCTCTGTTCACATTCAGCAGTACTGTAATGAGTAAGCAGCTCTGATGGAGAAAACAGTAGTCCTTCCTGAACTAGGTGATCTAAGATAAGTGCCATTTGGATGAGGAAGTGCACGGAGCTGGCTCTATACGTAAGTAACTTGTCTTCCAGATACATGATTAAGTGCTTGCGGTTACGATCCGGTAACTTAGAAATACTTTTTCATTAAGCTCTGATACAGCTGCGGTCACACTACAGTCCTTAGTGTACAATTTCTGAATGAAAACATATGTCTGGCTCTAGTCAGCTTCACTCAGACCATCATTAAAACGCAAGTGAAGGCTGAGATTTTAACAAGCTGATGGCTTTATTGGACAGACTTCCTGGGTAAGAACGTAGACTTAAAGCCTATCTGGCCTTGTTTGCAAGGGTGTGTGTGGATGGCCTTGTTTTGGTTTGTTTTTTAATAGTGTGTGCTCAAATACTTGTTATGGTGTTTACAGAGGGATTTTATTTGTGTACTGAGAGTACCATGGGCTGTGTGTGCGCTATGAACTAACATGCGAGGGGGAGGGCTCCGATAGCGCCTTGCTCTGGTTTGGCTTTGCTTTCAGAAACACACAATACTGTCTGTGCCCATAGGGAAGTGCAGCTCAAAAGCTTTCAGAAAATGGAGTCGTTGGGGATCATGGGAACTTGCCCTTGGGTGTTTAAGAAGAGCTTTGGGGGTTTCGTTGTTTGGGTTGGGTTCTTTTTTTTCTGAATGTTTGATTCTCCTGGCTATTTTGAGCAGGGCAAGGTTATGGCATAACTAAAAAAGACCTTTTGTGTCCAGGTGCATGATTTCAGGTCTCTCCTCCAGAAGTTTTTTCTCTCTGTGCTAGTTCTTAAGTAGTCCTACAGTTTCCTCCTTGTGATCTTAAGGGAACACTAGAGACGAACTGTGGTAAACAGGGAGTTGGAGCATGTTCTTAAGCTATAGGAGGAAAGTATTCTGCTAATGCCTGATAGTGCTGCATCACGTCTCTGCAGTCCTGGTGTTTGCGTGGCCAGGCTGAGCTCATGGCTACAAATGAAGCCTTCTGATCCTTTGCTTTTTGAAGAAAGTTTATAAAGCTTCCAAAACCAACACGTCTTCCACCGCAATCCTCACCTGCCTCCCCAAATGACTTATCTTCTGCTGGCATTGAGGAAGGAGAACTGGCACAGATTGGGACTCCTCTCGCCACAGGGAGAGATGCACCTGGGGAACTAAGCTGAAGCCACTAAGCTGAAGCCTGTCCGTCCCAGGAGCAGGGAATTCACATTGCTCCATGGGAGGCTTATTCTCAAAATCACCCATGTGCAGGGTTCAAGGAAGCTTCGGCACAGTTACTCTGAGCTTGTGGGGTCCTCTGCATCCCCAAGGCAGAGGGTGGTAGGGCAGCAGACTTGTGCTATGATGTGCTGCTGTCATCTGCCACTTTTGGGAAAAGAAGGGCTTCTTTGGATGGGAAAAACAAGAGGGAGAGTGTGGAGTTTTGCTCCCTTCCCTTTTCCAACCCACCCTCTAAGCCTGGATGCTTAAGATTTTAAAATGCTGACCCTACAGGTCCTTGTAATCCTCATAACCAAAATAGTTCCTTATTTCGCATTGCTGAGCCCCAGTAATAATAAGCTTATTGTGGCAACAGACACAGAAAAGAACCAATTCCGCTCTTAGCTGAGACTCTCCAGCAAGAACGGAAGATAACAGCTGGGTCATTTCATGGTGGGTTTTGGACCAATTTTCCTTTCCCACTTTGTATTGTCTTATCCTGAATAGCTGACGTGCTCAAGAAATATGTTTTTTCCATATGTCGCATAAGTAATGAAGGGTATAGCTTTAAACAAGGCTGGCTGACCTGTCCTTTTATTGCCTGAGGGTGACTTCGCAAGTTCTGCCCGTACTCTAGGAGGCATCCTGATGGGAACAGGCAATATTGGCATGTCCAAGCCAAAGCATGTTCTGAATCTAGTTGTCTCCTCTGGTGTTGTGATGGCATGTCATGCTAATATCCAGCTGACTTCCCCAGCTTCCTTTTATCAGAGTAAGCAGAGATGCATTTTCCTTCCTTGGAAATTCCCTGCACAACATTCATTGCAAATGTAGGTTTCTTTTCTTTATGTCCTCTTCCCAGCAGGCTGTGCCTAACCTCCTGTAGGGGGGAGAGAAGAGGAAATGGAGTGAATGGGGCAAGGGCCTGAGGTCTTAGCATTGCCACGTGTGAAAATGAAGGATGTGGATGTGGGGTCAGGTTAAGAAAGTGAGATTTAAGCAAGAAGGAGGTTAGCTAAAAGAAAAATACAGATTATTCAGGAGAGTTACAGAAGCAATTTCCTTCTCACCAAAAGGAGAAAACAGTAAGAGCCAAGCGAGGCCACTCACCTCACTGAAATGATCCTCAAACATGATATTGTCACCGTCAGTATGCATGATGGGAGCTGAAATAGCATGTTCCAAGTCGTAGCCAAACCACAGCTTGTTTATAATCGCCTGGAATGAAACAAATCCCTTAATGACTGTCCGTCTGGAGATACTGACTAAGAACCCGGGTCACATGCTGCCATCCTCTGCACTGGTAAAGGCAGACCAGCTCTACTGCAAATCCTGCCTGGAGGATGGTGCAAACGTGGGCTGTAGAAAGGCTGCACTGAGTCAGACTGGAAGTCCTACTAGCCTCGTCTCCCATCCTCATGGTGACCAACAGCAGATGCTCAGGGTAAGCGTAAGAACAGGGTGAGCACACAATGATACTTCCCCTAATGTTTTCCCTGAGCTAAAGCGGCGTCATTGAATTCAGTAGTTACTGATGGATCTTGTATCTTTCTATTGATGGTTGTTCCTTTTGTTTTTAGATCGGGTCCTAGCATGGACTCCTTTCCCATGCTTCTCTTCAGTTGAAGAAAGATGAAAAAAAAAAATAAAAAGAAATCTTTTATCTTTTTCCTCTTGTGGCCTTATCTGCTTTTATTTCATTGCTGAACAAGATGTTTGTTAGACTTTGTGCTTCAGCAAGTTCTTTTTCATTACTGTGCATACGTGTGGTGGTGGTTTTCTGTTTTTCTTGTTTGTTCTATCACATAGCTTATCAGTTTATTTTTGGGGGCCCAAGGTTTTGGGCAGTGCCTCTCTTCCTAATAACTTCCTCAACTTGCTATTTAATTATTCTAACTTTTTCTCTTTCAAAAAAGAATTGAGCGAGGCATCTGGCACTTGCTCTGGCCTCCAACCTGCAGCCTTTCGTGACTAAATTGCAAATAAAACAAAGCAAGAAGGAGTCAAGACCTGAGGAGAGCTGAGTAGAAAGAACAGGTGGCACTGACCATGGCTGGAAATTCGGGAGGGCTGAAAGAACCAGTGACTGCTGTGGGTTCTCCCACCTCCTCCATTCCTGGTCCCTCCTGGTGGAAGTGCAATTCAACAGCAGAGATGAAGCTACCCCCTGTCCTTGCCACAGAAATGTTAGAGGTAAGACGGTGAGGACAGGCTCAGTCTGCAGCAGGCCCTCTTCACTGCTGCCATCCCTATAGCAATGCTAGCAGCGGCAAAGTAATTCCTTTTGTTCAGGACAGTGTGTGCTCTGTGCTCCCCTTGCTCGGTGGAAGGCGTTACTGTGCGGTTCCTGTTCACTCACCATAGCAGTAGCACTGATAATCCAGGCCCCACCCGCTCCTCCGATCACCAGCATGTCTCCTGTCTTGGAGATGAGAATGGAAGGCACCATTGCTGAGGGAGGCTTCTCTCCTAGAGCAGAGGCAGAGAGTATTATCCTTCCCATGTGGCTCTTAAGGGAGTTGGAGGGACACCCAAGTTTATCTACCCCACCCTTCTTGCATTCCCCATGGAAAACTAAGCTTCTGCTTATTCCTCAAGAAGCTCAAGTCTTTAAGAAAAACTACCTTGCTTGTGCTGAGACCCCATCTCACAAGAAACTGGACCTTAATGGCACAGGCTAAATAGGAAGCATCTCTTGGTGCAGAGCATCCTACAAGCATTCAGGACTTGCTGCAGCTCTTTCAACCCAGCTGAGGAATCACTAGCAGCAATCCTGCCATCGCAGTACTGATGGCCTCTCTCACAGCAGACCCAAGGGAGATTGCATCAGGGATAGCTTATTTCACAGAGCAATGTCCCTGCATCAACACCGCTGTGTGATAGAATTCAGTGTAAGCCTATTGCATTAGTGATTGTGCAGCAACTATATACTTTTTCATAGATGATCCAAAAAAAGCTTGTCTTAGCAGTAGTTTCTTTGCTTCATCCCCCTCCTCCCTGTCAAGCAGCTTCCGCTTTTTTTTTTTTTTTTTTTTTAATCTCCATTTTCCCTGGTCAGAAACCAAAACTCCCATGTTTCCATGTAAGGGCATATGTGAGTAGACAAGACACGCTACAGGGCTTTATCCTCTGTTAGTCTAAAACAAACTTGCTCTCATCCAGACCTAGCAAAGGGAAGAGTACCTGCAGTTTACAGAGAGTCCCTGCATATCCACCGCCTGGCCCTGTGTTTTATTTTGAGGGTGAGAATACTCACCTGGTTTAATGCTTCTGTTTGCTATGCAGAAATCAGCGAGTTCGTTATTTAAAATGATCCCGGTTTGGTTAGAATACACAAAGGAGCCAAACCTGCAGGGGGGGGAAAAAGTAGCCTTTCAGTGCCCAGTGCTCTCCTGTTGTGGATGACATTAACTGAACATGGCACCCGGTGGGTTACCTCTGTCTCCTCCCAGCCTGCAACTGCCCCAGACAGGGTGTCCAAAAGGTCTTTGTGCTGCTGCGCTGGAGCCAGAGGTCTGCTCCCTGTTAGTGGGGCATGTGGAGATTTGTCCAACCCACAGAAACTCAGCAGAGCTCAGCAAGTTGTTACATCTTTGTGAGATGTGATGTTCTTCTGAGCTGATGCACCAAGACCTTTGCTGTCACATGACAAAGGCATTCATCAATAAGAGACTGCCTAAATCAGTGAGGCTCAAGGGTTTTGCATTCGTGGTAAACAGCCCTTGCAGGTACACTGTGAACCTGATACATGAGCTGTGTGACTCAATTACCAACCCCTTGGCTACTCACGGGAAGTTGATGGTGCTGGTGGCGGACACAGCACTGCCATCTGCAGCGAGCACAGAGATGTGGCTTGTGCCCATACTTTTGTATCGCTGGTTGTAGATGGAGTCTAACAAGTTGTAATGGTTGAGTGGATGGTCACCACGGGCATCTATTCGTTGTCTAACAAGCTCAGCAATTTTGTCAGACAGCATGGTCCCCACTGTCACCTGCAATCACAGCAAGGACACTGAGCTCGTGTCACCAAAACATAGGCATGGCTTTCTGTGGGCACAAGGAAGCCTGGGGGGATTCAGCCCCAGTGCTCAGAGCCTGGGGACCTGCACTGGCAGTATTCAGCCCCAGCCTGGATCCCCAGGCTCACCACAGAAAATGAAACAAGCTCAGTACTCAGGCACTTCAGCGTTGGCAAGAGCATGCGCGTGTGCATTATCTGTTACTGCAGACAAAGTAAATGACCTACTCCTGCCTCTGCCTGGGCCAGCTGAGCAGCATTGCTCTTTACTATCAGTTCTAAGTATTTTCTTTCCTTCCGTGGCTGCAAAGCAGGAGGGTGTCAAAGCATCGTTTGGTGCTGTAGCATTGTGCTGGCAGGCAGGATAGTCTGGGCGCTAGGGTAGCCTGCTTGAGGGCTTAGCACATAGGTTAAAATGAGTCGGTGACAATGCAGGTTTAAAAAAAAAAAAAAAAGCAGGAAATAGGCTTCCCTGCTTCCTCTCTGCTAAGCAGCAGTGTAGAACCTGCCAATGCTGGGGGTGTCTGTGGCTGCCCTTATGCACCATGCCAGCTCACCTGCGCTTTGGAGAAGGCTGGGTCACTCATAAGGGGCTTCAGCATATTGCCAAACTTCAGGGCCTCTGCAATGTGATGGTAGGCTTCCACTTTATCCTTGGGTGTCTCCAATGATGCTTCATGGAGTTTATACTCTATGGAGCAGGATAAAATAATTTTTTTAATAGACCCAAGGAAATGTTGTTTCAAGAATTGTAAAAAAACAGTTGAAAGGAAACTCCTTTTCCCATCCCAGTTCTTATCAAGTTCCCCCTATGCTTTAGCAGGATGTGGGCACAGAAACAATCAAGTAATAATTTCTGCCGTGACTTCAAATCCTCTTGAAGCCTTGGAAAAATCGTGTAGCCTCTGGCCTTTGCAGCAGCTATGGCAATGCTGATCCACTGTAAAAACGAGCCAGTTCATCATCCTGCTGCATAGCATGGTCACACTGCTGCTTTGGTGCCCATTGTGGCTCGCCACCTCCATTTCTGCCCATTACTTTTCTACTGCTCTAGAGCAACACTCTTTGCAAAGCTCTCGCTGCCCCTTTTCCCTCAGGAGTTTACCTTCTAATATCTTGAGGATGAACATGAGCACAGCACCTCCCATGGGTGGTCCAGGAGAAAACACTGTGGTGTGATTGTTCAGGGTAACGTTCAGAGCTGAGGACACCTCTGCTTTGTATGCCCGAAGGTCCTCCAGTGAGATATTGGACCCTTCAACAGAAAACCAGACGAGTAGTTGGCATTAGCACATTAACTTCTACGAGGTGTGGACAGAGCCATCCTTGTAATTCTCTGAATTTCTTCCACCAAGCACAGCAATGTCATCTACTGCCAAACCCCAGGACATCACAAAGCCTAGGGGAGCTGGAGAGGCCAGTGCATGAGCACTATGGGTGAATGCCAGAGCAGTAGGTGGCTCTCAGCCCTGCTTCTGGGCCTGACTTACAAGAGCTGGGGAAAGGTGGCGCCTCTTCCCATGCCAGGTATAGTCCCAAGTGGCATGCAAATGGAATATGCTGGCTTTCCCCTGGTACTGACTCACAGTTAGCCAATAGCTGGGAAAAGGCCTGTCTATTAGTATTAACTATAGCTGTTACTTACCAGCCTTCCTAATGTCCTCCACCAGGGCCTCTCCTATTTGTCCCTCATAAAACGCTGTAGCTCCGTTTTCTGCTACGGCTCTCAGTGTTCGCTGCAGTGCTGGCCACCTGAAGGTCTCTCCATGCTTCAAAAACCTTTGACCATCACATATCAGCGGGCTGATAAAGAAGAACATCCATCAGTTTACAACATGTGCTTATTCTGTACCCAGTTCCAAGCTCTTTTCCTACCCCAAGCTGATTTGGTTTACATGTCGTATACTTTCTGAGTGGTGCTATACTGCAGCCTACATGGAGAAAAGTTTTTCTCAGCCAATTGCTACCCACAGCACCAGGCACTCTTTACTAAGGAAAAGTCTCCCCCATGGGACCTAACACTTTGACCCTGGCTCAGGTCTGTGGGGTTCCTCCAAACGAGTTTCTGCTGTCAGGGGACGATTTCCACACAGACAGAGGCAGGCCCCGTACAGCCAGCTCCTCCTCATGAGCATATATGCTTAGCAGACAGTTTTGCTGTGCCAAGCCACTTTAAATTACAAAAAAAATATGTTGCTGACAGAAAAAAGAATCTAAAAAATACTTCTGTTATTCTTTCCCTCTCCATAGCAAGTATTTACTGAACAGAAGCCGCAGTAGCAGCCTGCGCTCCATGTCAGCATGTCAGAGGAACAGTCTGCAGCTAAGGGAACAGGAGTCCTCACACTGCAATTTAATTTATGGGTCTTACCACAGGCTTTTTCCTGACTTGGGAAAGATTGGGTGATGGATCATTTTGTCCATAACTGGGGAAATGGCAAGTGGCTCTGAAAGGAGCTTGATGGTTGGTTCAAACAGGGCTTTCCATGGTAAGCGGCCATATCTCTTATGGGCTTCTTCATACCCACGAAGTTCTCCTGGTACAGCAATCCAGCGGGAACCTGAAGAGCAGAACAGCAGTGTCATACCCCCTAAGTCATTGCCCTGCTTCACCTCTGAAAGCCCTCCAATGGAAGTGTGCATTTCTGGAGGCAGGACTAAGGCTTCTAAAAGCAAGCTTAGCTTTTTTATTTCCCTTTTCTATTCATATATTTCTTCTACTACCTAATAGAAGGGGTATAGAGAAGCTGGAGCCAGACTCAGAAGTGCACGGTGAAAGCACAAAAGGCAACAGGCACATGTTGCAGCAAGTTGACAGCCGGACATAAGAGAAGAAGCACTCATGCGGAGCCTGGTCAAAGGCTAGAACAAGTGAAGCTGTGAAACTCTGTATCCTTGGAGAAGCTCAAAAATGTGGCAGGACAAGGGCCCAAGCAGCCTGAGCTAACTCTCACAGCACTGCTTTGAGCAGGAGTTGGAGCAGAGACCTCCAACTGTCCGTTCCAACCAGAATTGGTCCTGATTGCTTTTCAGGCTCTTCTTCCAAGGATAAGAACGTCTCCTCCAGGAACTAGCACACTCCCCAAGAGAAAATGTGCTAGGGAGGTAGAATGAATGCAGCAAGAAATGCGGAGAGATCCAAGATGTGCTGCTAAAGTGAAGTCCCTGCTGCCAAAACGGTAACAGCAAATGCACATGGAGCCTCCTCAGACAGGAGCAAGGTGGTAGCTGAGCTGAGCTAAGCTGGAGCCCAGCAACTCAACTGATGCTGCCAGGTTGCTTTCCTAATGTAACGGGCAAGCGTACTAGATGATTGAGTTCTTTTGTTTCCAGAAAGTCTGAGTAGCTATTGACCTTATTTTTCTCTGTAAGAACTGCCGGGAAATAAGTGCTTTGGGAAATCTGGTCTTGAACTGCAGACTTCCTATGAAGAGAAATTACATGCTCTGCTCCCCACCCCCTCAATGGTCAGGTTGCCAATGTTACTACAAAACAGGAATTTTACACATCTAGTTTGTTTGGGTTTTTTTTTTTTTTACTTTTGCAAAAGTCAATCCAGAAAGAGCACTAGCATTTGAACAGAACTTCAGATAAAGTCAGCAAGGTTCCCCCACCCTGAGCTTTGTGCACTGCATGCCCTCATGGTTCGGTCTGTGTCCTTACCAATGGGGAAACCACCACCACAGCCAGACAACAAATCATGTGGAAACACTTGTGGGACTGTCTCGCGGGCATTGATCACCTCGACTGTTCCTAGAAAGGAGAAGAGGGAAATGCATAACATTGTCTTCCTGAAGCAGGTGAACATCACACGTCAGCCAGCCGTGAGCATGGCACGGGCTGCAAGCCCAGAGCCCGGGGCACCGTGCTGAACTGCCCTGAAGTGCCACATGTGTCAAGCACACTCGCAGGGTCAGGCTGCAGTCGGCACACATTGTTGTTTGCTCCCATGCATTTATTTGGAGCAGACCAAGCAGTGCCTACCTAGAGGCAATGAAGGTACAGGGACAAGGCCAGGGCCTGTCTCCAGCCAGCTAATGTCATCCCCCCCAGGGCTCCTGGGCCTGGGACATGGGCTGGGACTGCTGCTTCACATCTGATTTGCAGGTTCCTGCACTTCCTCTACAGGTGGGATGTCTCAGAGACATAACATGGCTCCGTGGTGGGCCATTTTCCAAGTGACGGTGGGGCATGTCCATCATGTTTGTAAGCAGAATGCTCATACTGAAAGATTCTCTATGTATCAATAAGCTTGAAAGGAAAAAAAAAAAAACACAAAAAAACCACAAACAAACCCCCCCACTTCTATATACTCGTATTTCAGGTCTACCCTGTTATTTCACCACCTCTGCCTTGTAGTTATCTTTTCCTGTCCCAGGCCACAGAGCCAGCTGCAGGAGCCCCCAGTGCTACCGAGTGTACCAAGCACCCGAGCCGTGCATGGCCATGTGCGGCTCTGTGAAGAGGGTAATTCAGGTAGCAGAAGAGGACTGTTAAGAGGAGACAAAGTTACATGGCTCTGCCAAAAGGGAAAAAAAGAAAAAAAATATAGGTGTTTTGCCAAATCATGCTATTGCATAAGATACACCCAAGCACTTCCAGGGACTCGTGACCCTGTAAGACTACTTGGCAGGGTTTTTAAGACTACAGTATTGTTATTGTGTTCTTTGTTGTTTTTACTATTTAGATCTATAAGCTCTGGGGGCTTTTGGGAGCCAAGGCAGTCAAAAGAAAACAATGCTAAAAACATAGAAGCAAGAACACAACACTAGGGGTTAAACCAAACACAGAAAGGCTTCCCGGCAGGCCCTGCACATTGCTAGATTTAGATTCCTACAGCGAAGAAGTGTCACTGCTGCTTTGGGGAGTGCTCCCCACGCCAGCGAGGGCAGCGTGCGACGCAGCCCCCATGTTGGCAGGCACTGCCTGAGCTGCTGGTGCAGGATGAGCCCCTGCAGCCCCAGCCCAAAGGCTCAGCTGAGCCAGCACCTGCCCCACATTGCTGCACTCATTGCCAGCACAGGCGCCTCTCTCCACTCCCCTCGGCCTCCACGGCAGCCCAGCAGCAGCTCAGACAGCACCGCTCACACCTTGCTGCACTGGCAGCTATGTGGCTTGGAAATACAATTTGGGATTGCTTTGGAGGGTGAAGGAGAGGCAAAGTCAGTTCATTTTAAATCCAAAGCTCCTTCCCCCCCGCCATGTTCTTGCTGTGAAAAGATGCCCTCTCTGTAATGGATGCTTTGGGTTAAGAGCGAAAGTATGGTTTGTGAGCAGAGGATGCAGCTTTTATATTCAAACAGTTGCTTTCAGACAACATGAAGGATTCTGACTTCTCCACAGCAGCTGGGTGTCTGCACGGAGGCAGGGCACCATGGAAAGGCGAGGGCTGGCCCATACCTGTGCTGGCGTTATAGATGGTAAATACAACCCCACCACCCAGGCCTGAACTCTGAGGGTTCATCACCGAGGTGCAGATCAAGCCAGCGATGGCAGCATCCACAGCTGTGCCTCCGCTTTTCAGGATGTCCCTGTGGTTGAAATGGAGGAAAAAAGACAATGTTAAAATCCCGGGATGATGGAACGGAGGATCCGTAGGAAAATGTCTCCCTGGAGCTCTTGCAAGGCAGCCCTGGCTTGACAAGAGCAGCTAGTAGTCGGAGGAAGCTATTGGCAGCAATGTGGGGGGTGAGGGCACAGAAAGGCGCCTTCCTTTGTGGGAGTGAGAAAGAAAAAAATTCGTGGGAAGAAAGAGAGAGTTTGCAGGATGGAAGAGCCGCCAGGGGCCCAACCTGTGAAAGGCTGGTCTTCCTCTGGGCAAAGAGTGATGGGACAGAGCGAACTGCAGCTGCCCACAAATGCTGTTGACAAAAAGGGACAGCAAGGGCTCCCAGACGTGCAGGAGGAAGCTCCCAGCAGAGGAGAGAGCTTTCCACATGCTGGGAGCCAAACAAATGATTTCTAGCTCCCCACCTACTATTCCCAATAAAAAGGCATATGCTGGTCAACAGGACAGGGGCACTGAAGCAGGAACAATGGATTCATATGAAGCAACCCCCTGAGATTTAACATGTCAATTAGCACAAAATTCAGGCCTTAATGCATTGTTCCTACAATGTGCCTTCCTGGGCTTGTGTGATATTAGCGTGAAAATCCCACCCCCTCCCTGTATCTCCAAAGGCCAAAAAAAAAAAACAAGAAAAAAAAACAGGGAAAAAAAACCCTCAACTGTTTCTACCTAGGCGCAGCCACACCAAAGAACGCACAAGCATTAAGGTAGCCTCGTGCAGTTGGCAGCAATGAGTTTTGTCTAGAGAAACGTGTCTCAACAAATGCTTCCCTCAAGCACAGCTGTAAACCAAATCTTTTCCTTGCAGTGGAAACGTGTTGGGGTGGGGTTTCCTTGCACAGCCTGCGAGTACCCAGCACTGGTATTTCCTAGGAAAGTTTCTGACTGTTTGGGTTGTGCTACTGCTTAGATAAGGCAAAGCCAGAAGGGAATGCAGAATAGTTGTAATTAATTGGAGTGCAACTGCTCCCAGAAGCTGCAACAGGAACAGAGAGCACATATAGGGGCTGCTGTTTATTTTACATCCATTGATGTGGCTGGAACCTGCTGGGGCTGGGAACAGGATGCTGCCAGCACACACTGATTGTGGCTTTCCTTTGTTTCTCTAAGTGCCTTTGGAACCACTGCCTGTAAGGAAATGGCATGTGGACATGCGCGTAGAAAAGAAACGGTAGGGAACCACCGGGCTTTCTATTTGGGGTGTACATGGCGTTTAGCCTTCTAGCTGCAAGCTGGTCCCTGCTGTAGCTCTGAAAATGGGGTCTGAGGCTCAGGCTCGCCCGTTCAGCTCCTTGCAGCAGGAGTAAGACTCTTACCACACCAAGCTCCCTGGGTGGTGGTTTTCTGAAGCTGAAGATTTTTAATTGCTAACAATAGAAGGGAAGGACACGAGGCCTTCGTGAGAAACTGAGTTACCCCTGCAGAAGGCCCAGGAAGCATGTTAGAAATTTGGGGAAGGAGGGGGGAAGGACCACTACACTGGCCTGGACAGTGCTCCTCGGAGCCCCTGGACTGTAGGCTGTGGGGTAGCACATGTACAAAGCCTGGTGCCAGGGAAAACCATGGTTCTGAGATAACTTGCACTGAAAAGCAACTTTATGAAGAAACTTTTAGAGATTGTAGTGTATCCATTTCAACGCAATGCATTAAGGCCTTAACATGGTAAATCAGCCACATTTCTGTCATTTTCCCAAAGCCCCAAAAGCACCAGATCCTCACCGAACTTCCCAGCCACATTCATGGTTGCATAAGCGGTTGCACATCTTGCACTGCTTCTTGTCCAGGGACCCTTCTGCCACTCTCCTTCTGAAGCCAGTGCCATACACCCCTCACCACATCCCCAGAAACACTTGTGCCCGGAGGAGCACTCCCTGACAAAGAACCCGTCCCTTCTTGTGTCACCTGGTGATAGTTGTCTACCTGCTCCAAAAGATGAGCTGTTCCACCACCACCACTGACCTGCACCAAGCCAGCATGCTCTGCACTGGAACTGCATTAGCTTAGCATGCTCTAAAGGGTGACCACAGTTAACCAATTTATTAATTTAATATTTGTACACCTAGATGGCCTGTTTCTGGATGATGCTAAAATCTTTTAGCGTTCCCAAGTACTTGTTTATAAAAGTGACATTGTGGGCTAAGTACCCTTTAACTACTGCAAATATAGTGCCACATGCACAAAGCACACAACCCTGAGAATATCTTAGCATGACCCTGTCCATGCTCCCTCCAACGCTCCCAGTTAGACATGGAGCCAGGATAACACCAGTCACCTAAACTCCAGTTTTTAGCTGTGCCCTTGGCTCCCACTGAGATCAGGGAGGACAAATAAGGTCTGAGTCTCAGCAGAAAAGATGTATCTAACTGCTAAAGCAAACTTCTCCAAACTTCTCCAGGGAGTTAGACCTGGACTGTTACTGCCATTGGCAAAAGGGACACAGATTTCCTGAGACCACCACGGAACAAGTGAGAGGAGGATGTTCACTGGGCAGTGGGGAGGAATTCTGCAGCACTGCCAGGATGGACGCATCCTGCCTGGCATGGCCGAGGCAAATCAAGTGGTTTGGGTGTTTTTTTACTTATGATCACTGATTACTCCAGCCTGCTAGTCCACCCCATAGTTTTCAGATGGGTCATGCCCAAGACACTGACATTGTGCATGCCTCAGGAAGGCAGGAAAGCCAGAGGTAGTTTTTATTGTTCCTGCTCTGTGCCTACCACAGTGCGCCCCTGATTCTTGGCTGCAACTCCTTGGTGTTAATGCAAGATAGAGCAAAGATAACACCAGCAGCCAACACAGGGACACCTTTTCATGGAAAAGCAAAGCGTGTTTTGCTTTGTCCTTGGTTACTAGCCCTCATTAATCACATTTTTGCAATATAAACAAGATGACAAGAAAAACAGAATTTCCAGATAATCCAGAATTTTTCCATTCCTGTCTACTGTGTCTATATTGGTGGCAGGTGGCACTGTGACCTCTGGTGGCAAATACCTCATCTAACAACCCATAGTCAAACCTGTTTCTTGCTCAAGGGAAGGAGAGTTTTCCAGTTGCCTGCAGCCTTTCAGTGAGCACCACAAGATGGAGAGCTAAGGCTTCCCATCCACTAGCACAGCTGCGGTATCTGAGACCATCTCAGCATGGAATGGGCTGTGTGATGCTGAGCAGTGTCCTTTGTCTGTTGCTTCTTTGGAGGGCAGGGGTTAGAGGGAAGGGGAGCTGAGATTTCTCCCCCAAACTAGGCATTATCTTGGCTCTTTTCCCAGCCTGTCAAGAAGCACTCCCAGCCCCAAGTCTCACCAATACATCTTGGAGGGCTCGCACACCACAGTGATGTTGTTTCCCTGGCTCTGTGGGGCTGCATGTGCCTGCCAAGTTTTTCACCTGCACCCCAGCACAGAGGTGTCCCGTGACACAGGACAGGTACGGTGGTAGCTAAGGAAAAGCAAACCTTACAGTTGGGCTTTTAGCTCAAGCTCAGAAACAACTGAACCCAGCAAAGGTAAAACCAAATCTTCATCAGGGTTATTAAGTTTTCTTTTGTGCTGCTTTGCTGTTTTACCCAGGAGGCCTGATATGCGTCCCCTATCATCAGCGCAGGGTCCAGGGCCCATGGCCGTTCTATGCTATCTGCAGACTGGCCCCCAGTCTTGACAGCTTTCCCTCTAGCCCCTCTGCAGACTGAAACACAACAAAAAAAAAACCCACTCTCTGAGCTGGCTCTTGGCATATCGCACGCAGGTTCCCATGCCTGGGTCACCCCCTTTCAGCCAGAGCCCTGCCACTTTCTTGGAAGTGATGCCCGGGGAATTTAGGGCCATTTTGTCTTTCCTATCTAGCTAAACTGGCAGTGTACACCCTGTCCCATTATGTCGCTTCCTTTATACGGGTCACTGCTATAACTAGCTTAATTATAATGCAAAACCCTGGAGAGACACATGATCCCACAGTCAAAGTGTGGTACCTTATCAGATCTCTAGAGATATCTTAGTGCTACAGCTGACAAGATCTGATAACAACATGTTTTGTCCTATGTCCTTCCTGCCACGCAGTTTCAGCTTTAGGGTTTGGCCGTTAACGGCTTTCCATAAAGTTCAGGAGCAGAAGAGGATGTTAACAACCAAGTCCCGATCCAGCAGCTGCAAAACAGGGATTTGCCCTCCCAGGAAAGGTAGCACTTTTCTCACACAATCCTCACAGCAAAGATGGGCTGTGCGGGGCTGCAGCCCAAGTCTGCTGTTCTGCTCTGGGCTACAAGGAGCCCTGAAGCCATTTTAAATACACTGGAGGTATAGACTAAGGTATTAAATTATATTGATTCTTTTCTTTTTTCTGCTAAGGAAAGCTGGGGGCTGGGAGGAGACCACCCATTTTATAGGAGCTGCCTGCTTAAGATTTATGAAGAGCAAAAGAAACAGCTGTTTCTGTAAAAAAGGGCCAGTTGCCAAATTTAAAATACAGGAAGAAGGGAAGGCAAATCCTTTGGGATATTAACATTCCTCAGAAATGCTGCTGAGCCATCACTGAAAAGGATTCTCTGCCTAGAACTGAGCTTCCCAGGACCACAGACATTTTCTGAGTGTTAAATTCTCACCATTCTCACCCTCCCCACCACCCTGTCCCCCAAATGGGTGTTCATTTCAGAAAAAGCCAGTTCCCAGGGTTTATGCTAGGCTACACTGGAGAAGTGGGATCAGAGGTGGCTGCTGGGCCAGGTCAGGTCAGCTCGCCTCGCTGCACAAATCCCATCCCTGGGAAGGAGCACTTTTCCTGAATCTCTCCCTGGCTTTATGCTGCCTCTTGCTTCTGCCATTTGGGAAACAAACGGACGCAGAGCAGTGGATGGCAGAACTCAAACAGCACACTGGTAGGGAATATAAAGCTTTTTGCATGGTTGATGGCAAAAGCCTCTTCCATTGCCAGGAGGGAACAAATGGTTCAGAGTGGGAGGTGAAGGTGGGTTTGGGTACCACTTGCTGTCAGGGCAATCACCTTCTGTCGTCTCCATGAGGACAAATTACTGAGGTGGACTTTGGTACCAAATCCATATCCTTAGGTTAAAAACTTCTCTGACTCTTAGCCTCCCATCCCCTCTTCATTAAAGTGTTTCATTTCATTCAGGGCCAAATTTCTTTCCAGCACGGGGCCTCTGTCTGGACCACACGGCTGCAAAATACTGCTTTCAGTCCCCAATATCCAGCAGTAAAATATTTGCAGTGAAAGACCTGACCTCGTTCACCAGAGAATTGGGCACTGATGGCTAAGAACAAATCAAGAACAGGACCTTGCTACAAGGATGATGACACACTGGAGGCTTGCTGAGATTGCTCACTTTCTGCAGGGAGCCAAAGAGTTGCATAAAAATTTCAGAAAGTCCAATCTTACACAGCCCCAGAATATACAAACACCATCTCCAGAGCTGGAAAACCCAAGCGTGAAGATGACATCTGAGCAGGACTGAAGAAAAAGAGCAGCAAACAGGGGCTGTGGATCTGTCCCCCATCTCCTGCTTGTACTAACGAATTATAGAGCTATATCACAGCTGAACTATCAGGGAGAGAAATACAAGGGCTCTGAGGTGTTTTCCCCAACCCACCAACCCTCTTAAAACACAAGATTGCTCTTCGGGCAAGACATTGCGTTCAGTTATTCTCAATAAGTTCAATTGAAAGCTCTATTAGGAGCACACAAAGATTCTGTCTTAAACAGCAGCATCTTAAACCGACAGAGTATCATGTCATGCCCTAGGAATTTCATTACTGCCAGTGACAACTCACAGAGCATGTGGTTTGAGTTGCTTGTTTTCTAAAAAAAAAGTAAACAAGATTTTTTAATTAAAGGATAAAATTTGTAAGTAGGTCAGAGATTAGGTACTGCTTTTAGCTTCCAAGACTTTAGGTGCCAGACCAGTGCAACTGATTTCATGCCCAGCCTTGTTCTCTGAGCATCCCCAGCACGGGCTCCTGGGAGCTGAGCGGGGATCTACAGGATGAAAGGGGTCGCTGCGGGGGGGCAGCCCAGGATCCCAGCAGAGAGAGGGTCTGTGGGAGCAGTGGGGGAGAGCAGGGACAAACCGGCGCTGTTGAATCTCTCTGTGATATGCCTGTAGGGACTGGTTGCAATGACTCCTGCTCTCAGCAGTGGGGCGGGCAGGCAGGCTGACAGGTTCAATTACAACATGTGGTTTTCATTTGATTGTAGCTTTGCCATACCCAAGCCACCAAGCCTAATTTTTTTTCACATGGTGCTGTGGAAGTCGCTCTTTTCTTTTCTGTATGTTTCCACTAAAAGCATTCAGCAATTACCAAAACATTAGATTGAGGAAATTTTTTTGTTTATCTTATTTTACTTCTTTCAAACTCCTTTAGAAAATTTCTTAGGAGGCTTTGCAGTGTGCAAGTACAAAGCCAAAGATGTAGTCTGCCTCCAGTTCAAACAATTCACTCTAATTTGGCCAAGCTGTTTGCTTGGGGGGAAAAAAACCCAAACAAAAGCTGACCATTAAAAATTTGATCATGTTGATCATATACATTTTTTTACTTATTTTTATAGATGCAAAAATGCATATATGTGTGATTATCAATGAATTAACCAGTTTTGGTAGATTAATTCTCCTGTGATTTCTAAGCAATGATAGCAGAAATCAGCCTGTTTCAACCCTGAGCTGACGAGGCTAAGCACAGCTTCATCGAAAAAAAACGCATGGAAAAAACAAGGAAATTATTATCCTTAGTACTCCGTGCTCCCCAGGCTGGACCACAAGCAACGAGGGTGGCCATGTCCTGCCTCAAGCACAAAGGAGACGGGAGAGGAGTGAGGTGGCTGAGATGTGGAGGCAGCATCAGAGCAGAAGAAAGCCCATAAGGTTGAGCAATTTGGGAGCAGGGGTGAAGGTGTTGTCTTGGTAGGCTGAGAAGACCAGAAGTAGTGACTGCACAGGCTCAAATAGCAGGAGGAAGGGGCAGGCACAGGGCTAGGGGTGAGGCAGTGATTAGGCCAAAGAGAGAGTGCAGCAGCACGGGTAGCAAAGGGCCCAGCAGGGACTCGGGAATGGCAGTACAGGTCTCAGCTCTTGTGCCGTTGGGAATCTCGCCATTCATGATTGTTCACCTAACGCCTCAACTCTTTACATCATTCCAAGTCCAAACATCCAGTGTAAAAAATTTGCAAATATTTGCATAACTGCAGAAGAAGGCTGAAGACCTAAATACATTCCTTAGTAAGAAAAAGATTAATTATTTCTTCTTGTTTCCTCTCTCCTAAGTCTCATGATTTTGGGAGTTTAATTATTTTTGAACAGCAGAACTCAACAGCATTGTTGTGATCTCAAAAACACTCAGCTGACTGGCTGGGTAGTGTCTGGGAAGGAGTTAGGGTTGTGCTTGGCTTTGCCCAACTCTCACTTTGTTGCTGAAGTTAAGTGGCAAATGAAGTGGCAGCTCACAGGTGGGGACATCAGCGCCTAATGGCTGAGCAGCAACAGTAGCCAGCCAGCCAAAGCCTCTCAGTTGTCAACCTGATCATGGATTTCTGTGGCTCTCACTTCAGCACCTTCCAGCTGACTGTACACTACTTCAAGTTTAAAATTACAGTAGCTGCAAAACAAGCGCTATGGTTTTCCCAGCATTCTTTGGGTAGTCCAATAACGTATTTTCCTCTGTTTCCACTAATACTGATTTAAAAGATATTTCTTCTACCGTCTGAAGAACTAACTTGTAGTTTAGCATTAAAAAACCCCATCTCATTCCTTAACATGCATGCAGCCGCTGTACATTTTCTCCAACTACTCACAAACGCCATGTCAGCATGTCATTGCAAGAACCACGTGTGACATGGTGTAATGGCATCACATCTTATCTCACTCCTCCAGCCACAAGGTAGAGCACACACCTTCAGCATCCTTTGCTGGAGCATTCAGCATCACATGTAGCTTGTGAAGTTCCATCCTTCTACTTTCCTGTATACAAGTGTTTAAGAATTGATGTAACAGTAATAGTAAAATAATAACATAAGAGCCAAAATGTTTGAGAGAGAAGTTGTTAGATAAACTGATGTGTTACAACATGGGCTGCTAAAGAATTTTTTTTGTTTGTTTCCTTCTAAGTGATTTAAGTATGTCTTTTGTACTTATACTGTCCTGGCTGAATTTCAATTAAATTTGCTCTTTGCTTTACAATACAGAATGTCTTTCTTGATAGCAGACACACCTGCTGCAGGCTTTAGTCCAGAAGCACACACCCTAAAGGCTGGGATGCCCAGCCCCCCCGACCCTGCCTGCCTTCCTTGCCTCTGCTGAAGCCCAGCTGCAGCTCTCTGCTAGCTGATCTCATTTCTTCCTTAATTTATTTCTAAGCCATTTATCTAACAAACAGACTTACCGCCATGAAGTAAGCAGTTAATTTCCTCCTTCCCCACTTAAAAACAACCTTGCATTTGTATCCTATAAATATTTGTACCTTCCAAAAGGCCAGGGATTTGCAGAGCTGCAAATTTGTGTGACATTCGATAACGAAAATAAGCATCAACCACAGAGGCAGGGCTCCATCTGCTCTCTGAGCAGCTCCCCTGCCGATGGAGAGCACCCAGGAGCAGCGTTGCTGCTCAGCCCCAGAAGCAGGGACGGGGCAGACACCCAGCTTACTCCTGTAGTTAGTACATGTACCTGTCTGGCAGTCTGAGTCCACGACATATGCGACATGTAATCTGAAAAACTGAGAGGTCTGTGCACGTACCGTCCGATGACAGAGCAGGTCTCGGTGTCAGCAGCCACAGCACCGTGCAGGTATCGCTGAGGACCACACTTGGGTTGAGTCAGGATGACCACGAGCACAACCACCACTGCCAGCACCCCCAGGGTCAGCAGCACCAGACAACAGATCTTCCCCGTGGACATGTCTATTCCTGCGCCGCTGGAGGCAGCTGGGAGGCTTTTCCTCCGTTGCGAAGGCGCTTGCTTTGCTCAGGGTGGAAGTAGATCCCGGCAGTTTTGGGAAGGAGGTCTCACTGAAGTGGGCTCTGCCCCCTGCGACTGAGAATTACATTTAAAAGCCGCTAAAAAGGAAATGGTGTGCTCTTCCTTTCCTGCTCTCTTACATGTGAGAGGCTTTTCACTCTCTTTTATAAAGTAAACTTTTTCTGGCATGTCCACCATATGCCTTTTTTTTTTTTTTAGCGGCTCTGATGAGAACATTTAACACATTCACTGCTGGAACACTTCAAAGTGAAATTTCTACACTGCTTATCGGCTTCACACAGCCTCCCTGTCTTGACATTCTTGCCACATAAAGCAAATTACCAAAGAAAGGCAGCCTACATGGTGTATCACTGGTAAAATTACAACATCAATCCTACATAGCAAACTTGGGGTATTTTCTTTCCATAAGACTACTCAAAGAAGTAAAAGCTACATACAAAATACAAAGCTGGAACCTTCATATCTACTTTTACTTTACCTCATAGTTTATTATATTCTTGCTTTTTTACTTTTTTCATCACTAAATCTTGCCAGTGTCCGCACCATACATCTTCTGCAAATGAGCAAAACAGAATACCTTGAATAAAACAGCACACCTCTGCACTTCTGCAAAACATTACAAGCTAAAAGCTCTGGGGTCCAGCCTGTACCAGTCAGCAACCACAGCACCCTGGAGTGAAGGGCTGCTAAATAAGACCAGACCTGATTCCGAACAGCAGCATGAAACAGGGCTGAGCAGCATGAATTGCTACACAGTGCAAATGGCCCTAGTTAGCTCTGTAAGAGCCCCTTCATTATACAGTTCTCCTAGCACATAAAAAGTGAAAGATATGACCCACATCTACCTGCTGTCTTTCTAAAAGATGTTATCTGTGATTCTTTCCCAGCTAGATTTTGGAGAAGGGGAATTCACCTGTGCAAATTTACACCTGTATTTCAGACTTTGAGCCTGTACCCACAAAATTTTATCTCGTAGCTAAGTAATACTATTTCATGTATCATATCTCAAGAAAAGGATTTGATAGACTAGTCTGTCTTTTTCTGTAGTTGTATCTTCCCGTAAGGTTATGCTGGGGAAGCAAGAATAGCCCAAGAAAAATATATGGGTTTGTCCAAGATAAAACTATGGTCCCCGGGGAATAATTTCTTGGTCTCCACATCTGTCTGATTTGGCGACTATACTTGGCATGTGTAGCAGGCCACCACAGCTCTAATGTGACTCTTCATTTCACCCCATTGCAAAACATTGCTGACCTTGTAAAATTTCTCAATCCCTACATGACTTCATTTCATTTTTGTGTTTCTTTTGTGTTTCATTTTTGACAAATTATTCTATTACACTTAAAGAATCATCACTCTGGTGTTTTTTGGGAAAGCTCTTTCCTGTAAATTCATAGCAGGGCTGGAAACCCTGACCATTCAGTACCAATAGACTCAAGGCTCAAGTGGATTTTGCCCATTTGCTTTCACCATATGCCATGGAGAATTCAACTGCGGTCTCCAAATTTCCATCAAATTTGGTTTTCAACTCAGCACATCAAACGTCTGTATCTGGAAAATTACCTTTGTGCTGCCAAGGAGGAGACCTGGAAGAGGCAAGAAAGGTAAGAGAGAGTGTCATGGGAAGGCCAAGACATGGTTATGATCTATTCCAACAGATACCCCCGATAGGCAAACCTGTTTGTCTTTTAGACTTAGAAATGAAGACTGAGCCTACTTCTTTCTTTCAATGTATAACCCTTACAGTCATGTTGGTGCAACACTCAACTTTGACCATATTATACAAAGTCTGCACTGACACTCCCATGTGAGAGGCTGCTTAGCTGTTCTCACGCTAGAGCTCAGGACTGTGACCTCTATTTGTCTGTTTGTTTGTTTCTCAAAACTTTCACATTTATCATCATTGTCTGGGAACATAGTTTGCCTTGGCATAAATCGCAAAACATAGCACTGCACTGCACGGATTCTCTAGTCCTCCACTGTGAGCATGAAGGGCTTTGTATGCTGCATGAAAAGGAGCTCAGGCATTTAAAGACCCTTAAAGGCCAAGATATACTCAAGGATATTTTAATTAGAATTGTAATTATTAAGAGATTCAGCATTTATTAACTAATAAGGAGGCACAGTATCTTTAAATTGTCCTTTATATTGTTGGGGTCTTGTTACATCTTTGTCCAGATCTTCAATCAAGTGACCAAAATTGAAAATTATTTAACATCTGAAGCACAGGCATTGATAAGGTTGATGTGAGCACCACAGCTACCTTATGGAGGGTAAGAAATCATCAAGAGATAGAAATTCTCAGATTTTAAGCACAGAGCATAAATACTAAGTGAAGGAGTTGGGAAGAAATTCCCCTTGCAGGTAGGTTATTGCAGAGGTGTTGATGGGCCTCAGCCACTGGGCTGAGTTTGTGGGGAGAGTACACAGGGCAGTTAGTCTGATCCCATCATCTAGTGAGCAAAGGGACCAGGGCAGGCTCTGGAGGCACCAGGAGCTTCACCTTCAGCCTTGCCGAAGGTGCCCAGTGTGCACCTTTGCTTCTTTTGGCAGCAGTGTATTGCACTAAGGTAACGTAATTTTACCTCAAGCTCCAACATGTTCTTGACACACTGAGCTACTGTCTGTAGAGCCTACTTCTCGTGACAGTGAAGCTGTTTTCAGATGATTGGTATCAGTCATGTTTGAGGAAAAAAAGGTGGTTGCTGGTTGAAAGCCAGCCCTCATAACAAGCCTCAGGATCCTGGAGGTGAGGAGACATTCCCAAAGAGCACCATCATTTACATATGCTGTACACATGCTTTTCATTCAGCAGAATAAAGTCGGAGATGCAAATCAAGGAGCCATCTTCTGAGAAGACAGAGATCTCCCTGCTGAAGCAGGATTCATGACAGTCTGGGGCCAGACTAAAGAAAACAAGGTTGCTGCCTTGTCTGTGGCAAAAGAGCACATTTGTGGCATGAACAGCATTTCAAGCGTTGTGTTTTCTCCATGCCTCCTTTTCTTCAGTGACGCTTTCCATTGATTGAGAGGGAAGAAAAGAACATCATTGGACAGAAAGCCAGACATTTCTACTCAGCAAAGTTAGTTAGCAAAAAGCTAACTAAGATAACGACCCTCAATTTATCACTCTTTATCTCATCTTCTAAAAATATAAACTAAAAGAACCCTAAACATACACCAAACTCCCGAGGCATTCTCATGCTAGCGTCCTAAGCATCCTCCTTTGCCTTTGTCTTTACACTGTTCAAATTACATCGCAACATACTCGAGAGAATGCCTCCTTCTGCTGGTGTTTGCTTGCAGAGCACTGTCTACAGTCACCAAGCTCTTATTGTAATAAATAAGAAGTGCATTTTGCATTTCCCGACTCTAAATTAAGTTCAAACCATTGGACAAGTGTTCAAGAAAGTTTCCAAGAGAATGCAACCAAAGGCCAAACTGGATGTATTTCATACACCATTCATCTTCTCCTCCAGTCATGTTTATTTATAACCCAGGAATATCAGTTGTCTCTATATGATAATCAAATCATAAAAATATAAGCAACATGCTGGGAATTTATTGTTCAAATCTTCTAAGAGACATGGCTGTGAGTTCCACAGATTTTGGTGCTCATGATCCATTTGTCTCAGTACAATTTTTCAGAAGCTGAGAAATACTAGCCTTTGCACATTGTTTTCCTTTGCACACAAACAAGTTTTCTTTATCGAGGGCTCCCACAAAAATCAAGTTTGTATAGTTTTCAGACATCTGAAAAAACAGATGCTCAGAAACCGGAAATTTTGAATAACTTCTCATTCATGTCTGTCTCTCTTCTGTTATTTCTCAGAATTCAGAATGAAAGTGAAGCCTATAAACTCCTCTGACGCAGGAAAACTAAACTCTGCTTCTTTTTCTATTGAAATCAGAAAGGGAAACATACTCTAAAATTACTCATGGACTTAAGTTCCACTGCGATTAACATTTAAGTACCTTCTGAATCAAGGCTTTTTTGTTTTCCTGTTAATTTCAAAGAATGCCAGGGAACAACTCTCCTGGTTCCAGCTGAGAAACTTGGCAATACTTCATCTTAAATCTTGAAAACACACTTCTGGCTGCAGCTGTATTGGTTACACAGATTCTTCCTGCAAGCCCTGAAAGAGTTTGAGGATGATCACAAGCAGTCCCATATGTTAGGAGTGCGCAGCAGGGCAGTAACAGGTGACTGGAAGTGGGTAAACCTACGTCTTGAAGAGGACATGTATTAACAGTCCAACGCTTACTCTGGGACTCTTTTCCTCAGCCACACTAACTTTCAGTTTCACACTGTGAGAGATCTTTCTTTGTGGGCTCCAAGCACGAACAAAGCGAAAGCACTTGAGCAGGACATTTGCAGGACGCGCACCATTTCTCACATCACTGAAATCTACAAAAGGACCCAGCAGAATCTCAGGGACTCCTATATCTTTGTTGAAGTTTCCTACATTAACTTTCCTGCTGGTTACAAAGTAATGCCTGAAAGAAATGCTCTGTTAAACCCAAACCTAAAAATCCTCTATTCTTCAGTTTGATCAACGTATTGAAAGTCAATTATTTGCACGGCTTTACTTACTGGGACACACGGCACAGACCACTGCTCAAGGGAAACTCTTCTCCATCAACTTTATTTGATGAGCATACCCAGGCACGGCATCAGCATTTTATTCTTTCTATTACAGTGCAGCTACACTCAAGATTAGATTAACAGTGAAACCTTCTGACTCAGTCTTTAACTCTTGAGTGCTCTTCTGGAGCAAATCCAGCAGGAGATGTTTTCTTAAAGACTAAACCTCATTAATATAATTACTATAGCGGCTGAAAGTACTGACACTGGAAAACAAAAGGGAGCTTTGTGTGCAACCAAAGATACCAACAGTAAACTCTGTCTGAACTCTGTATTGACTAAATTAGGCCAAAGTATTATGATAGTGACACCAAAGGATATCCGTGGAGGGTTTTAACTCACATGAAAGTACTAAACTCACTGCAAGTCCTAAACATAACATATTTATAGTTAAATGCACATGTACCTATATGTATCAACCTACACAGCTACCATCATATGCTTTGTAAGATCTCAGTGAGCCACAATCAGTGGAATCATGGTTCACTGCCATGCTCAGTTCAAGAGTTGCCCGGATCAGGGTTTGCTCGCTGGGTCCTGTGCAGCCTGGAGGTCCCTTGGTCTGCACAGAGCACAGCACGAGGCAGCACGAGCCACTCTGAACGTATGAGGGAAGCAGATCAGCTGAGGAAGCTGATGCATGATTTTGCCAGGGATCTCACAGAGTGAAGAAAGCAACATACCCAAATCTTGAGCTCTTTAATGCCAAGAGCCGTAGAAGGATGTTCTGAAAAGGGTGTGCTGGTTGAAACACAGTTGGCAAGCCAAAAAGGAAAACAATGAGGACAAAAATGCACTCTTATCAAATCTCTGGCTAAAACTAAATTAAGGGCAGTGGCTGACAGGACGAGCAGCAGAGCATCATCCACAGGGACCTTGATGATCTTCAACAGAAAAACCTCATGAAATCTGGTAAAGAGCTGGGCAAAGGTCTGCCCCTGGGCACAATAACGCCATGCTCAGCACAGGCTCTCTTGTGAAGGGCCTAGGCTTGCAGCAGGAGCCAGGCTGACCATGCACCACAACACGCTTACGCTGCAAACCTGGCCGGCAGATACTGGACTTCTTCAGGAGTGTGGTTAGCAGATCAAGGGAAGTTATTTTCCTCTATTTCAGGCAGCACCTGAAATAATGCGATCTGCCGTGAGAGCTGAGCCCTGGGAGCTCAGGAGTTGAACAAAAGGAGCCTGTTAAAAGTCAAATTTCTGGTGAGAGGAGCTGCAACAAGTGCAGAGGGGAAATACAGAGGTATCTCCGTGCCTGGGCAGTGGTGAATCCTTAGGTCAGCTTGAGCTGTCCTCTTTAACCTCACACAGACGCTTTGGAAACTCCTCTGGTTTCAGTACACCCATTGCCAGGGGAGGCTGAAAGACCTGGGCTTGGAGTTGGGCTGGGCTGTTCTTCATGGTGGAGAGGGATATATGCAAATGAATAAATACTGGCAAGACCCACAGGCTTGCCTCTGTGTCCTCTCCTAAGCCCTCTACCTGCTTCTCCAGCCCCTATCACCCTGGTTCCTAACTCCGTCTCCACAAAGCAGTGACTCTCCCCACCAAATATCCCCCCCTCTCCTACCCCCTGCCATCCCCACACACTGTGGGTCCCTGGTCCATGCTCCTGCCTCACACAGTCAGCCGATACACGCTAACACCACACAGGAGATAGAGGGCAAGCACTCCATAGGCTGCACATGCTGAGCCTCAAGCAATTGTGATGTTATGTCTGCATTAGGTTTTTGGTGCAGCTAGTACAACTCTCCTTTTTTTTTTGTTTGCTTTTTTTTTTTTAAGTTCGTGATACATAGAAACAATAGGGACTTTTGTCTTAAGAGACCATCTGAAAACAACCTCATCCTCTCAGAAAGAGGAGCAAGGAGGGGAAATATTTTTTTAAAAATCCCCTAAATGAGAACTGAAAAGAAAATGAGACCAGGCTTTTCTGGGATTCCCAGGTAAATGACAGAGCTGTACTGTTGCACAGCAAGCATTTCCAAAGTGCTTAACCACACTGAAATCTTTGAGTCAAGAATAAAGACATCTGGATTTCATCTCCTCTCCAAAATGAGCAGGAATGCTCAATCAGAGAACAGACAGAGCCAAACAGATCCCACTTCCCCCTGGAGACAGCAGGCCCCTTCTCTGCCTATCCCTGCAGCTCTTCCTGAGAAACGAGAGCACACACAGAGCATCCCCACTGGAGTTTTGCAGTTTCCTACCATCATCTCATTTGGAGACAGTGACATCCACCAGCATCACAGCTGGTGCTGAAAGGGGGAAGGAGGGAGAACCTGTGCAGCTGGTGCAGAAAGGGTAGGAAGGGACCAGGACGTGCCACTGGGAAGCCACAAGCTGCTGGAGAGACTCACACTTGCCATAGACTCCCCTCCCATGAGTTCCAGCTTAAACACAGCCTAAGCACTCAGCACTGCTGCCCGCTCTCTGCCACACTTCCAGATCTTTGGGAAGGATAAATCCTGGAAATACAAGCCAGATGTGTGAGTGCTGGAAGTCAATAAGGATCTCACGAGAACGAGCGCATAAGCAAACACAGTGCAAGCTGAGTTTCTCTGCATGGGAAGGGGGTAAGAGCAGGTTCTTAACCGCCCTTGTGATCCTCATGTAGTTCACAAGCAAAGGAATGAAGAGGCTGACAAAAGGAAAAAAGCAGCTCCACAAACAGCCCGTGCCATGTCCTGGTGCAAAAAAAAGAGGGTTTTTCTGATTGTGCAAACACAGACATAGTCTCATAGCTCTGTCGTGGTCCCAGAGATAACAGCATTGCTTCATAATGACTTCCCTTCCTTCTGAATGGCCCTGGGAGCTCGTGTGATACAACCCTTTTCTTGTGCAAGAATACAAGAAAGTGTTTGCTTTCTTCACCAGAAAGTGGAGCAGCAATATGCAGGAAGGGAGAAATTCAGTCTTCTGGAGTTTTTTTTCTGTCCTTTTTCCCTGCTCATCTTTCACTGCTGTTTTACTTTGGAAATTCCCCAGTGTTCAAATCCTTTCAAGAAATGGTGTTTCCAGGCTCTTGCACAATTCCCTTTGGAGCTGTTCTACTATTTATCCTTAACCACTTTCCCACACAGTGATCACTGCAAATGGCGTCTTTCTTCCTTCAAAATTTTACACCCTTTCCTCTAGGGACGCACTGATATTATAGTCCCAGAATTTACTCAGCTGGAATGTGGGGTAGAAATTACAAATATTCAACTGTTGCTCATTCATGAGAATGAGCAATGGGAATAGAGAAAAACCCTGCCTCCCCACATTCAGAACTGGAATATTAATCTTTGTTGATGTTAAACATGTAGTGTAAGAATATCTGAGCTGAGCTGGATGAGTGCTACATATTTTTATTTCAAGAGAATAAGGTGTTTTCAGAATTTCATGCATGTTCTTCCCTTCTTTTCTAAATTGTGTATTTAATTTTAAGACCTTTCTTTGCACAACAGCTGGTTAGTTTTTTTGTCATATTGGAGTAAGACATTTTCAGCTTATCAAATTGGAAAATGCAAGTAAGTTATTATTAGCAATAAATTCTAGACAGTTGCAATTTTCATAAGCCCTCCCATTCCCTCCCTTTTTTTATATCCAAAATCTGTATTTGCTACTCACACCAGCACTTAGGCTGGTGAATGCTGTATGGGATGCTATGCATAGTACTACAGAATTGCCAAGACAATGTTGGAACATGCCTAAAAATATCTGAGCTGATAAATACATGCTGAATATTCTTTCAGAGACAGCAAGAACCTATACACCTGTTAACTACAGATAGTACAAATGGAAAAAGCAGAGATATGGAACACAGAAACATTTAGAGCAGTAAATACAGCTCGGTGCTTGCCACCTCCTGCAAATCCCATGAGAGTGCTCTTGGCAAGTGGAACAGTGCAACAGCAAACATTAAAAAATACAGTCCTGAGCAAGACTCCTGCTGGGTAAAGAAATCAAAGTCCCAACAATGACATAGTCCCTTTCCAAATCATGTGGCAGTAGCTATACCAGAACTGTATATTTCATCTATTTGCTTTAATTCTGCTTTACTCACCATGGCCTTCTCTGGATTCAAACCCTAAACTAGTAATGCACAGACTTCCACAGAAGTCATCAAAAGAAAGGTGAAAAAAGGTTGACTGAAGAAAACCTAGAGATGTTCTTTTTTCTTTTTTTTTTTTTTTTCATAAAAAGCAGAGCTACTCACAGATGGGAGCAGCAGCATTTAACAAAAGAAAAACAGACCAGTTTCTACATGGTGCACCAGGGTCAGTGTAGAAAGGCCATAAAGTAAATAATGCACACAGAAACATCTGGGTTTTGTCTGCTGCAGATTAAACGACTTCCAGCAGTGACCGGTCAGGGGTTACTATTTTAATGAAAATTAAATTAATTTGAAAGCTTTGTAGCACAGAAAGAGGATCTCAGCGTGCATCTCCAGAGCTTCATGCTAGCAGTCAGAATGGCGCTGAAACAAAAAGGAAATGGACTTGGTCCTTCAGCCTCACACATCATCCTCTCTGGAAATCAAGAAGCCAAAACCCAACTCCAGGTGCCACAGGCATGGGACTAATTGTATCTTGGTTTCCTTTCTGGCCCTCTTCCCTGTCTGCACCAGCAGCTTTCACAATACTTCCACTTTTAGTACTTAGTTCAGGCAGTGTTTTGGATGCTGTACACCAGTAGTGACCAATCTTTCTGTCACTTCAGGCCCCAGGATGAATTACAGAGGGTTGAGATCCACAGCTCTCCTATCAGGTGAC
Source organism: Chroicocephalus ridibundus (assembly GCF_963924245.1). Lineage (NCBI taxonomy): Eukaryota > Metazoa > Chordata > Aves > Charadriiformes > Laridae > Chroicocephalus > Chroicocephalus ridibundus. Next base: position 11,239,544 of record NC_086296.1, on the reverse strand, counting down.
TGCAGGTGCTCCCATCACATAGACAGCATCTGTCCTCCTCCATGCTGCTTTCCTGAGATCCACATCATGTACACACAACCTTGCCAGATGGCAACCCCTGGTGCAGCCTCTTGAGTGCTGCATAGCATTAACACCGCCATAAAGCATGCAGTCCCCAAACCCATGTGGAATCCATAATTGGTTATGGACATCCTCTGGGTTGCCCAAAAGCATGAGCAGTGCCTTATTATTAAAATTTCATCTCTCTTTTTTTTTTGGTCACTTGGTGCCTGGGGCACTCCCTCCCTGGTAACTCCCTCCTGGCCATGCCTCTGCCGCAGGGGCATTTCTTTATTTCAGTAGCTCTGCCCAGCATCTGGAATGAGGAAACATAGTCCTTCACACCCAGGCAGCCATCACCAAGGGGTACTCCAAGTCCAAAAGAAACGCTTCTTCTGGACTCAACCCTCAGCAGGCTCTTTGCTCCTGCCAAAAGGCAACCACCACTTTTCTTTCCTTCATTTGCCTGTTCCCACTCTCCCCAGCCTGGGGTGACTGAGAAGAGACAAGTGATGCTCAGTTCCTGGATGTCAGTCTCTATTTTCATGTCAAGTGCTAAAAAGGTGCCACTTATTAGCCTTGGAGCCAAGTCAGACTTCCCCTTTTCTGCTTCTTCCTCGAGGTCTGACATTTGCTACAGAGCAAGCCCAGTCTCTCAGCAGACTGTGCAAGTTTTATATTTCCTTTCCTGACACTGAAATTTAGTCAGCCTGAACAGTGTTGGACACACACATAAACACATACATCACACACACATTGGTGGCCAAGATTGCCCAACACAGTGTTTAGAGGTTTGTTTATCCAAAGCCAAACAAACAGCCATTTTGAAAATATAAACTCAGTAAAAGCAAAAGTGCGTATATTCAGAAAACTTCTCTGCTCTCCTGACATTGCTTAGAAAGAGAAAAAATATTAAAAAAAAAAAAAGAGAGTTCAACATTCTAATGTAAAGACATTTAGTGCAGCCCTGTCCTGGTTTCATGGTCATATATACTGTTTCATCTGAAGAATATTTGTCTCATTTGCTTGCATTCAGTTTCCACCATTTCTATACAACAGGCTTAGATGTTGACTATATTTATATATGAACACAAAACCAGACAGATGGGTCAAACTGAGAGCCCCATAGCTCAGTATCCCAGTGGATACAGTGGATGCCCAGGGAAGACTATAGCAGGAAGAATATAGCAATGAACATGTAATGATTTTTCCCCTAAATGCTCTCCCAGTCTCCAAATACTTGCAACTCAGAAACTTCCTGAGCAACAAGTGCAGTCTTTATATCTGGTAGCCCTTGATAATTTAGTTTCATGAAGCTCTCTAATTTCATCCAGCTTCTGATTTACTGGATGCTGAAGGTTTTCAGAGCAAAACACTGAATACATAAAAACTTATTGTTTATTTGAAAGTTAAGGAAACTGCGTGGTTTTTATCTGTTTTTTAATGCTGTTACAATTCCAAAAGCCATAACACCACAATAAAGCAGCTTAAGTATTACGCAACAATGAGCTATCCCTACCAATTAACTATTGCCTTAGTATCTGCAAAATTGTATTTCCTTTTCGAAGTCTCAAAGGCAATCTTGTGATTCCTCTAGGCCCTATTAGAAGACCAGTTTCTGGATTTGGAGATGAAGAAAGAGTGGGAGTGACCCACTTAAAACACCCAACGGCTATCACTCCATCAGCATCGAGCACTGCTTGAACATGAGCTGAGACTTGGTTCGTTCTGGGCTCTATAATAACATCTATAGTAGAACATTAACTGGGCGCGTGGAAGTCAGCTGGTACGGAGCAGCCATGTCCAGGTTAGTTCTAAAACCGAATGGCGGCAGCAATCTGCCTTTTGAGACTACTTCCTTGACTTCCCTAACTGCCAACCCACACCCAGGATACGTCTGAGGAAATTGCTGGTTGGAACAGGCCAAACTCATTATTAGGAATGTGCTGGCAAGTTTGCCAACACCAATGGTCATGTTCCAGTGCCTCTAAACCCACCTGGTTATGCTTGAATTTATAGAGAAACAGTCCACATCTTCACTGTGCTGCATCCCTTCAGGCTCTTCACCCTAGGGCCCCTAGACTGCTGTCATTCCAGCAGCGGAACAAGTGGCAAGTCTCCCCTTTAGAAAAACAGGACCTGTCAAAGTTGCTGTATTTAACCTGAAAGGATCACTGTCTCTTCTCTGTTTGAGGGGACTCTTGTGCTGTCAGGCCTGTCACCTCCTGCTGCACCTTCTGTGAATCCAGGACAATAAGGTTACCAGGAAAAAGCCACTCTCAAAGCAGCACTAATACTTTTACTGAAACCCACTCCCCTTTAACACCCTCCAGTCTGCAGCATTTTGATCCCTGAAGGAGGAGCCCATGAAAGGACCTGGAATAAAGGCTTTGGGAATGTTACTCTAAATGAACAATCAGAGAGAAAGAAATCCGCTGAGAGCAAAAGAGCTGCCTGTACTATGAAGGACCCTTTAGGCAACTGAGCCAACTTTTAGGGGCTTTTCTGAGAAACAAGTTGAAGTACAGTCACAGCCCAGCAGGAGTCCTGGAATATGAACTAAAAAGGCATTGATAAGAAGAAAGAAAAAGGGAGATTTGAGTAATCACTTAGTCATCCAAAAACACACGCTTTATCTGTTCAACCATAACCCTGCACCTATAGTTAATGTTTAGCTCATGCCTCATGGATGTGTTGGCCAGTTAAATGGTATCTCCTGATAAATGCAAATATGCCATAACAGAACAGTTAACAGAAACATGGAACCATCTCAAATCACAGCTTACAAATGATAAACTTAATTTCCCACAACTCACTAGAAACCCAAAAGCAAATTCCTATCACAGTTATATTTATGTTGACACTTGAAGTCAACTGAGATTAAAGGTGTTAACTGATGAACTGATAATCACAATAGAGGCAGTGACAACATATGTGTCTCACTGAAAACACGTGATGGACTGGAAATCATTTCCGACAGAGAATAATATTTATGTCATACTATAGTTAAGAGCTGCTATCCATAATAGCCAGCTTCCACATGAAATTAAAGACGAAACTTGCTTTTGAGTCCAAGCAGTTACATTGGTGGTTCTTCACTGATTCAGCAAAGTGGGGATTAACAGTGACTACTTGCTGCACAGGACAGGTGTCTACATTTTTAAAACTACTGTCACAGTAGTATCCTCAATAACAAGGCTAAAAGTTGGAACTAGCCTCAGTCTCCTCCTTGCTCCCAGCTGATGCCTATTTATTTGTGACAGCACAGCATGAATTCTCATCCTGCAAATATTGTTCTTGTAAGAGAACAGAAGCTTTGTTTTTCTTGGGGTTGTAATTTGGCATCTCTGATCAGCCATAAAGTGTCAGCAATAGTAAAATGATATAAAAGAAATGGAAGTATTTAAAAGATAACTAGTGAACTTGTGATTTTCTTCAGGGCTGATTTAACTATGCTCTAGCCAGAATGTGGACAAAGCAAAGGGATTCTTGTCAAGGGGCTGGCTTTTCAAGACACTGCCAGGAGCTCCCTAACAAGGAGAAATGCATATGACCACAGCTTTACATATGCTGAAGAACTAGCACTCCAGCAGCTCTGCAATACACAGCAACATTCATGCAATCTGACATCAGAGAGTCACCTTTTCTGTGCTCCTTGGTGTTTAGTCACTTCCTTTTACAGAAGTAACAGGAATGTTAAATCCAAATACTCGAGAACAGCAGAGAGCAATATAAAATGGCTGGCAATAGGTAAGGAATCACAAAACCACAGTTCGAGGATGGTGATAAAGCAATGTGAATGCCTAGAGGTTAAACTACCAAGGGCAGGAAGTAAAGAAGCATGAACTGGAGTCTCTCAGCACGCTAGATATGTGAGACATGAATACTAAAGGCTGAAAAGCAGAACACATTTCTGGGAAATAGAGAAGAGTTTTTTTAAAAAAAGATGCAGGCTTGAAAACAAAGTTCATTAGTGAAACTGGGAACCCTGCCCTCTCCCTGGACCTCTGTGCAATTCTAAATGCAATTTGATAGCAAGGTCCTTTAGAAGGATGCAACGAACTTAATCTCTGTTTACATAGGAGAGTAGCTCTGTCCCAAGAAAAATGAGTGGGTGTTGAGGTTGTATTGTGTTAACCCTGGTTGTGCTAGGGGAAAATAGTCATGGCGTCTTCTTTCCTCTCTAGCAGTGATAGCCCTAATCCTTTGACTTGGGTGGATCCCCGCCAGGCATCGAGGGCTACTGTGCAGGCACAGTATACCTCTGGTTCTAGTTACACTTCCAGTGCACTGTGGTGCCCAGCCTAGTGCTGGCATGCACACCATCCACACTTCGCACAGGAAATACAACTTAGAAGGAGCCAGAAGGGTATAAAGCTCAGATTGAGGAGGTCTCCACTGTCCCAGCCTCAGAGCCACTTGGGCCTACCCCTCACCTCCCTAGGCTGGCACTTATCCATGCGGCATTCCAGTTCCCCAGGCAAAGGATCACTCAGGGGAGAGCCCTAGTAGGAGCACTCACTTTACTTTGGTATCCCTTTGAACTCCACACTTACTACATGTCTTGAATTCTCATTCTCAGAGCCCTAATCTTGACTCTAAACCTAGAGTGGGCTCTAAGCCAGGATCTCTAAACCAGGATCTGGAATAGGCTACCCAGAGAAGTGATGAAGTCTCCGTCTCTGGAGACATTCAAAACCCACCTGGACGTGTTCCTGTGCAACCTGCTCTAGGTGACCCTGCTCTGGAAGGGGGGTTGGACTAGATGATCTCCAGAGGTCCTTTCCAACCCCTACCATTCTGTGATTCTGTGATCAGCCACATCCCCAGGTCACATAGTGTTGAGGGAACCCTACTAAGAGCCTTCCAAGTATTTTGGCAACCCCTTTTGAGCGCCCCTCTCCGACTGCACATCTAGGATTTCACTTCCTTAGATTCCTAACCCTAACCCTGTGTCTGCAGCAAGTCTTATGCAATGGCATATACCACAAAACTTGTTAAAGTTTAGGTGGAGATGGACCCAACAGTCCTCAATGGCAAAGCTACTGCTGTTCTCTAGTAATGCTTTGATGAGTACCCTGCACTATCAAGTGAGTTGTATTATGAGAAAATCTATGCATGAGCCATCAGTGCCTCAGTGCATTTAGAAATTAATATTCCTTTTAGTTAATAGATTGTGAGATGAGGACACCCACACGAAAAAGGCTAAGAGAACTTCCCCAGGCTGTTCCTTAAGTGTTGCTTCGATAACATTGAATAATTTTAAAGGCACCTTTTGTGACATTCACTATCCAATATTTCATATTCAGATGCACGATTATAAAGTTTTAGTATGTTGGAGAACAGAACAATGTGATGTTCCATTTTTATAATATTCCTGTAAGCCCTCAGAAACCATCCTGCACCTGATATTATCCCACTAACCTCCCTACATTTAGTACAGGGTGACACTTAGTGAAGAACTGCAGGGTTTATTTTAAATCTGGTCTCATGCTACAAAATAAACTTCAACCTGGGAAATCTGGCAATTGAGAACTTCATGTGCATAAGATGAATTTTTGGTTATCTGCTCCAGCTAGCTCTGTGTCATTGCTTTCACACACGGCAGGCATGAGCCTGGTGACACTGGCTGACAGTTTGCTTTAGGTTGGCTCTAACACCAAAGGGTGCAAAGTAATAGAAGAACAGGTCATGTCCTGCTGGGTCCCAAATTTTAATTCTGGGTATCATTTCACAATTATGTTCAGTACTTCTGGAAATACACCAAGAAATATGGTTCAGGATAAGAACAGCCTGTTCCAAGACAGTTTCTCTCATCTCAACATTTCAAATGCTCTTGAATGCTTGGCTCTGCATACAAAGCAGAAACTTTTAATTCCATTCTAACGTTATGCAAGTACTAGTCTCATACGACTGTGAAATTTTATTGTGAAAATTTTGCTTAGAGACCTGGGCACTTGGGAAAAAAAAAAAAGGCAAATAATAGATAATGTGAAATCTGATGCATTAAAAGTGGTGTTACATGACCACCATTAGAAAAGCAGCTTCAAAACATAATTTCTCTTGTACTGCAATGAAACACATCCATCTTTCATTTTCAGGGAACAAGAAAGTACCAGCTTCTGAAAAGAAATTACAGATCATATCAATCCAAACTATCTTCAAAAATGTATTTGCCTGAATACAAATGTCCAGGCCATTTCTGTAAAGATCTTCATGCAAATCTGTGCTCTCCCACACAAATAGTTAGGTCAAATAAAGAAAAGAGAGTGGAGAATAAACCTGTGTAAATCTTTGAAAGCTGAATCAACACCAGAAGTTCTCAAATGCAGTGCTGAGTTTTCTAGAGGAGCAGCTGAGGGGAGAGACAGAGTCAAATCAACAGCATCCATCTCACAAACTCAAAAGGATTGAGAATCCAAGCTCAAAGACAATACTGAAACTTATATGAAGTGATTATCTATGACAGATGTTCATTTCTAGGTCAAATACACATATACTCCCAGTATTTCACTGGTAGTCTCATAGTAACTGAATCTATATTCTTCTAGTAGCAAGATGTCTCGGGATGCAGAGAATCTACTCATAGTCCTTTCCACACATCCTTTCAACTGACCAGCAGTAATGCCAACTTCCATGATTGTATTGCAAGATGTGCAACATATAAAGTTTCTTAGGGATGCCACACAGAATTTTAAAAAAATCTAGAATCATAAACGCTCCCCTGACTAGGAGCACTCAGATCTAGTAGTACCAAAGCAGAGTCAAAATAAAGTGTCTCTCCCTCAGATATCAGGGATCCCAGTCCCAAATCACAGTGGTGTAGATCAGCGTAAGCGAACAAATTCCAGAAGCCATTTCAAGGCTCCCCTTCCTAAAACTATTTCCAAGCTAAGTTAAGCTGCTCAATAGCAGATGCTTTTACTTAAGGAAACTTCTGACAGAGAATACTTAGCTTCCTTATTCCTTATCTTAAAAGGTCCACAGGCTAATAGTGTTGAAGACAATGATCTCCCAGTATTGAGATCAACTCAGGTTCTTCCACTGGTTTCTGCAGACCCAGAGCCCCATCCAATATTCACAGAAGCTTCTTACAGGAGTCTCAAGAAATAATTCCTTTCTAAATCAGGGTATCTTCTTTATTTGCTCTTTTTTTTATTTGCTCCCACGGCAAAGGTGTCAGGAGGGAAAACCGTGGTTTGTTCTCACACTCTCTGGGAACTGCTTTCATCACGCCGTGAGCCTTGGGGCACCAGGCTTTCCTAGCAACCCACACTGTAACCCATCCTCCTTCATGAGCTCTGTGCAAGTTTCCATTCACGCATACTTCATCTTGCTTGTCAGGCTGAAGCACCCAATACCTAAGGCTTTCGACTGTCACCTCCTGGCCACTCACCCCAGCAATTTACATTGATTTCTTTCATCTTGACTGCCAGGAGCTAAAAACTGCATGTTCTAAGAGCAAATGCTTCACATGGGTAAATGACTGCAGAATCAGAAAGGATAAAGATGAAAGCCTGTTGGCAGACAGCCATTAGTGGGAGAGACATTCTGCTTCCCAAATACTGCTTTCAAAAGGAAAGAGGAGATTATTAAAGGTATCATTAAATAGATTCACTGCTCTTTAAGAACGGCAGTATCTGGTTTTAACTGGAAGGATAAAAATAACACGAAATACTTTAGCAGTCACAAAACCAACCAGCTATGGCTTACTCCATCCATATTATGGCTCTGAACTGCCTCCCTTCCTAAGGCTATTATTTATTCTTTATTATATTTCATTTTATTAAGCAGCTTAGAGCTGCATTTACTTGTTTAGGGTTTTTTTGGAGTCCTGGAGTTATAAAAGGACCTGAATGCTAAACTAATCCAAGGACATCTTGCCATGGTGACGGCTATATAGGATCCTTGGGAAAACTCAGCTACAACACATCCCCTAGATAGAGAAGCTGCCTTTCAGGCACACAGAAAGAGCAATCACATTTGCAGGTACACAGCACAGCCTAGCAAGGAATGTCACCGTCTCCTTTGTTGAGGGACACTGTTGAATATCATGCAGTTACGGAAGACACTAGAAAATGTGTCGGAACACACAGAGACATTTGTTCTAAATGAGGACAATGATTACCTGACAGTCAGATTCTCTCTCTAAGGCCCAGGCTCTACAGCTGGAAATGCACAGAATTTAAAGACCGATTTGGGGCTCTGTAACAAAGTCCCCAGTCAGAAGAGTGTTTCATAGAGAGCTCACTCCTCCCCTTAGTATTACATGGTGCAGTATGCACATCCAGTTGTATGATGGAGGTGCAGACAAAGGCAATCCTCCTTCTTCACAGTGCCCACAGCTAGCCCTGAGTGTAGAACTGCAACTCAAATAAGAAAAGGTGACATTGTGGTCAATGGCATTTTGCAGAAACCTGGTGAACTGAGAAACAGGAATGTCAATTTGGCAAAGTATAAATAGCAAGCAGAACTCTAACTGCACGCTTCAAATATTAATCAATACTGAGGAATTAATGCTTATCTTACTGCATCAAGATCTTGCTGGGGAAATATCTAGAAACAAAATGAAACCATAGTTACCGGCTTGAAGTGTCATTTCCTTCCAAATCAACAAGAAAATCTTCTCGCAAATGGAACAAAGTGGTTTTCCCCCCAGGCTAACTTTGCTAAATTAAAAATCAGAATACGGATCACCAGCAACTAGAATGGAAAATGGTACATTAAGTGTTGCTTTACTTCTCAAAGCCCAAACCCTAGACTTCAACCTCTATATTAATAAAGCAAACCTCAGAAAGTAGTTTCCATAGTAACGCTCACCATATTCAAACTTCCTCAGACACTGGGTTCAAGAGTTACTGTAGCTCCCTGCATAACGCATTGTGTTTATATGCTCTTCCACCAGTACTCATATTTTATCCCAAGTGTTGAAATCTTATTATTACTTATGCCTCAAGCTCCTGGATTCATGTGATTATGCAACAAATCCAGTTTTAATTAAAAACAAATTTCTAGCACTTCATATGAGAAGAAAATCTTCAAAATGGGACTGTTAAAGTTGCAAAACTCGAAGTACACATAAAAAGGCACAAAATACACTGCTTATTAAATCAGACAAGACTGTGGGAGGCAAACTGGAGTTGGGACTACTGATATGCTGTCAGGCAACATTTTAAGCAATCTCTCTTTGCAGAAGCTAGGCAAAAATGTAACAAAATTGCAGAAATTATTAGGAGAAATTAATGCATATACACCAATAGAAATTAACTGATATGTAAAAAACCTCTGTCTTCTTTCTCTCTCTCTCTTATATATGGTGCAAGACTTGAAAGAACACTTTTCCCTGCAGAGCTGTCCTATTGCTTTCCATCAACCCCTGGAGATTACACATCTCAGCAGGTAGCCATTCCAATGCACTATTGTCCTCTGCTTCTGCGTCTTTTCAAACCAAAAGTTACTGCAATTTTTACTTTATATTAAAAGACAAAGAAAATGCTCTCTGATCTAATAAAAGAGCCACAACATAAGAGATAAGCTAGAGCAATATTTCTATGAAGCCTTCCATTTCTGTCTGAGACTGTCCTGGCATCAGTAGTGCACAACTGCAGTAGTCTCATATTTCTTAAGGATAAATTTTTATAATCCAGAAAGGAATCCACAAAAAGTCTTATCCTTTGAGAATCTATTAGTTTTCTGTAAGATCCTGCTACTAGGTATGTATTTAACCTGAGAGCAAAGTTTAATATTTAAAATATTTGTCCTGGCTAATTAAATGAAACGTACAATAGACTGCTCAAAGAGCAGTACACTAAAAGTAGGCAGACATACAGATACATTGCCCTGCAATGGTTAAACATATCCTGAGAGCCTGCTGAAGTTTCATTCAGAAGAGAAGCAGTTATACACAATGAGTGGGTTAATGTTTCCTCAGGCTACAAAGGAAGTCTCATATTTATCCACATGAAACTTTGACTTACAGCCTTAGCAGGTCTGTTCATGTTAGGGACAGTATAATGTTGATGTCTGCATGAGCTGGACAGCTTTGGAAAAAGAAGTTGCTTCAGTTGGACCAGAAAAAGTATCTCAGTTCTGAAAATTCCCCTTTTCTTCTCACCTATGTGACTCCAGGCTCTGTTCCAGCTGAATTCTCATTAACGGGTAGTCTGGTTTTGCTCCCATCACAGCTGAACAGACTATATGTTTTCTAATCATTTCATCCACCCCTAATATACCAACACCCAAACAATTCTCCAGCCAAAACAAAACACTTGACAGAGTTCTTTGGTGTTATGACACTCTAACCTGTCCTTACACGAAGAGATTAAATTGCACAAGCAACAAGCTCTATCCAATTTATCAGAAACCTATGCTGTTAAATTAGATTCTTTCTAATTCATCTTTTTCTCTCAGATTCATTGATTACCCTAATCAGGTTAAAATTATAGTAACTTGTTCCCAGTGTGGAGTTGTTTGTTGCATCTGAGTCAGACCTCAAGAGAAGCTGGAGTGCCCAAAAGCTTGTCTGTTTCTCCCTCTGATATCCATTGGCTTTATAAAACATGGCATCTTTCGCTACAAATACTGCTTCATTTTAAAGTGGGTAAGCCACTTACTAAAGCGTTGATATAAAACTCTTCCTGTACCCAAACTTCCCACTGAAGTGTGTAAAATGCAGTGGAGGCCCCATATGATTTAATTCAAATTTTTTAGTACTGCTTTCAGAAAAGAAGGCTGTATGAGCTCCAGAGACAATATTGCGAGTACCAGAACCACACAAGTCTGGTTTCTTACATATCCCAGATGTTTAACCTGAGGAGCAGTAATGGTGCAAGCTGCCATCGGAGGATTTAGTCTCTTTTCTTAGTGGATTTTCTAGTGATGAATGTTGCATTAGCTCCCTCTCCTACGCACAAATTGCTTGCGCTCTACTGAGTCATTCATCTTCATGGCAATTGTATGAGCTTAATTACCTCTGTAGAGTTTGATTGAAACTGTAATGCTGTAGTGATTACACCAAGGTGGCAAAATACTGGGTTACCTTTGAAGCTACCTAGGAGAAGTGTTAGTATGGCAGAAGTTAGTCACTTCAGCTGTGTACTACTTTGCCTAACAGAAACCTCTCTCACAATGACTGATAAAAACACATAGCAAGCACCAAAGCAGATTACTGAATGGAATTCATACGTTCATAAAACAGCTCAGTCTCCCACTACCTCAGGAATATTCCTCTCAGGAAAAACATACCAACAAACCAAAAAAGCCCTTCTTGTTGCTGTGGCTTAAAGACAGCTTTAATTTAGGAGAAAAGGAAAAAGGAAACCTAGGTAAGTCTGGGCTTCCGTCTCTCCATCTGCAAAATGGAAAAAAATACACATACAATTGTGATAGATACATTTGAAAATGCTATATGTACGGGTGATAATGGACCTATACCATTGATTTCAGTAGGCTCCAGAACAGACCTATAAATATAAATAGACTGTCATTCCACAGTTGTCCTCAGCGGTTCCCCTAGTTCTTAAAATAATTTGATAAATTTCTCTCATGCAGCTATTTTATTAATGTGCACAAGTGTTGCTGAGCCATCCCTACCAAGCACCTCCATTGTTCTGTTTCCGCTTCTTCACGCGGTCATTTATTTCTTGTTGTTTTCTTTCTCCAATTCTAAGACCTACTGAACATACATGAGGTCTACTGTTTCCTTAACTTCTGGAAATCATACCCATAACTTTTATAGCTAAATAAACACATTGCAGAAGCTTTGCCAGCAAGTCCCAACAGCTTTTTGTGGAGCTAAAATAGCTCTTTATCCCCACCTTGAGGAGGGACCGACCCTTCAAAGAAAAGTGTTCAATCACTGTCATACACAGACTCCATCTGAAAATACACTTTTAAAACATTGCCCGTATTTCAAATATGTATATGCATCACAGCAAACATAGCTCTAACAGTTCTATTCAATCACACTTTTATACATGTCAAAGAACTCTTCTGTCATCCTTTACCAGCTTACTATATTCAAAATACTGGACGTTTGTTTAAAAAAACCATACATAATATAAAAAAGGAAAGGAATAAACAAATCAATTGCCTGGTAGAATTCCAAATGGGGCCATCTGTTAATTTGTCTTTTCAGCAGTCAGGAACTGGATTGCTCTACTGCCACTGGAGCTGCTGCCTTCCCTCCTCTACTGGCTGCCGAGATCAAAACGCAGTTTTGAGATCCAGTTTGGGAAAAGCAGATTGGAATGGAAGCACATGATCAATACCGAGAAATAATGTACCATTTTTAATTCTGATCCTGTAAACTTTTATGTAAGTTTTGAATCATTTTACACTGGTTAATAATCCTATTAAACTGGATGAATAAAGTCACCTGCAGGGTCAGAGCTGATGTTACAAAAGGAATTCCTCTGTCATTCTCTCTAACACAATTTTTTACGCTTTGTTTCAGTATTAATGACAGCAGTGGAGTATGAGGCCACAGCATTTTGTTTGGCCTCCTACACAACCTAAACCGTTCCATTTCATTCAACTATTCCTGCACCTCCTCACGTAAAAGAATCAAAATGATCAGGAAAATCTACATTTACCCACACTGATCTTTTCTGACAAACCCTGTAGATCTTGTCACAAACAAAACCAAACTTGTCTGGGCAAGATTATTTTCTGTAATCACATTTACTGGTGTTAATTATATAGCTGTCTTTAGTATTTAATAAAATAATTATTCTTTTCTAGACCTCTGACTGGAATTCTCTCTCTGAATATTGGCATAACATGAGCATTCCTTTGGTTTTATGGAACTTCCCCAAAATTCCCAATTTTTAAAAAAATGAGCAGCTCATAGTTTTCCTGCCCATTTATTTTTCTTGCACACAAATTACTGGGGCTTTGTGATTAAATATATCATCTTGCTTCCTTCTATATAAGAATTATAGGCATGTACCAAACTCTTTTGCATTATTAGCAATTTTAATTTTACTTTGTGCATCTACCAGTGGGATATTACCACCATAAGGATTTATTTTGCTCTCACATTGAGAAGTGATTCTCAAATTGAGAAGCGATTATCCTTACCTCTGTAAACGTGTATTTTTCCTGGTGACTTCAGCTTCCCTTATAAATTCTCTTAACGTGAAACATGTAATTACTGTTTCCTATTGCTCAACTGATGTACGTAGCTCTCATTTCTAACAGCTTCGTGTCATAGCTGCCTATTTTCTGATGTGGTTTTCTGACCATTTAATACACTTCTATTTAAAACCTCTTACTTTTCCTTCATAGTATTGTGATGTTCTTCTAATACCCTGTTTTTACATTCACCCATAGTTTGGATGACAACTGTCCTTTTGAACGGTCAGGAAGTATGTATTATCAACGAGGCGCGTCTTTGTCCCCACTGCTTTCAATTCGCTCACAAGATGCTCTCTCCAAACACCAGTTATCTGAGCAAACGATGGCTTCACCCTCACCACCACCCAACCCCGAGCTGCCCTGGGCTTGTCTGACCGCCGTCCCTTTTGCCTGGCGATTCCGTTCATTTTTAACAGTTCTCCAGATACGTCCGCAAAAGAAACCCCCGCATCCCCCCACGGAGATTCTCGGGAAGGGGCTGAAGCCACGCGGGCCGCGGGCAGGGCGCTCCCTCAGCGCCGCCATGTTGGAGGGGGAATGGCGGCGGCCTCGTCACCATGGCAACAGCGCCTTTCCCCCGCTGGGCGCGGTGGCGTCACGGCCGCGCGCCCGGCGCGAGCGGTGACGCAGAACTGCGGCGCCGGCGGCCGCGAGGGAGCCGGTGCCGCGGCGCGGGCGGGAAGCGCTCGCGGCAGCTTCCGCTCCTCTTCCCGCAGCGCGGCCCCGCGGCCGGGGGGAGCGGCGGCATGGCCGGCCCGCACCTGCAGCAGCCCAGCTTCCTGCTGGTGGGTGGCGAGCGGGGAGGCGGGGCACCGAGCGGCGGGGCACCGAGCGGCGGGCAGGGATTGCCGGTTTCTGGTTAACGGCCGGCTCTGTTGCGTGCCTGTGAAGTTATAAGGTCGGTCGGTGTAACTTCAGCATGTCAACAGAAGTGCTGCAGCGGAGGAGCGGCGTAATTTGGGGGGGGGGAGGGTTACATCATGGCCGTGATAAGTATCGGCCTTTCTGGCAACGGTGATGTGATTTCCCGTATGGTTTGTAACAGGCCACGTTGAAGGCAGACTGTGTGAACAAACCCTTCGTTCAGAGGTGCCACGACCTGGAGAGGGTCATTGAGGAGTTTCCTGCCAAGGTGAGCAGTCCCTGCCCTTTCAGAAATGCACTGCCTGGTGTATTTCTGGAGCATTTGCTTTTTTCATATCACTATTTTCTTTGTTGCGATTTCCCTCATCAAGACTTTTGAGGACCCCAGGTGAAACAGTGGGAATCCAGTATTTCCTAAGAGTTAAGAGCCTTTTCTACTCATTAAAAGATTGTTTCAGTTGACTGCACTTCATTTATAACTTTCAGCCTCGATTTACAAGGAAAACAACTTTTGAAAACGTGACCAATAGTTGCATGCAGTGCTGATCAGTATCCTTGCAACTTTAGTGGGATCAGAAATCAGGATAGATTTCCTGTTACTGCCATATTATAATACAATCTTTTGAATGGAAGCTCTGCCCAGACAGTGGTAAGCTGGCAATAATCATAACTAATCGTGTACTGTTAATAGCTGGCAGACAGTATCTTTGTGCACTCTTGTTACTGCCCAGATGACGAATTGTACACATTAACTATTTGTGTCTGTTTTCCCTAAAGGAACTACATGGCATCTTCCCATGGCTAGTGGAGAGCATTTTTGGTAGCCTAGATGGCATCATCGTAGGCTGGAATCTTCGCTGTTTGCAAGGAAAAACAAATCCTACTGAATATCCTGTGGCTTTGGATTTCCTGGATCCCAGGTAAACTCATTCATTTCAGCACAGATTAATAAATGTACAGGGAACAAAGAACCAGTGTTTGACCTTTTTCCATTGTGCAAACATATATTCACAAAAGTGAGACAGGAGAGGGTACTTACCATGGATTTTCTTTCTGATGCTTGCTTGCAGCGGCCCAATGATGAAGCTGGTGTACAAACTCCAAGCAGAAGAGTATAGATATGATTTCCCAGTCTCATATCTTCCAGTGAGTAACTGAAAAATTTGTAAGAAGATAATGTAGTTGTTATTGCAGCTATTGGAACTTTGTGCACACTTTATATGTACAGATCAATATAGGCCAAGGTATATCCTCAGTGCTACAGGTTTAAAGCATACTCATTTCTTTAAACGGTTGCTAGAGGAGTAGAGTTCCCAGCCATAAAGTCTGTAGGAGATGGTGGTTGTTAGTGCCTAGACATTTGTGCTGTTCAGCCAAGAAAGTTGCGTTGTGATTCTTATCCCATCCCCAGAGAAAGTTGTGTGCTTTATCTTGGTTGCCACTAGTTGCAGGATTGAAAATAGTTTTCCAGGGTCGTCACAGAGCAGTGCCATCCCTGGCAGCACTTTATGGCCTTGTGTTTGAAGACTGACTGCTATCCTGGATATGAAGCATGACATTTCAAACAAAAATGTGTTATCTGCAGAGTTGTTTTGTTATGTTTCTTCCATTACTACCAGCTACCTGCTATCTAGAAACTGATTCAGATAGTTCCACAGCCTTTAACAACAGGAAACATCAACTGAGTGTATAGTAATTGCTGGTCCACAGCTCAGTTACCCTAAAAAAACCATCAGCCATCAGGCAAATGGTCTTCTGCTGCTCCCACTCCAGCTGGCAAAGTCTTGGTGAAGGCTGTTTGTTTGGTTTTTTTCTTATACTGAATGCTCATATTCAGTGAGGAAGTTGGCAGTTATCATTTATACAAGGAACTACTGCAATGCAGTAAAATCCCACTGAGCTGAATGTAGATATGATCCCAGAATGCTGGAATGCAGCAGAACTTCACTATCTGAAAACATATTGTGTGCTGAGTAGCCTGATTAGTATTTCATTACTCTATCTTTCAGGGCCCCGTGAAGGCTTCAATACAAGAGCAAGTCTTACCTGAATGTTCTTTATACCACAACAAAGTCCAGTTTCCTTCATCTGGTGGTTTAGGTTTGAATTTGGCTCTTAGTATCCTTTTAACAGTTGTATATTTAATTCCTTTTAAATATCTAAAACTGAGAGATTGCGAGCATTTCTGTTGTCTGTTCATTGTGTGTCCATGGTAAATCACAGTCATGCTAAAGAGTTTGGGCTGATTAGAAATGTTTAGATTCCAATGAAAAATAAATTTATCCTCCTCTTATAAACCCTTGTGGGGGAATTTCTGGCCTTATTCAAGTCAACAACAAAATTCCCAGTAGTTTCAGTAGATCCTGTATTTCACAATTTTTGTTTTCGTAACTACTCGTAGTTTATATAATATGATAGGAAAAGGGCATGTTAACTTTGCAGCTAGGGTACTTGTTGGAAGCAGTCTAGCTGCAGCTGCACTGGTTTCAGTTTGAGATGGTGAAATGTGCTAAGAAGAATAATGCAAACACACCTTGTCACATAGAGAAAACCTCAGTTACCGATGTTTGAGTCAGGTTGGAAAGCAAGAATGCAAAGCCAAATCTGCTGTTAAGCTCTAGCAAGTTAATTTAGCATTGACAAAATAAAAATTCAATGTCTCATCAGCATCCCTAGATATCTAACAGCTGTACCTGTTTCTTATTGTCTGATCCTTGACTCTGTTCTACCAGATCCATTTGAATATTACATGTTCTACTTTGCAATTAGTTTGATTACACAGAAGGTAAGTACCATTCACAATTTTTCTCTTAAAATAGTATTAGCCTTTCTTCACAATGCTTTAAGGGCTTGCTGAGATGCTGTCCAGCTAAATTAACAGTAGTTTTATTTATACTTCTAGAATTTGTTATTGCTTTGGTTCGGTTGATGATGTAAGACTGGATAATAAACAAAATACCCACCTTAGATATACCAGTAAGCAGTTTGTCCAACAACATGCCAACATGGAGCAGCCAATGGATTCCAAATGGGTTTCCTACCCCTCTGTCCAATAACACCATTTAGACAGTCATAGCTGCAGTTTTGTGCTCTGGTGTCTGGTTATTTGGTTCCTCTCCCTGTTGTTACCTGTGCTGTATAACTCCTTGGAGACAGAAGTAGAGACAGTGGCCAGTCCAGCCCGAACCATGACAACTCTTCTCCTAATTGGTTACATTCACTACTACAGCAACACTTCTTTTACAGTTAGGTAATTTACCTTTGCTCCAAAGTGTCTTCATTTTCGGTTTACCCTTTATAACCACTGGGCTTCTGCTTATTTATACTAAATGGCTCTGGCTGTGTAGCAGACACTCCCTAGCAGTGCCTTAAAGTAACAGTACTTAACTCCAAGTATATCCTTGTGTCTGTTTCAGAACTCAGCTGTCACCCATCATGTCAGCCCTTCCAACAGTGCTTATTTCATCTTGGTCGACACGTACCTGAAGTGTTTCCTACCCACAGAAGGAAGTGTCCTTCCTCCACCTTATTCAAGTCCTGGGGGAGCCATCCCTTCCCCAACTCCCAGGTAATGACTGCAGTGACAGAGGCAAATTGGGAATAGTGCTTACAAAATACGGCTTGTTGGAATGAAACATCTAACAAGTAGAAAATACTGCTGCTCTTCATGATCCTTGTACTTATTATATAATTACAAAAATTAAACAGACTTAGGTTCACTTAATTTTACCATAAAGGTTTCATTTGGAAGTCTGAAAGGTAGCTATTATTGGAGCAGAAAAGGCACATACAAAGCAACAAAAATTCATCCTTTCAGCAGCTCCAGTTGTGTTTTGTGCCCTGCAACTGGATTAGGACAGATCTGACTGTAACTTCACAGTAGTTTTTACTATTTTCAGATACATATGGTATGTGGTAAAGATGGCACTGGTATTAACCACTGTTATAAGGACACTTGCAACTTTCATTAATGTTGCTATAAAGCCAGACAACTTGGCAGTTGGCCATTTTGTTTCAGTTGCGAGCTTGCCATCCTTAATTGCGTAATGCTTTCATTACCTATTCTGCAGTTCTTTGAAACTGCTGCGTCAGGACCATGTCTGTAGTTATAGATTTCTTAGTTCATAGGTTTCTTAGTTCATAACTTCCCGATATAAAAAACCAAGACACATTCGTAATCAAATTGTATAACGAGTGACTGCATTTCAGGTGACATTATGCATGGTAATAGATGAAGCTATTTAGCCACAACTGGAAGGAAGAGCATGGAAGATTTTTGACCACTTACTGGAGTTGTGTGTGTCTATGTGATAATGGCATACAAACAAACTCGCAAAGTTGAAGTGAAAATTCTCCAATACAAGAACCCAGTCTTTCGTTCTTTGTAATGGCTTAGTGTGTGAAAGTCCACATTTTCAAAATTGGTTTTGCTACTCAAAATTATAAAATGTTATCAATATTAGCAGTTTCATACTAACGTAAAAATAAATAGCCATTCTATTTTCTATTTTTAAATACATTTCAAATATAATTTTCGATGGTCTGTTGAGCCCTAGCATGTACGTAGGAAAATGCAGATCAAATGAATTATGAATATGGAAGGAAGAGTGAAACCAAATAAACTGAAAAGGAGGAAGTATAAAATCATCAGGTCTGTGTTACACTGGTTTAATGCAGTATGCATAGTGATACAGTGTTTGTTTATAGTTAAAGTGACCAGTAATTATAACATCTTGCAGAAGTTTAAGGTATGTAATCAGTCGTGCAAGTTTTACTTCTCAAAGACTGTTTTCCATTTTATAATCCAGTGATTAAAAGCAATGATATATTTCCCTGTACTAAGCCTTACTGACCTCAGTATTTCCATTCATTTGTCTTTAAAGGTCTCCACCAGTGCCTTTCACTTCCTATGGCATGCATCACACCAGCTTGCTGAAACGGCACATTGCCCATCAGCCTTCCGTGAATGCTGACCCAGCTTCCCAGGAGATCTGGAGATCAGAAACACTGCTTCAGGTAAGTTGGATTTAAGGAAGAAAAAACCCCACAACATTTCTTGATGCTGAGGAATCTCTTCTTTTTAAACCAGAGACAGTTACGCTATTTGCTTTAGCTTGGTTTTGGAATTGAGCAGTGCAGCTGTTGCTTTCTGTTAGTGAAACAAAGCGGCACTGTGAAACGTTAAGCTGTAGTTTAGAAAGGCACTTAATATCTTTTTCTAGTCTGCATATCTAACAACTGATCTCAAGCATTTGAGTAATTTTTTCCAGAAAAGTTTCTAAACCTGATTTCTTTTCCTTCCCTTTCCCTCCCTTTCATCTAACATCAATTCTATGCTCTAAGCAAAGGTTGAGCACAGAGAAGTTGGTTCTGTTCAACCTAAAGGGAAGGGAAAGGAGAATCTGGACTTAACAGTTGTTCTGAAGCAAGTTCCTACCATGTTGCTGAACTGAATTATTGATGCTTAGCAGGTGCTAACTGTCTGTTTACAAGTACAGCTTAGCTTTCAAATTATATACTGTGGCCTTCTCTTATATCTAGCTTGTGACTGACAAGTCCTGGATTATTTCTTTTTCCCTAGCTGAGCAAATATTTGTTTTTCAGATCTTTGTTGAAATGTGGCTTCATCATTATTCACTGGAAATGTATCAGAAAATGCAGTCCCCTCATGTCAAGGTAATAGTTTGTACTTAATTCATGAGCATCATCTGACGGTTGACCTCTTATCTTGTGGTAATCTCTTATTCTGTGGAGAATTTTTTTGGCATATTGGTGCAAAGGAAAGAAATAACTTATCAGAGTACCTACATGAGAGCATCAGAATTACTAATCCAGTTATGAAGAATGTTGTGAATAAGTGTGTCATCCAGATTTGCCTTCATTGCAGAAGTTGTGTTGTTTTGTTGTTTGGGTTTTTTTGTGAAAGACGAGTTTGTGGGATGGTCACAACAATCTGAACACCAATAATCAAAGTACCAATGATGGGGAAGATGCCACTATAAAACCATAGTATTAAATCCCACTGGGGTAATATGGATGCTAAAAATTATCTAAATTGATTTTCAGCAGTGATAGCAACTGTTACCGAAATACCAATTAATAATTTCTAAGATTGGTAAGCACTTTTTTTAGCATAAATCCAAATTAAAAAAGGAAATCTTACTAAACTGTCCTTCAGGTTTAAGTGAATAAACTGGTTTTTTTCCATATTCCAAAATACGCTTTTCACCATAATGGTGTCAGAAGCAGTTCTGTAGCTACAGAATTCAGAATATCTTACAAGCTCTTGCTCGGATAATACACTGTTTTAAGCAGTTTGTGGTGGTCTGTTCACCAACAATCTACTGCATGTAAAAACTAAGTAAGTGTTGGTGAGGCTAAGATCAAAGCACTATACGTGTAAAGGGAATTTAAAGGAGAAAATGTTGATCCTCTGAATTCCCTCTGCGTCACAGTGGGACTTCCACAGAAGGGGAGAGAAATATAAAAGCCACTCAGGATTTATTCCTGTGTGAAGGAGTAATAAGAGAGTTGATTGACCAAGATATTCTGATCCTTTGCTCCACAGGCTATAAAATAACAAACATATTTATATTTTGCTAGGGGAAAAACATTGGAGAGCTGAAGTGGGATGGGGTTTGTCTTTTATTTTTAAAGTTGAGGTCAAAATGCAAACTCACTAATGTTGCAAAGTCTCCACTTGGGACTCCCAGCAGCATGGCTGTGCACCTGTGATGGAAAGGCTTTGCTTGAAGTACCTTTGGTGTGTCTGTCTGTTCAGTCTCTGTGCATCAAGCGCTGTGCTTAGGCCAGAAATTATAATGGCTGCTTTAAACTTCTCTCCTCTGTTCACCCTCTGTATTTCAGATGCTCTTTTCTAACACTAGGGAGCAAAAATTTAGACAATGACTATGAATGTTATGGTCAAATAGGGCCTAGGTAGATCTTAAAGTTCTCTAAAATCATCACTTCTGGATCCTCCACAAGGTGTGTTGAGCCACAACATGAGGCCATAACTCCCCTAATAATATTTTAGTTTCATCTTTGATGGGGAGCGTGTAAAATAGGAAGTCTTTGCTCTTTGGGAGTTAAAATGCCTGAATAGGCAACTGGAATTCCCCATGACATCTATAAATGGATGAAGAATCCCTCCTGCAGGTTCCAGAGCAGTTGGGGACAGGACTGTTCATGAACCTGTGATGCTTAAACTAAACTTTGTAGACTGGCCACAGGGTGGGCTGAAGGAGTATAGTCTGCATGATAGTTCCTCAAATGAGAATGCAGAAATCATAGAATAGAATCATAGAATGTGTTGGGTTGGAAGGGACCTTTAAAGGCCATCTAGTCCAACCCCCCTGCAGTAAGCAGGGACATCTTCAACTAGATAAGATTGCTCAGAGTTTTGTTTTAACATGAGGGTTAAAGGGCTTGACTGGAAACGCAAGATCACCTTAAACCTTGTTCTTAAAATTATTAATAGTTACGCAGGTTCACTTGATTCCATTTAGCCTTCTGTGCGTTTGGAAGGAGGGGTAATTAGTGATCATTAATCCCTGGATCTAGCCTGTTTGACCATCAGTGACTTGAAATAGCTACATACCTGTATTGGAAGGTGGGATGACATTCCACAGAACTTGCTCTTTGTCCAGCAGCCAGACTTGTTTGCTTTGATGGGCCAAGCCAGATCCCAGATGTGTAACTTGCCTGCGAAGTGCCTCAAGGAATGATAGATTTTTCTTAAACCTTGTTAATGTTATCACAGACTTCTCTTTACAAGTAGAAGGGGGTGGAATGAGAATGAGTAGTAAATAATTTCTTTTGAGAAGATGTACTACTTCTACTGCTTTGAATTCTTTTTGGGTCAGGTGTGAACCTGAGGTTGATACTACTTGCTACACTGAGTTTCACTGTTTTCCCCATTAACTCAACTATTTTCCCGTTCTTTTACATTGTCTGTTCACTTTCTCTTTCTCAGATCATCCAGAGCCCAAGCGTGCAGCATCTCTTTCCCCATTCCCTTCTGCTGTAATCACAATGAACCCTTAAAAAGAAGTTGTTTGATAAAACTTTATGTAATGCTTCCTGACCTTCCAATGCCAGGTGCCACAGACCCCAGCACTGCATGTGGAACGCCCATTAGATTGCTGATTCCTGTGGCAGGGGAGTTGATTATGAAGCAGACGATGTGTTCAAGCTGCTGGGGAGCTTGCAGTAACAATCCTGCCACTCTTCGAAGAGTGTAAAACCAAAAGATACCAAACTGGCACTAGAGGAGACTGGGTAGGGGCTGTTCAAAGACAGCAGAGGTGTGATCTGGAGAGTTAGTTTAGACGCCTGACAATAGTCATTGGGATCTGTGTAGTGTACATTTTTTGTTTTATGTTTTTCATTAATTTCATACATGTGTGTCACTGTTGCTACAGTATCCTCTTCACCATCACATTGTCAAAAAATACTCTACCTTATTCATCCAAGAAGGGATCTGTCTGAGACTTGCAGAGATTTCAAGTGTTAAGGCAAGATGCCTTTTGCATCAGCATATAACACTGATGTTATATATGTCTTTTGCCTTTTTATACACCTCAAGTTTCTCTAGTAGTAAAAGTAATTTCCCTTTTTGAGGAAATTCACGAGACCTGCAGCCTTCCCAAATGGCCTTTAAATAGAAGGAGGCAGAGGATCTCTCCAAATCAGAAACTTACTGGACAGGCTCACAGTGATTACAAATAGCCAAACTTTTTTCTTCCTGTTGCTTGGAAAGAAGAAAGTATCAATTTGGATTTTCTTCCCAGTATACAAACCCCCCTTCTCCAGCAGCATGGGAAGAAATGACAGTTTTCAAAATAGTATTGAAAAAGCTTGCAGAATATTGAACTCCTTTACTCTGTTATTTAATGAAACACTGTAACAGTGTGTAAATCCTTGTTGCTGCAGTTCAGTTAACTTCTGGAACAGGGAGTTTATTTGGCAAAAGCTCCATATGCCCTACCAGTACTTGCTCTACGGTCAGCAAAGAGAACCGCCACTGCCACTTACAGCTATACTTTTTTGACACCTGCTCCCAATTGTATTTCAAAGAAGTTGATAAAGGGTATAAAAGGCTCTGGAATCAATCTGCTGAACACCAGAAAGAAGAGGATACTGTGGCTGCAGTTGTTATTGTGATACATTGTCCCTGACTGTATTTGTGATGGTCATTTTTTCCCCCCACCCTTCTTCCTTGGGCTCATTCTCACTTTTTTTTTCTCTTGCTCTCTTCTCTCCTTTTTTCCCTCCTCCCCTTCCTTTTTGTTTCTGTTGTCTCAGCTGGAGGTTCTCCACTACCGACTCAGTATCTCCAGTAAACACCACGGTAGTCCTGCCCAATCCAGCTACCAGGCCCTCCACGCATACCAAGTATTATCATCTTTTCATTTTGTTTCCTTTTTAAAAAATCTTGTTCCATCATATAATCTGCAAAGTGTATTGGTGCTAGCTGTACAACAGCTTTTTCTGCTAAGGTGTGGGTTTACAACTTGATTAAGGGCACTGCATTGAGATTTACTAAATTTTCAGTGAAAACAGATACTGAGAGGTATTAGCAAAGGTCTTGGAGAAAAAAGTTAAAATCTAGCATATTATGAGGTCTAATTGGGAACTCCATTTTTAGAAATGCATTGTTGTAATGCATTGTAGAAAGAGGTTTATCAGCATAGCTGACATTTTTTTGACACCAAAACTGGCTTCACCGATGGCAGATTTCTGCCCCTCACAGCAGTCATTTCAGCAAACCTTGCATTGAAGAGATCAGAATTTGCATGGCTGTCCCCTAAAATTAAGGTAGGTAACATCTAGGATTTTTTAGCCAGTGAAATGTCATTGGTTAGTACTAAATTTGTAGTGGCAATGTGAACTTGACTGTTCAGTTTTGCAAAAGCACGAGTGGTACATTTGCAGATTGTTCAGGAAATGTGCATGCAAAAACATTCCTGTTGGAACAGATTGCTGATTCCTCTTTTCCTACTTCAGCCCTTTATTCATTGGGTCTTCATTCTGGGAGAGGGGAGGGCTGAGCATATGTACTATAAAGCTCTTATTATACTATAAAGCTCTTTAGCACTACATGGAATTTTCCTGCTGTTTAATCCTTTCTTTTTTTTTTTTTTTGCTTAACTAAGTGCTATGATACCTCAAGGTACTGCTTAGAAAGGAAAACAGGAACTACTACTTGTCTTTAAATCTTTTTTACTATTACATTTATCTAATTAATGTGTTTAAGAAAAGAATGGTGTATCTCCATCTTGTAAGCTAAAGTTTGACAACAAAAACATCTGTGAGGAAAAATACTTTTTAAACCAGTATTGTTTCTAATGGTGCTGATCCAGGTGAAGAGGAAATTATAAGAATTGCTAAGTGGAAAAACTACTAGCATCACCTGAAACGATGTACTGAAATAGTGGTACTGGTGGTTTTGTAAATTCAAAAGGTACCTTCAGGGGGAGCCTAGAATTTTTTACAATTCTGCCCTTTCAAGGCCTATAGCAGAGTACTCAGCCTCTCTAGTTGCTTTTGGAGATCCCAGTCTAAACTCCTAGGACCAAGTAACTTCTCAGAGTTCTGCCCTCATATAGAAGCTCTCCTCGGAACTGTAGAAAACATGCTGACTTACCAGGAGCTGTCACGAACACAAAACTAGCCTTCATTAGAACTGGTAACAGGTTATCCACTCTCTTAGAAGAGGCTCAGTTCTACCTGTACTACATGACTATATCATCATCAAGCTTTGACTCTTTTCCTGGAGCGTACTTTACAGTGTATTAAAAATCTTCAGAGACTGTAAAACCACTTCTGCTTTGCCTCAGGCATTGCAGAGAAAAGATACAGACACACACTCCCTCCCCACCCCCAGCAGTGGAAATGATACAGACACACACTCCCTCCCCACCCCCAGCAGTGGAAATACTGTTGATTGGATTTCAGAAGTGGAAGCTTTTTGTATAAAAATGCCTGTCAGTCCCCTGCAGTCATATTCAGCATCTTACCTCAGCATGGAACCCTGGAAACATCTTGCAGCTATTGTCTAACACGCTCTTCCAGCATCTTCTGTTATATTTGCAGCTGTAACTTTTTGCAGCTGTAACTTGTGTTTCGTGTACATTCTTCCCAGCTTCTGAGAAACATGAGAGCTGTGAAACTTAGAATACAAACGATACCTTAAAATCTGCCTTCAGCAGTGGATTGAGTTTAGTTCTCTACTCTTAAAGCAGATTACAGTAGTAAAGGAGTTAGTGCTTTGTTCCCAGATTCTGCAGCAGACCAGCTGTGGTGCTGGGCATCCAGGAGAACTAGCTCTTTTTTTACCTCATTCATCTCCCTGCTATATCATACACTCACTCATTTATTAGTAACATCACTGTGGCCCACCATTGCTCCTTCTGCTACTCCCACCCAGGCTGCTTCTACCCATAATACCAGAAGCAACAGGATCACGCAGGACTTGAAGCAGTTCTTACTCTTACCATAACTCTTTCTAGAATTATTCTTTCTTATAAGGCAGATGAGTACCAGCATAGGAAGGAGAATTCAGTAAAGCCAGTCAAGAGCATAAACAAAGCATCTGTTGTGCTGTCCACAGCAATGAACTTATAACCGTAATGAAAGGCTGAATATTCTTTTTTCAGGAAGGGGTAAGTTGAAATCTACAAGTTATTCTGTTCCTTAATGCTAGCCTGAAATTCAATTCATTAGAGTACTGTAGATATTTTTTCTTACAATCACATTATCAAAAATATGCTACTGTTTCTTAGTGAACTGATGTCAGATGATTGCTGCAACTTGTCCTGAGGAGAAAGTCTGTCTAGAGTCAGGTGGCTCCAACTACAGTGAAGAACCTATAAGGAAGAGAGCATTTCTTGTATTTTGATATCTGATTTGAGCATATAATTTTCCTGAACTATCTCCTGGACATTTAACATATGATACTCATTGTCTTCCTGTCATTTGCTTTGAATCTAGGAGTCATTTAAGCCCACTGAAGAGCATGTGCTAGTGGTAAGGCTGCTTGTGAAACATCTACATGCTTTCAGCAACAGCCTGAAACCAGAGCCTCTCTCCCCTTCAGCCCACTCCCACACAGCCAGCCCACTAGAGGAGTTTAAAAGGTAGGTACATGAGCAGCCAGTCTCTGAAACATACAGAGCTTTTCCCTGAGAGGTTGAATTAGGTTGTTTCGATTGCTAAATACAGAAGTACATTATTAAAAGTACATGATAGCAAATAGGTTGTGTTTCTCACATGCACTAGACTGGGGGGGACACGACAGCTTCAGGAGGGGGGATGTCTTGCTATTGCTCTAGTCTGTATCTTGGCACAAGAAAGAAAAGAAAATGCTACTAGAGGATTCTGGCCAAGCTTAGTGCAGAATTTTGTATTTATGTATTTCAGTTGAAATTCAGTAGCTAGAATCAGCTTCAGTTAAGGAAGAACTCTCTGTATCTGCGTTTGTGGAAGCATGTTGGGTTGTACGTTGGTGGGGTTGGGCTTTTTGTTTTTAAAATTTGCTGCTAGTTTCTACATGTGACTGTCTTTGAATCTGTTTGCAGGGTTGTAATTCCTCGGTTTGTCCAGGAGAAGCTTTATATCTTTCTGCAACACTGTTTTGGTCACTGGCCTCTGGATGCCTCTTTCAGAGCAGTATGTACCTGCTTCTCTTTCTAAGTCTGTACTCAACATAACTGGTAATTAGTTATTGCCTTTTAGCAACTATTTCTTGGTCTTTAAATCTTCTTTTTTTTTCTAGAGCAGTGAAATTCTCTATATAATATGTACATTTAATGTTAGAGAAAGTGCCAATTAGAAGTAAGAAGGAAGTTGAATCGATCTTGGTGAGAATTACTACAGGTTGTTGGCTGATTTTTCTGACACTGAAAATTACTATTGATTGAAAGAAGTAGGTATTACTCTGAAAACAGATGCATTCTTATTAGGTCCTAATTTCTTAATATCCTATCTAATACAATAGGTCATAACCAAAAGTAATAAACATTATTTTGCAATAGATACTGCAAATATGTACTGCAAGCAGGAAAAGAAATATATCAGACCACGACTCTTGGTAATTAATGTAGGAGTTTGAGTGCAGAATGTAACAGGTCTAGATGTTGCTCACTAGACCTATAGTTAGCTATATCCCAGTGTTTGAGGTCCACATGTAAGGCAGAATGTCAGAAGAAAAGTGGCAAATTTATTCTTGGCTTCACTGCAATCAGGACTCCACTGTGTTTCTTCAGGGTAGTAGGTCCGTCTACGCAGAAGACAAGAGCTGAAATTATTTTAATGTAGCAACTTGTTTACTCAGTTCAACAGAGATTCAGTGAACACTATCAGAGCTGTTAAATGCACCTCAAATATAACCACCAACTAAGTTTTCCTTTTTTGTAGTAGCTGTTTGAGTGCCATCTCATTTGGGTATTACAGAAGATCCAGATTAGTCCTAATGAACATGCACAGTTTTTTCCCTGTTCTTTTTCAAAGATACTCAGATTACTAGAGAGCACTTTATTGCTAAAAAACTTTTAGGTGTCATTAACGTTGTATTCACTAGTTTTAAAAGAAACAAACCAAAAAGCCTTTCTGTCTTCCTCTCCAAAAAGTATTGATGCTCACGTGATTTTATGTGTGATTTTGCTTAGGTTCTTGAGATGTGGTTAAGTTACTTGCAGCCTTGGAGGTACGCTCCGGAAAAGCCACCACAAAGTACAGAGTCTTTACCTCGCAGCGTATCAGAGAAATGGTAAGAAGGAAAGCAGCTGTGAGTAATCTGAACCAAACCTCAAGTTTATGCAGATCCCAAATAAAACAGCAGGATTTCAAGAACCATCTGCCAACCTGAATTTGCTTCCTGTACATGATTAGAGATGATTTCTAACAAGCTTTTGTTTTGAGAGGAATATTCTTTTGTTTCAGTGCAAGTAAACCATCTTTCCAGAGACAGTGGAAAACATTCCCTTAATGACTCATTTGGCAGAAGACAAAAAACCAATTATTTAAATAGCTGTACTCACAAATCCTGTACTCACTTTGACAGGGCTGCCTTCATTCAAGAAAACCTGCTCATGTATACTAAGCTGTTTGTAGGATTTCTGAACAGAGCTCTTCGAACAGACTTGGTCAGTCCAAAAAATGCTCTCATGGTGTTCCGAGTAGCCAAGGTCTTTGCTCAGCCCAATCTAGCTGAAATGATCCTGAAAGGTAAATGGATATTTTGACATCTTATGCTGTCCTGTCTCAATCTTTCTTCACAATGGCTACATCTTACTTCAGAAGGTGAATAGACTTACTCCCATTGTCCATGCTATTGTACCATTCAAAAGCTTGTGTCTTCACTAATGTTTGTCATATAGGTTTAATATGTCTATAGTTCTTTTCTAACCACCATCATTTAAATGTCATTCCACAACTTTTCTTCAAAGAATAAAGAACACAATATTGTGTGTTTACAGTAAAGTCAGTTTTTCTTACACTCGTCTTACTTGATTATTTACCTCAGGATTAAAACTTCTTATGTCTCTATAGGTATCTATACTTAGCAAAACAGCTAGTCATGTATACACTTCAGGATAATTAGGATACAGTAATTTTGGGAGAGGCCAGATTTCACAAGTATCAATGTCTTAAGTTTCATGATTATCCGCTGCCTTTGCTGAAAAACAAGTTACAGGCTTAAAATGCTGTCTGCGTGGTCTGCATTTAAATGCACTCTGACATTTTCTGCTGTGGGCAGAGACGATTAAATGAAAAAAAAGGCAATTAATGCCTCTTTCCTCCTAAAACTACCTGCCCACCTAAACGCAAGTTGCCCAGCAGATGTAAGATGCTGTGTGCCTAGACGTTCCCCAGACAGAAACGGGAGTATCACGTAACCATCTTCACTACTTTTCTCGAATTCCAGGAGAACAGTTATTCCTGGAGCCAGAACTTGTTATTCCACATCGTCAACACCGACTCTTTATGACCTCCACACTTGGCGGGAGCTTCTTTTCATCATGGCCTCCAGCTATTACAGATGCCTCATTTAAAGTGAAGAGTCATGTTTACAGCCTGGAAGGACAGGACTTCCAGTATAAACAGATGTTTGGCACAGAAGTCAGAAATTTGGTAAGCAACAAGTTTTTTGTCGCGCATCTTTCTGCTTTGACAGGTGTTTGCTCAATGCTGAGCATTCATATTACGAGAAGTTAAGAATGGAAAACTTTACACCCTGCACTACTATAGTTAAAGTTTACTGATGGTGAATTCTGGAACCTGACAGGTTTCAATCCAGCACAGCTGTAAAAATCTTGCTCTTTGCTAAATAAGAAATTAATGTAACAGCCTGCTGCCTTGGAGTAGTATATTGCAAGTATTTTCTTTCAAACATGCTTACTGTGAACTTCTGATCCATTGTATTGATTAGTACCCATCAGCAAGTCAGATAAAAATCGCAGGAAGGAAAAAAAGCACCTGAAAAAGTTTTTTAAATGCTTCACCAGCAGAGAACTACCTTTGCCCTATTGGAAACGCAACCAACAGTCTTAGCATAAGTGCATATGAACTAAGAGAGTGAGTTTGCTGGGTTTGCTCTCACCGCCAGGTATCAAGGCACAGTTTTATCCATGTATTGATGCTTAGTAGTCTTTTATCTTTGTCCCACACAATTCATTTTCTTTGGTTTAGGTATTAAAACTGGCTCAGTTAATTTGTCAGGCGCAGCAGACGGCAAAATCCATATCAGACCATTCTGCGGAGACAACGGCTAGCCAGTCCTTCTTTTCGTGGTTTAGATTTACACCGTCGGAGATGAATGGTTCCTACACAGGCAATGACCTTGATGAAATTGGGCAAGACAGCATCAAAAAAACAGATGAATATTTAGAGAAGGCACTGGAATACTTGTGCCAAATCTTTAAGGTACGTAAGAACTTTCCCTATGTGGCAGTGTGACCAAGAGTCAGGATTCCTTAAACGTACTTCTGTCACTGTTGTACATTGTGGGGTCACAAAGACAGCCAGAGACCCTGCTAGCAAATTTGTTGTAAACATCTTTCAGGCTTGACTTTACCTGACCACTTCAAAACCACTTTCAATATAGATAGAACTAGATGTCCTTAATTTTTAAATATTAAGCCCACTTTGTTTCAAGTGAGCACTGTCCTGGCCTATAATTTATAATCAAACCTGTCTCTTGTACCTTTTCTCATGTTTACAAACAGGCAAGACATGGCTTAAATTTTAAAAACAGTCCAGTATCTTCTAAATGTAAAGAGGTATACAACATGTAACTGCAGCTATAGGTGAATGGATGAAGTAGGCTATTTCTTTGGTTAAACTTAAAAGAAGATTAATTTCTCTGTCTGCCACACAACTGACCTAGGAGAAGGCAGCTATTTGACACCCTCGAGGCATAAGGGACACATAAAACAGAACACCTCTGTTGGATTTGATGAGCAGAGACAAGGATTCTGGAGACTTTTATCTCCTTTTAATGTCTAACTGAGGTGCTGTTAAGCAGTTCATGGTATCTGTGCTGGCTGTCAAAGGGTTACAATGCTAAGGAGTTTGTGAAGGGAGAAGGAAACAAAACAGGAGGGGGCAGATCAAACACATGCTTTAGAACTGTTTTATTCTTGGGTAGCTGAATGAAGCCCAGCTGACCCAGATGATGATGAAGTGTGGGACAGCTCAAGATGAGAATGGAAAAAAACAACTTCCAGACTGCATTGAAAGTGAGGATGGCCTCATTCTTACACCCCTCGGCAGGTACCAGGTAAGAGAAGAAAGATTTCATATAGCTACCCTAGATGGATCTTAAAAAAACAAATTGTTATTCTACATCAAGAGAAGTGCAATTTATCTGGGGCAAGGGAGAGATGCCTGTATAAAGGCACTTCAAATGGGAGCTACAAAATAAAGGGTTTATTTTCTTGTTTCTAGATCATAAACGGCTTACGTAGATTTGAGGTGCAGTATCAAGGAGATACTGAACTTCAGCCCATCCGAAGCTACGAAAATGCCACTCTTGTCCGCCTCCTATTTCGTTTATCCTCAGCGCTTAACGAAAGGGTAAGTAGAGCACCGCCTCCTTCTATATTTTCTGTCGCAAATTCCTGTTCTTCACTGTGCCTGCGCATATATGACACTATGTTCTTGCTCTGTCTCCTTTACTGTTGTCTAGATGGATATTTCCTAATAGTATCAGCTTCTATACCTGTAGTTCTGCTTTTCCTACACAAAACATAAAGAATACATTTAAAATGTTATTTATTAATGTTTGACAAACAAAGGGAATATCATTCAAAATAAATGTTTCTAAAGCAGGAAAACCAAATCCTTTTCTTCCTATAGGTATGACAGATAAAAGGCAAGTCTGCACTTAAAGCAGTTCTACTTTCTATCAAAAGTGTGTTTTGATATTTTTTCCCCTCTATTTCCTATAATCCTCATCCTATAAATGAAGAAAACTGTAAAATAAGTTACACTTTATGATAGTATTTGCAGTAGAATACTAATATTTAAACTTTTCGTACCTCAGTTTGCTGATCAGATGGATGCGCTTTGCTCCAGGGAAGATTTTGTTGGTAGACTTTGTCGCTATCATCTTACCAACCCCCACCTCATACAGAAAATCAGGTATAGTCCCGTGGTGAAGGACAGAACAAACCAGAACTGGGGACCAAGAATCAGTCTGAGGTTTCTGGCTAGCTACAGGACTCTCATTTCTTTGCTAATGATCTACTTCATTGCATCCTGGTTTTACATTGGGCCAATAGGCTGCACATTCGTTATCCTGATTGGATATTTTCTTTATGCTGTAATAATGACTTTTTTCTCTGAAGGATGGAAACCACATGAACACTGATTTCCTTCTCTGAGCTTACACTTGTAAAAATAAATGTTTTAAGGATGAGCCTGGGATTCAATGACTAAAATGTTTGAATTATCACATCAGATCTTCCTAAAGTATTTTTTAATATTAAAGTTAATGGAGTTTTATAAACAACGATGTGGTCTTGTAGAGTGAGTATAATCAATGTAAATTTTATTTTTATAAAAGTGTTCCTATGGAATGTAGCGAATGCCTTTTCCTTTGAAGGGGGGAATGAGCTATCAGTATTTATAATACTGAAATGAACAGTGCCATATGTAGAAACATTTCTGTTTGACCAATGACTGCATTGAAGCCTTTTGCACTGTTCTAAAAAAAGAATTAGCTGTAGGGCTTACAGGCAGAGAAGTTACAAAGGCAATAGAAACTGCAAGTGGACCAAGACATTTATAGGAAGTTGCACCAATAGGAAAAAAAAAAAAAACAAAACAAAACAAAAAACCCACAAAACAAAGAAGATGGGACAGGGCAGCACAAGTGGCATCTCACAGCCCAGTGTTGGGCTTAAACCTCCTCTTCCCTGCCTGACGCCTCCCCAGTCCAGGCAGGTTTATGCCTTCTACCTCCATAAGCCACTTCTCCATATGTTTGCACCTCTTGTGTAGCCACTGTGCTCAATGGGGTATTAACACCCACCTGCCCCCCCATTTCTTATTATTATTCTTATTTCTATCAAGACAGATTACAAACTGTCTTGGTGCTGCTGGCTCTTTTGCCCTAAGGAAAGAGTCGGCCATGTAACAGTACTGGTTAGAAAATGACATCTTTCATTTGTAGACACCATTGCCAAACTCCTGAGCAGGTCTTCCAATTTGCTATAAGAACAGTAAAGACAGTGTTGCATGGGATGAAGAGCCATTTATGCCTTCCTCCTCTAACCTTCAAAGCCTACAAGTTTTCCCTTACCATAGAACAAAGTAACCATCATCCAACAGACACAACACAACTAGTATCTAAGGATCAACATGGGAAGAGCAGTATAATGTTAGCATCCAACACAGGAATAATAATAAATTTATTACAATAGAAACAAACAGATAATTCATGTACAAAATACTGATAGCATTCTGCTGCCTCAGTCAGTGCTTACTAAGTACCCACAGTTAAGAACATCCTAAAACTGATGACACCACACAGATTTACGAAAGTCATAGCTGCTCTTTAAGGTTTGCTGTGCAATACAGGGAGATGGACCGGGATATAATGGGAACATCTGAAATTTGAAATTATTCTGCATGAGGAAATTAGGAGTGAGCACCTTATAAAACAATCACACTATGCATGAAATTAGAATTACTTGTGGCAAATGTTTTCATTAGAAGTGCCCAACAATAAGGCAGCTGATGACTGACTTGAGTGCCCATCATTGCCTAAGGCACAAAATATTAGTTGTCAGTTCTACTCCTGAGCTATGTTGATTTTCCTTTTGTGTTTAAACAAACGTATGTAGCATAGAAGCATTTTCACTGAACAGCATCAACTTCCAAAGGAAGCCAGACACCACAGAGAGACTCTTAGTATAAGAAGAAATGCAGCTACGAGCTTGCTGGATTGATTTGTGTTATACGGGCTTTATATTGTTGTGTTTCCCCCCACACACCTTCAGGTACACATTTACTGAGTTTATAGAGGAACTCAGTGTGCACATTAATATCTCTTCTTTCTAAACACCTCACTCTTTTGGAGTGAGAAACGTGGTCCATGCCAACCAAAAACTGCTTATAGAAAGTAGTGTTTAAAATAAGCTATAAAATACATTTTTTTTTTCTGTATTTGGTTCCCACCCCAAAGTATAATCATCCAGATTTATCTATCTCACATATTTGAGGGATGCCTTCAAAGGCTGTAATTTATCCCATCTCTGGGCAAAGGTAATAGGCAAAAAAAAAGATTCCCGCAACCACTGAGAAATTTGCAAGCTCATTGTAGTTGCAGCCAATTTATTTCTGGGGCAGCATCAGGTCACAAAACATACAGTGTGAAAGGAATACTGGCACTGAGCAAACTTTGAAGCAAATTAGGACATTCTCTCCCTACTCCCTCTTATACCAGACTCCCTGATGGAAGTCCACAAATAGTTTCTTCTCTAAGAAGACAATAAAAACTCATCCTAATACAGTCTCAAGAACCATATATACACATTCTGTATATTTGAAAATGCTGGCAAAAGTCCACAGAGGCAGAAGATAAAAAGCATGAAAGCTAAATCTAACATCAGGTTCTCTACCGAACCTGACACCTAGAAACCAAACAACATAAGGCTTCTTTCTTCTGTAGTACCCTCCCCAAAATGTGATTTTCCAGTGGCATGTGGAAGAGGCCAGCTGTTGAGACCTTCTTTCTTGCTTCACGATTTAGAAAGTAAGATGTTATGCAGCAGAGAGGCAGGCCTGACGAATACTTTGTGCCCAGGTGTTCAAGAGTGCTGTGACTGAATGCTTGTCTGGAAGTTGCAATAGTTTTGAAGTCATGTACCGATACACTGACTGCAAAAAGGGATTGGCTGCTGGAAAAGAAAGAGAACAGATAAATGGAGTTATAATAAAAATAATATATAAAAAAAAAAGAATAACATTAGGTGCTGACATTTCCCCACTATTACCGCATACACATGCCCAACAAATGTCACGCTAGCATCCTCATACCATACTGTCTAGGGTTTTTTATCCACAGAGGGCTCTGATCTGGATAGTCCGCTGGAACACTGAGCTGTAGTGGTGGGACGTTTGGAAGATTCTTGTCATCTAGAATGCAAACACACTTCCCATCAGAACAAAGCATTCCTTGCTGGACAGAGATGGGTTTTGTGCATAATTCAGCTTGTTTTCTAGCCTCTGAACCCCAAGGAGGAACCAGGCTGTAATCTCCATTTTTGTTGGAAGGTGGGCTCGTTCTCATTTTAACAACACTCTTAAATTCTCAGAAGAACCTGGCAAACACAGCTCCATCTCTCACATATTTCTTCACCTTGCCAATCTCAACATTTCATCAGCTGAACTTCATTAAGTTATACACCTCATTTTTCAAAATTAAGTGCCTTATGTACTAATATTCAGGACAAAAGCAGTTCAGATTTTTTAAACGAAGGGGAGGAGGAAAGAATCCATTTTCCCCATTGGAATCCAAGTGCAAAATAAGCTAATAGACTATAACACTTTATGCTTCTTCAGCTGAGATGAAAAAGCGATGCAATTTGAATTTCTATTTTAAACATACATCATTGCCGGTAATCATTAGTACAAATTGAAGTAGACCCAAAAATTAACTCAGCATTTCTCTAGCTCTGTCCTAGTTGTTGGAGGCAGAATGATTCTTACGTATCAGTATAGCTCAAATCAGGAATCAAGATTATTGCTAGCAACAAGTAATTTTCTAGACACTAAATGAGATTACCAATTGCAACTTCAGCACAAAGAAAGGATCAATCAGCATGAACAAAATCTCCAGGTGTACCCTGAAGCAGGCTGTGCCGAACATCATGACTAAGCAGTGCTATGAATCTGGTAAGTACAGACTTCACGCAGAAGTCACAGGTTGGCAAGATTCAAGACTGTCAGCAAAAAACTCTTCAATTTCTACAATCAAGCTCAGCACTTCTTTCTGAATTTGTCCCTTAGTTTTTTCTTGCTTACCTAGCTTGCATATGAGATGAACTGTGCCATTATTACTGCAGTGGGAAGGGTCCAGGTTCACCAGGAATTTAGGATTTAATCTTGCAACTTCCCCTTGTAAGACATTTGGTATAGTCTGTCTTTCATCCTCTTCATATTTCCGTTTTCGAGGGGAAACAACTGGGGCCCTGTGGAAAATACAGTCCACAAATGGACTAGGTGAAAGTGTTATGCCAACACTGCATTTGTCAAATACTTTACAGGTGTAAAAACAAAAGATATAACTCACACCCACCCATAAACCCATTTATTCTTTTAATAGTTTCCACAAATAAATATTTTTTCCTTAAATAATGAACATTTAAGACAGACAGCAGGTCAATGATACATACGTGATCGGTGGTCCATGAATTGCAGTCATAGCTGGCATAAACGTACGGTAAAGGGAATGGTTGAAGACTGGTGAACGGATGTTGGCCAAAACAGCATCCAGAAGTGGCTGACACAAGTACTGCTGCTTGGTGGGGGGCACTGGGGGAGGTGGTGGAGTAGGCTAAAACACAAGAGAAGCCCCTTTTCTTTTAATCATCACCAAAAATGAAGTCTCTACTATTGATCTATTGATTCTGCAAAATTTTATAGCAGAAAACTTCCAATGCATAAAATGCAAACGATTCTCAAAACTGAGAGGAAAAAAAAAAGGGGAAAAAAAAAAGCAGTCTGCATTTAGGAAGTCTGTCCTGAAATCAGCTGCAAAAGTTCATAGAAAGAATTACTCAAGTCTTTGCACAAAGCAGAAAAATTTGAAAGTTCAGTTAAAAGATATATACAGGTGACTTACATGAAGTAAATGCTTGCCCATTTTTTCCTGTTTTCTTATTTTGTCCAACCTTACTTGAAGTCTTAACAACATGAGCAACAAGAAATGCAAAAAAATTATCTTGCCAAATCATAAGACCTTTTGGAATTAATTCCTTATCTCTTGCTAGCACAAAGCATTACGTACCACAGCCATATCATTTTTCAGCTTCTCCAGAGCAATTTCGCATTTCTGCAGTGTCTTTAGAGGGCACCTGCAGAAGAGGAGAAATTTCATAACCACAAAATGGTCTCCTTGGCTGAAGTGTTTCTGCTACCTGAGTCCCACAGCCAGCTTCAATGCCAACATGGCTGGATGCTAAACAACAAATTTCTGGAAAAGCTGGCAAATCTGATGCCTAGACAAAAGTAAAAAGAGTTACCGTTTGGAAGGGTCAGTCAGGATATCCAAGAGACTCTTCATTTTACTCAGATCCTTCTTTCTATCTGAAATAATATCAGAGACACAAACACTGACTACACGAATAACTTCCATACTTGCAGACAGAAATACAGTATACTGCTAAAAGTGAAAACATGAGCCAACACTGAAGAAAGTAGTGAGGATCAAAGATCTTTCATCTAATCATAAGTATATCCATTGTCTAAGCTCTATGCGTCTCAAAAACATCAGAAAAGGAAAAGTGATGAGAATTTAAGGATTTTGCTTCACAGTAAAATCCTTACAGTCATAGGCAAAAAAAGAGCAACTAACATTCACTGCAACTGATGTTCATGTTTAATCCCTAGAACAGAAACCATCACAAAAGGCAAGGTACTGCTGCTTTCATCAGAAGAGATAATGGACAGAGAGAAATGCATGACTAAATATAGGGAACCTCACCTTCATTTTTATCTATTTTATTGATCATCCTCCGGAGTGGCTCAATGTATTTTGATAGCTGTTTGAGTTTCTCCAGATACTGTTGCTCCTCTGACTGGCTAGAACTGGCTGGACTCATGACAGAATTTGGATTTCCTGGCAAGAAGTAAAGACTGCATGTCACAGAGATGATAAAAGACACTGCAGAACAGCATTCTCACATTTCAGAATCTAGATCTGAAATGTGGCACTCTCAAAGCGTAGCTCACGTCAAATATCCAAATCCACAACTGGATGCCCTCCTCAGTTTAAGTGCTTGTCCAACCCTCTAATCTTTGTGCAGAAATAACATGTTCTGTAGACAGAACAGCAATTCCCATTTAATACAATTTTTTTCTGAAAAGGTCCAAAGTTTCATATACCCATTTTCTAGGTCCTCATTTTGCCATCACTCTGGTGCATTAAGCACTAAATCAATACACTGAATTTGCTGCAGTTTTCCTTAAGTCGGTGCTTTCCAAACTGCAGAGCACAGAACACTGGTATGAGAAGGAGCCAGTATGTTACTTCCACTCACAGTATCAGAAACTGCTTATTACATCTGGGAGAGAGAAGAGCACAAGTGTCAGAGTACCCCTAGGAAGATGTTTTGGAGCAAAGCAGCCTGCCATCCGTGATTAAGTGGTTACATCCTTTACAATTGCATGCTGTTGCTAAGGGTTCCTTCCTGCATGGAACCGAGGAATCATTATGCCTCTATAAACTTGCTCCATTAAATTAAGTATCATTCTTCTTTTCAAAAGATTGGGGAAGTCAGATAAACCCGTTACATAGCTCAGTGATGAAAAAAGAGGTTTTGGTTGATTTGGATTTGAGATATCCATGTTGTTGCGTTAGGTGGTGCGTGTGACGTTCACTACTTGCAATGCTGGCTGCTTTGTAGAGCTCTTTAAAGTTTACATCATGTGAAATAATAACGGGCTTCCTGGGAACTATTACAGTTACCAAAACATACACCAACTCATGGTCTGCAGTATAGCTCTCAGATCATTTACCTGGAGTGTTTAAAGGACCTGGGGATGGGACACTGAAGTTCTGGGGTGTTCGTGCAGCTGCTGGGCTCTGGGATGGTTGTGGAGATGGACTGGGGAGAAAGCTGCTGGGTGATGGAGCTGGGCCAGAGCTGAAAAATAAACATAAAATCAAACCTCTCAGAATCTGACAAAGAAGCATGATCAGCCTGTGAGCAGATATCCTTTTAGCAAGCATCGCTATGGCACTCTGTAGCTCTGCCAGTAGACTTTACTTAAAATGAGGATTTTCAGAGTGTCTTCGGCACAATCCCACCTGTGCTTTCACTGAAGTTAAAATTCATTCACTTCATTGGAAACAGAGTAAGATACA
Source organism: Chroicocephalus ridibundus (assembly GCF_963924245.1). Classification (NCBI taxonomy): domain Eukaryota; kingdom Metazoa; phylum Chordata; class Aves; order Charadriiformes; family Laridae; genus Chroicocephalus; species Chroicocephalus ridibundus. The sequence goes on along the minus strand of NC_086296.1, from coordinate 11,200,906 downwards.
CTGAATGCTTCTGAAAACCTCACCCTTAACAGCGTTGACAAAAGTCCTCAAAAGTTGCAGTCTAGCTCACCTGACATTTGAGTTTGGCTGAGAATTTGGCTGGCCTGGCTGAGGAGATGGCTGCGGCTGTGGTGGCGGAGGCATTGATTGGGGTGTTTGAGCTTGTTGGACAGGAGACGGGGATGACATCATGGTAATATTGTTCTGGCTGACCTGAAATGTGGAAGAAGATAAGATCAATAACAACAAAAGGGAGTACGGGATGGGAACTTAACTAAAAGGCTTTACCTATGGAGAGAAGCGTATCCTCAGGCCTACAAGAAATGAAAGTGTTAGTTTCCTGTTCCTCCCCATAATGACGGTCCAACCTGTTTCACTCTTGAGGCTCTCAGGGTAGTACTTCGTATCAGCTTTACTAGAAATAACCATTAAAACTGCACGTAATTTGAATAACTGTATAATAATTGTTTTTCATTTCCCAAACCATCATGTTGCAATTAAAACGTCAGAAGTGCCATCTGAAAAACCTGTACTTTATTAGAACTAGAGTAAAGAAGAGCAGGAAAAAAAAAAAGACAGTTCTAACTGGAGAATTAACAGCCATAAAACCCCCTCCTTATTTTGACAATTTAATTACAGTCTTCAAAGGTCTGTCAGACTTGACTGTAGCTTCCCAACTGGCTTTCTTTAGGAGGAAGAAAATAAAAATAATTAAGTAAGCCAAACCACCATCTTGTTTAAATACTCAGCTTTGAAAATCTGGGTGGAGACAAAACACTCCAAACTGAATGGCTGGGTGGAAAAAAAAATGAAGTAGCTTTCTGACCTTTGGAGAATGATGAGCTGTGCCTGAAGGACAAGAAGACGGATAAGAATGTTTCCAGAACAGCACCAAATTCTGGGTAACAACTAAATTTATTTTGTACGCTTTAAAGTGTCAGAGCCAGATGATGCTCAAATTATAGCAACTTCTCGCATTTGTTCTAATGGAATTTTTTACCCTTGATCGCTTAAAACCAAACAACCAAAAAAAAAAAAATCATGGCCAGGAGCATGGTATAGTAATGCAGTTATTAAGTGATCATGTTTGTTTAAGGCACATGCAGAGTTCTTATGACCTGAGGCTATAAATAAGTACATACACAGATAAACTGAATTAGCCCACAGAGGGCAGTAACTCATGCATCCACTCTGTAAATCATTGATTAGCACCTTTATGAATTAACAACTCTGTTTCCCTCAGTCTAAACCATTTTTAAACAAAGGTCCCAGTAAATCCAAAAGTCCCAGGCACTTCACGGGCACCGCAATTTGGTGTTGTCCTTCACTCACTCCTTAAATCTAAATTATCCAACTGTTTCCAGAGGACATGATATTTAGCACATTAAAAAGAAGTAAGTATTGCAAGGTCTGCTTTTGCAAGTACACACTGAATATGACAGGAAATGCTTTGCTTGGAATACCACATTACAGCTATGCAAGAGGTCACACTCCACTAAATAAAAAAAAAATAGCCCAAACAATCCCCAGCTAGTTGCAAACGTAAAACTACTAAGCTTGAAGATATTAGTTTATCATCCATTTAAATATAGTTTAAAAATCAAATGACATACTATGATTTTTTTTTTCAATCTTCAATAACACCATTACCTTCACAGCCTCTCCTACAAAGATAATATCTAGAAAAGTGAGGCTGAAATGATGTTTTAAATCAGCCATTACATCTTCCTTTTCTCCACAATCAACAAATACTGAGACTGTGCTTACTGTTTTTCATAGGAGGTGGATTCTTCAACAGCGTATCTCCTCCTCAACAGCTGGAAAAGCATTTCTGAGATTGAAAAGCATGATCTGCCTCCCAAAGAAATGAAGCATTCACCACTGTTGGAAGGAAGCGTGGCAGGGGGGTTGGAACTAGATGATCTTTAAGGTCCCTTCCAACCCGAATCATTCTGTGATTCTATGAACACTGCAAAAGGCACTCCCTAATTTTTTTACAATCTAGTTAACATTCTATTGAACAGCAAGTGATTTAGAACTTACTCATATGGATGCTGCACCCATTTTTCACCAAGTCAAACTAAGACCACTTTTGAGTGGTTCATCACTTCCTGAAAATCAGGCCCCTTTTAAGTGTTTCAAGTTGGTTACACAAAATTACTTCTGAAAACTTAAATTTCTGTGTTTTGCGAAGGAAGGAAGAAGGATTTCATTAGGTTTTTTGCCCAATTTAAGCTTCTGTATCCATTTCAACACTAAGGTCCCTTCACATTAATTTACTAATGTTGCCGAAAAGCAAAGATAACATGCAGCATCTACTGCACACATAAGCATAGAATGAATTAGGGTTTGGGGTTTTTTTGCATTACTCCTTCTCATTTAATTACATGCATAGGCAAACAGCCTTCCTTCTTGCAACAGGTTTGCTCTCCACCGGCTTCATTTCAGAATACCCAAGTCTAATATCTAAACTTCAGCAAAATTGAGACATTTTCAAAAACATGCACTCAGAAGTATGTAATTCTGAACTTACTGCCTTACTTTTCTTTGAAAGCAGTTAATTTGCTACATAATAATTTCAGATGTCTCTCTGTAGAATAGATCTAAAGATGCTTTCAGCTTTAGATTTCTATCCTGTTTGCAGGATACGGATTAACAATTTAATGACATTTCAACTTCTAGGGAATACTCTTTCGAACTGACTCCCACTAAAAAGAAGGCTTAAAAAAAAAAAAATACCCAGTAAACCCCAAGAGACAAAAAAACCCCTCCCTCTGGAGCTTTAACTCCATTACACTCATTTAGCTCCTTATTTAACCTTAGCCATGGTTACTGACCATTTGTACACCCTTCATCTTCAACACGCATAAGGAAATGCAAGTACACATTTTTTCACTGCAGGATGAGAGTTTCTGCATTTACAAGAATATTCATGGACAGCTATCGCACCCCACTGAACATGAATTTCCTTGGCAACTCTGCAGTGACCTGATCAAGCCCTAATTTTCTAAAGTCTTGCCCAAAAGATATTTAGGCTTGCATGACAAAATTTTGCACTTAATACACACCAAATGGAAGCTGTTCTTAGTGTTTAGAGCATACCATGCTGGAAGATAAACTTAATTATGAGACCTACCTCCAGTTTACTGAGTCTCAGGCAAGGAACTGACTAGATAAGGCTAGCAAAAATTTTTCAGCTCCTGGTAGCAAGAGTGTACAATATGCAGAAGCTAATGGCAAGGAAAAGGAGACTGCAACAAGGAAGTGATGGGTAATAAGGAGGAACAGTAGAAACATTTTCAGTCTAAGGGAAAACTCTAGAAAGCATTTAGACTACTGTACTTTCAGTTTTAGTGTTAAGCCAGTAAGCACAGCCTTGCCTACTCCATTGCAAATTGGGTTACTGCTTGACATGAAAAAAATGAAATTCTGCAGAATTTCAAAAAAGTTCAGCTACAGGTTTCCATATTCCCAGTCAGGCCTGTATCCCTTGCTTTATTTTAGTATTAACTCAGTTTTATCCCCTTCCCTCCCCCCCCATATTTTCAGTTTGCTGACGATTTCTGTGCCAACAATAAATTGGAAGCTCATACTATTGCAGACTGCAATAAATTTGTGGACAGAACTGGGAAGGTTTTGACACTAGAAATACAGGAGAATGATTGGTATTAGCACATTAGTTATCTAACTGCCAAAGCAAAAGCTGAGTATTAGTTTAATGTTTTAAAATTTCAAGATCAGCAGGTTTCTTGAGCCAATCCAAATATGGTATACGAAACTTCTCTTAGCTGTTCAAAAAGTGCCACTAATACTGATTATAGTTCATGTTAGGTAACTATTCAGGCACAAACAAACTTCAGCTAAAAAAAAAAACAAGTCAGTTCTAATTCTCTGGCAATTCAAAAGACCCGGAGATTGTGGAATACAATGCCATATCAGTAAATATATCCTTTGGACTGAAAAGACTGCAATAGCAAAAAAAACCCAACCAAAAAAAAATCCCACTGCAGAATCAATGAAGCCTTGTGACAAAAAAGGACAGACTGACATTTATGCCATATGAGGTAATAATAAATAGCCACACAGAACTGATAACACATCTGGTCCTTTTGTTGAAAGAGATTCTCCTCCAGTGCAATACCAAGATGCTTTTCTAAAGAGAAAAGACACTCTGAATTACCTATCACCAAGCCTAATGAAACAGTAGTTAAGGAAATGACAGACTCTTAAATGAGTAATTAATAACCAGATATATGCTACAGCCCTTTACTCCTACTGTGAACAGCTGCAAGGGCTCTTATGACAAGGTAGTTATATCAAACAGACAATATTATTTAAGCATTTTATGATATTTAGAGGCGCACATTACAACATTTCTAATTTCTAATCCACCTAGAACCTGAATAAAATGTTTTGGCAGACAGCACTAGATATTCATGCTGATACAGAGCTGTCAAGTATATGGCATGTCAGACTGGCTTTAAAAACATGCTTCCCACCACCATTAAACTATGACTCACTCCCTCATCCTACCACCTGCTTTGGAGCCATTTTCACTCCAATCACTTTGTTCATAAAGAAATTCCGTTTCTTCTTCTGCCTTCTCTAGTTGTTCAGTCTTCTACATCATTTTCACAATCCTTGGCACACTACTGAGAGCGCTCCTTGATGACCAATTCACTTGGTGTCAGAAATCAAAGCTCCTCAATAACCACAGACAGGACAGTACTAAAAGATTGGCCTATGGCACTGAATGCTCAAACTAGGGGTCTTTTGTTATGACTCAAATATAAATATAAGCCAATCTAATACTTAAATATCTATTGGAAGCTCTCATCATCAAACTAAACATTGTGAATACTTCATATGGGAGATGATTTTCTCAGTATATATAAACTGCCACAGCGAATAAGGCTCAAACTAAATTCTTTGACTCAACAGCTATGCCTGGGTTTTATTTCAGTTAACATGTAAGCAATGACCAGGACTGAAATGACCATCCATCTTAAACCAGAAACAACAACAGATGTGTTTGCCTAGGTATACAGAATCTTTCTGGTCACTGTATCTACTTTAGCAAATTCCTGAGAAGAAAAGGCTGTGCCTACTGAACTTGGTGCAGCAGCACTAGGAAGCAGAGTTGCAGACATTCCACAGCCCCACAAGCAGCTTGCAAAGGAAGTAAAATGCAAAAAGTGAAGAAACTGTCATGAAACCTAGGAACAAAATGCAGTGGTATTAAGAACTAAAACCGCACCTGCTATTAAATTTGAAAATCAGCATCTAGAAGAACAAGATACGAGGTTCATGAATAACAGATAGAAAAAAAGCAGTTAAACACTATTCCACCATCATAATATGATACATGTTTAAACCAACACCAATCACATCAGGCTCAGCAAACTTCTGCAGAGCAGACCAGTACCTTGTCTTGTGACTTACTGGTAAAAACTCAATTCTATCTCATTCTGGTTCTCCCCATTCCTGCTCCCCCACAATGACACATTTTGCTTGCAAAACATGACTGTGATGTCTTTAGCAGATCTGGACCCGCAGCAGGCAGATGCAGCACTCTGACCTCATGGAACTTCCAGCAACAGCTGGAGAGGTGCTGCCATGCTGCCTGTACAGGTTCTTCTCTGATGCAGGTACAAGTGGAATCCTTCCGGCAGTTCCTCCTACACAACCGTGAAAGAAGAGAACAGCTCCATTTTTCTTGGTCCCTGATAACATCCCAAGAAACTACTCAAACTGAAATGAGCCAAGTTTACTATTAAAGAAAGAAGCACATGTACAGAGTATGAACACATGACAAGTAAGGTCCCAGACACAACTCAGCCAGTACAATGCAGTACTGACTTGCAACACTCTCATGAATGCACACTCGTGGAGCACAGACAAAGACTAAAGAGAAACCACGGAGTTCTAAAGTGAGACCTGAATCAATTATGAACATTATAAATGTTTTAAAGATCTATACCGCTTTAAAAATGCTTTATTTGATATCCCAAGGTCTCAGAAAACCTATTCTTTAAAAAGAAAAAAGATCCATAAAAAAACCTAAACAGCCCAATACCCTGAGTAACACCAGCAAGTTAGTTGTTTGATGAAAAAGTGAACTTCCCCTTGCTTGAAGGCAAGTGCTATACAATCACGTATTGAACGCTTTGCACAATTCCTGACACAATGTGCTTTGACTCAGTAAATACCTGTGGCATTTGCTGTCCGCCCAAAGGAATGGAGCTTGGCGGTGTAGCAGACACAGCGGTGGTAGGCGGGAACCGTGGTCTTATTTGCATCCCACCTCGGGCCATAGGTGCGGTGATCATCTTTGAGGACAGAGGGACAACAGACAAAAGTAATCGCAAAACAAGAAATGCAGTGCACTGGCAGGATGAGAAGCACATGCAACCTCCAGGAATTAGGGGGAAGAAGAGCATGAAGGGCAGGTTAGTGAGCTTTTCTCTAAAGGCTAACCTACCATGCTAGCTTGTAAATCAAACTCCTTTTTATCCCCTTTTTATCCAGTTTTAGAAAGCATCTAGTGAATTCTACTTATCTTGAGAGAGCTGATATGTAGATTAAGATTCATGGGTCAAGGGTTGACTATGCTATCAGTTGCATGAAGGGCTTTTCCTAAGTTTTGCCTGACATCTTGACTTTCCAGAATTCTTGGAAGTAAGTACTCCAAGACTGTTGTCAAGAATGCTCCATATAAGAAACTACATAATGCCATAGGTTTCTGATGTGCTTTCCCCCGCTGGGGACTCAAAGAATTTAGCAGTATTTGCATATTTTTGCATATTTCATTGCAAAAGAATTTGGGAGACAGTTCAACAGCAACTATCAGTAGGAATGCTCCACAGTGAGCAAATTTCAGACCAACCTAACCTACGACAGTATAACAATGACAAAGACAACAAAAAGTACTTCTGGGTTTGAAAAAGCTATTTCCTTCCTTTTATAACCTACAGAATAAGCCAAATATATCCTTGCAATTTCCATCATTTTGACAAATACCCATTCCTCTATTACTAAACTGTCCTAAAAATATTCTGAGTCCACAATCTGCCTCAAGCTAGTTCATGCACTATTTGATTCTTCTGATGTATAGACTGAGCACACCCTAAAGTACATTCATTTAGGACAAATGATGAAGGTTAGCATTAGAATCTATTTGTATTTTAAAATAGTATTAGGACTACGCTACTCTGCAGTGTCTAGAAGTGCCTTTCAGAACCATCAGCCTGCATGAGCCACACAGATTTAATCATACATATCTGTATAGCTCTCTCTTACTTAAAATTTGATATTACACCATATATGCTGAGAATTTATGGAAAATATAGCATATTTTTGAGGTAGTATTTGGGCAGATTCACTTATCAGTAAAAGAGCTTCTGTTTGGTACTTCAAAGATCTACAGTAAAGTTCTCTGGGCTACTTTTTTTTCCAGCATACATATTACCAAGGAACCTACACAGGCCCTAACTAACCTATGAGTTAATGAAGTCTCCTTTCAGTAAATGGTTTGGGGCATTCTTGCTTAGTGTTCTATGTAAATGGACTGAAGCAGCCAGCAACATGTCTTTAGAAAGTCAGAGAATGCATGTGCTTACAACTGTTAAAAATAAATAAAATTAAATACAACACAGCAGGACTGAAAAAGGAAAGCAATAACTGATAAAGAAAACAGTGTCAAATTCAGCACAGCTGTTAGTTCACAACATCAGAGCAATGCAGTCCCTTTCCATCCAGGCAAAGAGGGATGGTCAGAGACAGGATTTCAAAAGGGCAACAAATGAGAGCGCTTCAGACATCATACACACATGCGCATGTATACACACAGCATGCAGCAGCCACCACAAGCAAACACAACAACCCAGCACTGGCACAAAGCACAGGTGGATGCTACAAAGTGCAGTGAAGAGCTACAGTATCAACATGAGAGCTGGTGAAGCAACACAACCCTAACAAAAAAGAAAAAGGGGGGAAAAAAAAAAAAAGGGACATTGCTAGAAAAAAAAATAAACATATCCTTCCAGGCACAATCACCCCATCTTAGACCCTCGTGAATGCACATGGATGTCTGGGGTGTGTGAACCCAGGGATGTTATGGTGACCCACAAATCCCATCTTGGACCTGTTTTCTCAAGCCACACCACCAAAGTGTGAAGATTCAGATTATTTCCTCAGAGGTCAAGGAAATTAGAAGCATATTCACAGTTTAAGTGCCTGGCAAACCACTGAACACCAACATGACAAACTCCAATTCAAAGGCTTTCAGCTGTTTGTTATTTTGTGGTTGGTCAAACACGTATGCACGTGCATGCAACTTTGGTTTTGATTTTTTGCATTTTGAAATGTGTGCTTTGGAAAGGAAGTGTACATATAAAATGACACAAATTCCACTCTCTTAACAAAAGCAGTCTATTTTTCCTGTTCTCCAGCTGATTTATGTTTATGAAACCTGTGACCTTGTGACAAAGGACTCAGGAAAGGTGGTTCCCAAGACTGCATCTGTTTTACGCAAAGCAATAGATTAATGAAAGAGGTTTTGTCAGTCTAAAAACAGAAGACAACCAGAAGTGTTCAAGTTCTTTTAAAAAAGATTTAAACTGAAGGCAAATCCTCCTCTGCAAGTGAAATTGATTTATCTCAACTTACAGAATCAAGAATTTTACCCCATAAAAACAGAGGGCAAGCAGAGGAAGAGAATCTACCTCCACCGTAAGATACAAAACCCGTATTTGATAAAAATGAAGTAGAATATAACAATTAGAATCCTGAACCTGTAATTTTCTTTCACCTAAAATCCAAAGATTCAGAATTCCAAAAATATGCAGCTTCTTGTAAGCATATATAAGTACTGTGCCGCTGTCACTCCACTAACGGCAGCTCTGATTTTCTAAAAGCAACAGCCAATCTGCATTCTGAGCACCTGAAGGAGTTGCACCAGAACAGTGATTTAAACTTTATTGATACTTAACTCCAGTTCATTACAGATTTTCTCTTGGTGCTGCAAGCACTTGTGTGGCACTCTGTGGTCACTAGGACACTACTCACTTTAGTTATCAGCTTCACCTGTGAGTTACATGCTCACAAGGACTAGACACCCAAGCAGGGGAACATTGACATGCATAGTGTCTTTACAACTTCAGAGAACAACTTCAAAACTCAGGTGGATCCATGTTTAAACCTGGGATTGCTTTTACTTTTATGTAGGAAGAATGAACAGAAACTTTGCGGAAAAGGAAAAACACAGCCATAACAACCAAAATTCCAAGTTTGAAAGCCCCTAGAGATTAAGTTTAAATGTAAAAAGCAAAGATTAGGATAGGGTTTGTTTATAACAAAAGCTTCCCTGAACCAAATGAAGAAATCAAGGCAGATTTATTAAAAATGCTGGCGCTAGTGAAAAACTTACTAAATACAAACCAAAATCTACTCTTAAAAGAAACTTCTTATAGATTAAGGAAATTCCATATACACTCTCAATACCGAAGCTGCATTGTAATACTGTACACTGCCACAATCTGAAAACTAAAGATTATATACAGAGAGTATTTACACAAGTACAAGAAACCCATTTAATTATTGGACTTCACAGTGTTAAATGAATTTTAGTGGACTCATATTGCAATGGCATGAACACAAATGGAGTAAAATCTGTAGGTGGAATTTTCTAAACTCCATCCATGATAGATAAAGAGCAATCCCTGAGTCTACTATATGTCTGAATAAAGCTGCAATACAAAACCCACTGTCAACCATCTTATCACCTGAAACTTTTCAAATGCACCATGCTGTTAAGCCACTGGCATATGAATTCACTAAATGGGGCAAGAATTAAGTTGACTACATAAGCACAATCCATCTGCTTAGGAGTTGAAAGAGCACCGTTAAGTTAGTAAAAAGAAAAAAAGTCAGAGTCTCCTTCCAGTCAGCCTAAGTCCCTGCAGCTCCCACCTGGAAATTATTTAAGAAATAAACAGAAGTTTTAATTCACATTTCAACTGTAGAAAGAGAATTCTGCATCGCTGCCAGTATTGTACCAACTGTACTTACCACTGCTCAACTTTCACATCCTGTGTTGACACAAGCAAAAGGACCAATACAGAAACGGAACTTAGCCACCAACAAGGATGTACGATGATGGTACAAGGCACTATTCCTGATACAGGTCTGGGAGATGCATCTTGAACAACCAATTGTTACCACGGTCCACGTAAAAAGCTTCCAAATGTCTCACTACAACTATAGTATCCCTTGTGCGCTGAAGGGGAAATGGTGCATGTAGACATGGAATGTCTGGGTATATGAAAAGAACTCTGCCATTAATCCTAGTAAACCTCATTTCACCTGTCTGCTTCAGTCTCTTCATCTACAAAGTGGTGATAATTGTACTTACCCATGTCTGTAAAATGCCTCAATATGAAACACTACAGAGGTAAGCCACGAAAGACTATTTCATATTCTTGTGGAAAATGGGATGAGAGGTTCAGCTCAAGCCATTCCCAATTTTTTTCCCCCATGTCTCCTTCATACCAGACACACATCAAGGAACAATCACTGGGGCTACAAGTGTATTGCAGGATAAGAAAATTGTGTTAGACAACAAGCTTTCACCCAGCATTTTTTTTTTTTTTTTTAATGTAACTCTGCACTTGTGACACATGCCATTTTTTCTTCACAATTCACATCCAGAACAAGAGCAATCTATACTGCCCATTTCACTCAGAAGAGCAAAAGATGAAAGGAACAAGAGGGGAGTGCAAAGAGATTTCACTGTCTATACTATTTTTATGGTTGATACATAGAGATGGAAGGTAAATCACATGTGAGTAAAGATAGCAGGCAAAGATTCACAGTACAGAAATCAGTTTACACAACAAAGCAGTCACCTAAGAAAGTTTAACAAAGGAAGAGGTGATACACTCCAGGTACCAACAATCAGACTTGTAGTGTGACCACAGTAGGCCGTCTTATTGACTGTGCATTCCTGTGTCAGTACAGGCAACAATCTTACCTACTTGAGACAGAGAGCATGCACAGAGAGATTGTCAACGAAATCCTGCCTCTGACTCCAGGCAAAGGAGAAACAGCATAAAAGCCCATATACCCTTTATAAAGGGGAGGACCAATGCTAGACCCCCTCATCAGAAAGCCACCATAAACCCACCTCCATGCTAGTCTCTAGCATGCACTTGCTACAGGCCTGTAACTAGTGACGCTGGCTCCTGGGTCCTTACCTGCCCTGAAGCTCCCATCTGAGCAGCTTGGGCCTGAGCTGCTTGCACTGCTGCCGCTGCCTGCTGCTGCTGGACCAGCTGAGCTCTTACCTTGAGTACAAAAAGGAAGAATGAAGTAAACATATGTACCTGATCAGGGCACGACACTTCTATTACAACTACACTGACTACACTCAAAAGGGGTGTGAAGACAAGATCAGCCTCACATACATACTCTTTCTAAAGACTTTTTGAGCTTTCATTATGAAAGCAAGTTCCGATGTTTCTAACATTTGGAACTGTCTTCCTACAGACTGTGCACCCAAGACTTGATTTCTTCTTGCAACTTCTTTCCGGTTCTATCAGGTCTTCCTACAACAATACTAGATATTTCAACTTTCTGGCAAACATAGTTAACCATGTAACTACTGACTTCCCTCAAGCACACTGTATTAAGCACCTACCAATGACCAACATTTCAAATGTCTATACATTCATTATGGCTGTCAGTGTGATGAACATGACATTTCACTAGTCCTAGCTTAGCTAGCAGGAGCACACAGTGGATATATTAACTCATGCATGTGGGGTGAATAATTTCTCAAGTATGGCTGACACTCCTTCCCAGCTAGGCCCAAAGAAAAGCAGGTCTTGGGATTACATCTGAGCTTCTGCTCAACAGCACAGAAAAAACTGACTGTAATGCAACAGTTCAAAAAGCTGCACCATCAAGAGGATGACCCAGCAAGAGGTTCAACACCATAAAACTATTGTCTTGTTCACATTCTCTTCAAGGCATGGTATCTTAACCTTTGACCAAAAACTCTAAACATGGCAGCAGAAGAAAAGCCAGCATGCTAGAGAGCCAACATTGGCTCCAGTCACATGTATTAGGCACTTCAAAGCATTTGCTCATGTCCTAGAACAGCAAACATCATGGAGGTGATATTTCCTTTAACCAGAGTTTGTTTCTTTTTCTTTTTTTTTCTTGTCCATTCAAGAGTAAGACAAGAAATTATTTTTAAATACTAGCTTCATAAATGGTTTTATTATTTCTCTAGAGTATCATAATGAACCAACAATCAGCTGGTCACTAGCCCTTACCTGCATTGCTTTTAATTGCTGGGGCGTAAGAGTAACAGGCATAACCTGACTAGGAATTTGTCCTGAGATTGCCTGTGGCTGAGATACCATGGGCTGAGGTTGAGGCTGGGATTGTGGTGGCAGCTGAGACTGTTGTGCCTGAGCAACCTGCTGCTGTTGTTGCTGCTGCTGTTGCTGCTGCTGTTGTTGCTGTTGCATCTGTTGCATCTGCTGTTGCATTACTTGTTGAGGTGGCTGTTGCTGTATCTGTTGTTGTGGTATTTGTTGCTGTTGTTGCTGCTGCTGCTGTTGCTGCTGCTGTTGTGCCTGCATAGCCTGTGCTGCCTGCAGCTGCTGCATTTGGGCAATTCGCTGTAGTTGCTGCTGCTGCTGCTGCTGCTGTTGCATCTGAAAAGCAGGAAAAGCCAGATAGCTAAAGCTTCCAGCAACGCGATAGCAGCCTTATTTTTATAGCAAAACCAAGAGCAAAGAGAATCCTAGTACACCAGCCTGAGGTTTTAAGCCCAAAGGGAAAGCCCAAACTTTTTATCCACTCACTTTTCATATATCTCAACTCTACATAGCACACGTCCCATGGTTTCAATATTACAAGCTTGTCTTGCTACTAAAACAGTTCTCAAAAGCAAAGATGAAGTCCATCAGCTTCCCCTGTACAAATGGGCTCAAAAGCACTTCTTCAAATGTAAGCAGCCTGCATCAGCACCACTATTTACCAGAAACTGCACTAAAACATGACAGCTGAAGTTTCCTCTTCTGCTTTTGTGCCTAAGGATGATACTTTTTTTTTAAAGTGGCAATGTGTAATTCACACAACAATAAAACAGCCACTATTTCTAGAGTGCTTTTGGTTCCTTCCCACATCCGTTTTCTTAGAATGACAGACTACCCTGATATTTATCAGATACGTTTAAAGACATCTTTAGTATCTTTAATATCTACTATTAAAGTAGACAAAGAAACAAAGGTTTTAGTTGTCTATTGCTATGACAGAAGAAAGCAACCAAATGACTGTTAAGCCTTTCCTCTAGGAATGTAATATATTATTGCCAATTAACTTGCCAGTCTAAACTGAAGTCCTACCCTAAAGTGGAAACGCATTAATAACTGGCAGAGCTGATGTTAAGTACTTCCACGCAAGCCAAGCCTTACTTGACAAGTAACTGACCACAGATCACCTCAATTGCCATTGTAGTTGTTTGTCATCACCTGCTGTTGGTTTTGCTGCTGCTGCATCTGCAGTTTCAGCATGTGCTGTTGCTGCTGCTGGACGGCTTGCAACTGCTGCTGTTGCTGCTGCTGCTGCTGGGCCGCTGCAGCTGCTGCCGCCTGCTGCTGCTGGACCTGAAACTGTTGTTGCATGGCTGACTGCTGGGCTTGGAATTGCTGCTGCTGCAAAGCCACCTGCTGCTGCTGGAATTGTTGTTGCTGCTGCTGCTGCTGCTGAGCTATCTGCTGAAGCTGAAGTTGGGCTAAAAAGAAGGTAGACTCTACTTAAAACATGAGACCCGAACAGTGCGAGAGACTGTTACCCAGCATAACTCATAATAATTGAAGATAATCCCTAAAGTACATTAATGTTATTTGTTAGCAGCATATACTTTTCCTTCCCCAAATGGATGAGGCACATTAGCAGCAGAATTAATGACACTTCCTACTACCAGCCGTTAATTCTCACTGCCTATATTGAGTCAGCAACCTAGGTAAAGAATGTAAAAAAGTGCAGGAGGAAATATACATAGAGGTCACCAGCAGGAAGCACCATACCCTTAGAAAACATGGGTGAGCTCTACAAAAGCAAAGTTCTGATGTTGACATCTTGTAGGATGAACGAAGCATTTTCTCATATGACAGCTAGACTGGAATACATTTATCCCATTAGGTAGCAGTATTTGAAATCAATTCTTCCTGCAGTTCACTTGGCTGATTTAGCCAGAAGCATGAAATCTCTTCAGCACCCCTTCCTTGTGGAAAAGATTTATGTACTGAAAAGCTGATCTAACAATTTCAGTGGTTAAAGCAAACCAAGCACTTACTCGGCTGAGTAGCTGTAGAGACACCAGGCATACCATGAGGGGCCATTCCCGAGGTTCCAGGAGGCTGCTGCTGCCCTGGAAGACTCATCTGTTGTCCCATTGGACCAAGGCCACTCATCCCACTCATCGGTGCTCCTTGAGCTCGGGAAGCCATGCCCATTCCAGGCGCCCCTGCTGGGGGACCCCCAGTTAGATTCTGCAGGGCATTCATTGGATCTACAAAGAAAACAGTTACCAATATGCAGCCAGCCATGCAATTGCCTCCCCAAAATCCTCTGTTCTCCATCATCCACTCTCTGATCTGTCAGCTTCAGACCATGACTAGATGCAACACCCCGAGAATATAGCATTCACTGCTCTGCCTGTAAGACCACAAGAAGCTTCTCGCACATCTCTGCCGCTCTGTAAACAGAGTGGAGATTATTTCAATTGCTTCAGATTGGCAAAGTTCCAAATAGATTCTAAATATATTAGAGAAAAGGAACTTATTAGCCACCTCTGAATTTATATGCAAGTCAAAACCAGCTGCCAAGAAAACTCCATGAGGATATACAGCTCGTAACCTCAAAAATCAAGACTCCACTGTGGATCCAATTAGCCTGTTCCTCCTGAGGTCAACATGGAGAAGCAGTGCTCAGACCAGAGGAAGTACTTTGCTACACAGTTCCCCCATAACATCAAGTTTATTATGCAGTGGATAAAATCAGTGCCTTTCAAGACAATTGTCATAATTTGAATCCTGGGCACTCAGAAAAGAGAAGTCAACAAAGGAATGGCAATTCAAGAGGGCAAAACACAACATGGGGCGCAAAGCAATATTAATCAGGTAAAGAACGCAACATCCCGTCTTTCTTAATACTTTATAAAATAATTTCCAAGTGTCTAGGCTGGATGTTAATCAATCACAGACATTGCATATTTAGCCTACAGAGGGATAAAAATAAAGGATCATACTATGTTCCTAACATACACAGCTGTAAGAATTATCACTGAGGCAGAAGGCATGATCAGATTTAACCTCAGTCATATGGCAGAATGCGTACACCCAACAAACACGTGTACCTCTGCTGCAACACAATGAGGAACCCAAAGCTGGTAACAAGGAGAAACCTGGACTGCTCAGCAGAACTCCTGTTCTTTCAAGAACCTTAAGGCTGTGAGCTAACAAAAGTACAAACAGGGAAACAAACAAGTCTCCTGCGTTACATACAAAGGACTGTCCAAGCCTGTCACCCGCATCACTGAACAACTCCAAGACTACCATGCTACCTTTTGTCTCCTCCATCAGCATTCAATATTCCAGCTAGGGAATCCACAGCCTTCTTATCCTTAGTACACCACAGCCCTGATTTCTAAGCTATTCTATTTAGAAACGAAACGGGGGGGGGCAAAAAAAAAAAAAAAAAAAAGGAGCTCTTACCACTGACTGAGGCTTGAGATTTCTTATTGTCTGCAAAGGAAGAATAATTAATTGCCTTTGTTAATCTTGTCACATGTAAATTTAGCCCTTCTGATATATTCTCTACAAGAAATATATTTACATAATAATTTAAAAAATTTTAAAAATCAGTCTACTATAGTTCTAACAAAACACATTCATCTAAGCCGATTTGGTAACCAGAATGCTACATAAACAATGTTAAGAAAGCAAAAATACAGGAAAAAATTAGGAAGGTGGAAAAAGTAGTAAGCTTAAATAATTTCTCAAACACTTTTCAATTATTGACAGATGTGTAAAAGAAACACTACTTAGAAATAGGCATGTATATTACAGGAAAAATATTTTAAAGCAACTTGTCACATGCAGAACCATACGCACAAACCCTAAAATTTACTTTTTTGGGAGGATGGGATGAGCAATCCCATTACTGAGGGGGGAAAAGAAAAAGCCAAACCGAAACAATTACTTACGAATATCTCGAAAATGGATAATAAGTCTGGCCACAAGAGAAAGATATTCTTCCTAAAGGTGAAAAAATTAGTATTTTAGTATAGGAAATAAAAACATTGCAACCCTGACTTTCTGGTTCTTCAGTATTCTTCCTCAACATAACATATTTACTTTACAATGGCTGTGGGCTTTTCAGAGGAGTTCTCTTGCAAGGAACAGCCTGTTCATTAACTGAACGACAATATTCTTATTAATAGGTCATTGTGGTTGATGGTACAAGAAGGCCAGGAAACCACAAAGTTCACTGGAAAGAACTTTCATGACAGTTACAATACCAGGATCACAATATGTGAACATAATTATAAACCAATACATCCATTTTCCACTTCTTATCCACTCTAATTCCTTTTTTAAGGATTGAACCTGCTTACATGGTACACTGACTGACTTCAGTTCTTCAACTATGTCACATTCATACTACAAGAACTTTTTTTAAGCTAAGTTAGTATTACAACTACAAGTTAACAACTTTAAAGACTAACATATGATAGAAGCATCAGAAGCAGAAAGACAAATATTCTTTGCAGCATTTTATTAGCGCGCTTCATAATGTGTAAGAGAAACTGCACAGGGCTGAGACAGCCTTCCTGCCGACGAAACACCAACTCACCAGTGAGGATGACATAAGTTTGTGACATCATCATTACAAAACTTTGACCAAGAGAAGTTTTATCTCAGAATTGGCTAATTTGGAGACAGCAACAGTATACAGTTTCTTCTAACACTGCTCCAGGAAAGAAGTTTACATTTGGGTAGAGTCTAGAGTTGTACCTGATAACCAGACTTTCACAGAGACCACAGCACTTCCCTTGGTCTTACTCCTGACACAGCCTTTTCATTGATATCTTAGTCTCTCCTGACACCAAACTGGTCATAAGGAATGGTGCTACACTGTAGATAAAGGAAATTGTATGCAATTCACTACACCCAAGTCTTTGGATAAGAATTAAGTGTGGTCCCACATACGCATTAAGTGTTGCAGATATCTTGGACTGAAGTCCAGTTTGATGCATATATTGGATGGAAAACACCTCACTTCCCCTCAGGGTAAAAGTAGCACATACAAATTAAAAATTTTGCATAACTATGTACTCTTAAACAGAAAGAGATAACTAAATGCATTGAGTTTTCTGTTTCTGCGGGTTGTTCCAAATTTCTTTTGATACTCCAGTAACTTCTGGAAACAAATAGAGGTACTTTACCCTTGTTTTGGCCTTCATAAATACATGACTCTCCATATCTTTGCTGGATTTATTATGGGCAACACCAGCCTTCCTCATAGCGTCATCACTGCAAAACAAGAGGGAAAAACAAGGCTGGGTATTAATTGAGGACATCAGAAAACAACTTCTGTAGTTAGGAAGGTCTGTAAAACTGCCTTTTACCCCTCTCTCATTTATAGATTTAAAAACAAACAAACATGAAACACCACTACATATATTACTTAAAATTGCCACCCTTCAAAATTTCTTCAAATGATGGAGAAAAAAGCCAACTAATTTCTAAAAGGCAACACAAATCTTCTTTGCAGAAATTCAAGAGTAACTGCTAAGCAAGTCATCATTTTACCTACTGATGTATTATTTTGACAAAATACCAGGACCTGTTCATTTGAGGAAAGCTGAATGACAGGAATTATGTAACCCATGTTTGGCAAACAACGGGCTTCAGCCTGCTTAGCTTCAGGCATTTTCAAAAGAATCCTCTAAACATAAGGTGGAAGAATTTAAAAAAAAAAATAAATAAATGCCTAAAGTCATAGAGGTTTGACCAATGAACGAGAAAATGAGTGGAAGCATTGATCAGGGGCAGAGAAGAGCAGAGGTGCAGTGAGGGAGTGGATAACCGACATGAAAGCAGCAGGTGAAGCAATAAGAGGAAAAGAAGGCCCTGTTGATGGAAAGTTGAGGGGAGAAAAATTACAGGTTTGGTAATTAAAAGCCTTCAATTCCCTTACTGTACTTTCCCATTTACCAGCCAGAACCACAGGGACTTGCTGTCCCATGACGAGTCCTCCATCACACCTCTAGTAAATTGGATCTAGATTTGCCCTCTGGTCGGGGATACTGAACATGCAAGATGAAAAGGCAAGAAAAAAACCAAAACCAAAAAACAAACACACAGAAAACCACACATTGCTAAGGATATGGGTGGAAAACAAGGGGTATTCTCAGTTCATGAAAAAGTAGCAAGCAATTCAACTGTGAAACATGCAACAAGATAAAGATGTCCTAAACCGAGGAGTTCAGTCAGGTGAACAGCCCTATTCAAATCCTCTGGGCACTCTCATTCTTGGAAACATTTCACTTCACTGCCAAACCTGTTCGGTTTTAAAGCAGCCTAGAAGCTACAGTCTAAATTCCACAAACAAGTTACCAGGAAATACTTTCACCTTGTAATTAACATCTCAGCAACTTATTTCTCAGTAACTGCTGTTGCACGAGCAGCTACCCTACACTAAATGCCTGTCAGGGTAGCGATCCCTGAAAGTTTTGGCCAGTCTGAAGGGGGACTACCGTTTTCTTCCCCCTGAACTTCTACCACCTCCCATGCAGCAGGAACGGCGCTTGTATGAGCAGTAAGCTGGTTCAGCTTCCTGAATTAACTCAGTAACACAGTCACAGAAGTGAGAAGAGCAGATGCTATAGCCTTAAAATGCAGGAGCTTAGGCTGCCACAACTCGCACCCTTACCTTGCAAACTAGCAGCATACAGCTAACCTGTTGTAGCCTGCAAAGTACAAGACAGTAGAATGTAGCTACCTGCTGCAAGGCTGTCTCATGGTAGCTTGCTCATGTGGTATGGTAGACACAAAAAAAATGCTATTTATTCAGAATGAAAACTGAATCAGAATCCAAACATAATACAGAATAACTAGCTTTAAGGTGAGCTGCTCATATAGAAGCGCTGCTGCAGAGGAAGAAGCTATATCCACTTCTTTTTTGACACCTCCCTTTTTCAGTGCTTTCCCTTTCAGAAAGGCTGCCTCTAAGTCCACACTACTCTCTGAATCCTCCTTGACTTCTCAGTCCCATAGTACAATGACAATGCCTCTCCTTTGGAGAGCACCAAGAACTGAGCAGGCAGAAAACAGGAAAAAGATTATGCAGAGGGAAGTAAAGGATGTAACATGTAGGTAGTACTGAGCGGATGTCATACAGACAGTGATCAATGTGGTATCAAGAACTTAGGAAACAAACACAACAAAGAAGTTAACTACTTTTATATGTAGCTACCCTTTCCTTTTGATGTTACACAACATGAAAGACATTTTATAATGGCTACATCTGCATTACCAATAATGCCACTCCAAGCACTCCATGTCATATCTGTTAACATTCCAATACAGGTTTAGACTAGGAGGAAGAAAAAAAAAAAAAAACAAACAAAACATACAACTTGTTCTTTGTTCACATATTCATCTGCAATCAATATATAAATATTTACGCTAAAAGACTGGGAAAGTCACTAAAAAAAAAGTCATAGCTTTAACATAGACTTAAGGATACCAAATAATGTATCATATCCTTGCAGAACACAAAACTCAACAAAACTATGAAAACTAGATGGTACCAGCCAATTCAACCTTCGTCTGCCTCATAAGCACTTACTAAACACATCATGAGATGTGGGCTAAAACTCTGCCTTTTTCATTTCATGCAGAACACTCAAAGCTGTGGCTTCACAAGATGAAGCATTCAAGACCAACATCAGCTTCAGGAATTCCTCGTCCATTTCGAAGAAGCTTGTTTCCAGCCCAACAATGTGCAACCTCTCACTCAGGCCAGCTGGTCTAGTTGAAAAAAATCTGGCAAAACACGTTCTCCTTCAAAACTATCCCAGCTTCCCCATCCAGTTCACATCACAACTGCACGAATCAGTCGTTCCAATGAAACAAAAAGGCAATGAGTTACAGAGCCAATACCACATTAAGCATCACCAAATGCTCCTTCATGAAATGGACTATTTCATCACTATAACAATCAGTTCAACAAACCTCTCCTGCTTAAAACAATGGGGGCGGGGGGGTGTGCTGATAGGCCCTTAGGCACATCTATCCATATTAAAAGGTTTAAAAACCTCCAAGTAAACATCAACAAATATATTAAGATTTCACTACTTGATTTTGTGCACATGATGCTGTCCCACACAACATTGCTGTTAGTGACAGAGTGGACGTAACAAGTTTCATCAATACCAAACCTCAACGCTGCAATACTCACATAACAACACAGACTAGCAGAAGACCCAAAGCAGAATCATCTGTATTACTTATTCACATTTGCTTGACAGAACACATAAAGACCTGAAGGGCTTTGGTCCCCAGAACACCACCTTCAGCTACAGAGAGGGAAGCAAAGGACCATCCAGCCTCCCTCAAGCCTTGTTCTACCATTACCTTTCTCTCCAATTCTGCAGGGGTAAAAAAAACCAAACCCCTTCCCTCTACACACATCATCACCTCTTCATAGCTTCACAAGCACATCCTCCAGCACAAGTGATATCCTCCAGTGGAGGTGTCTAGGTAAGAAGCTGCCCCTGCCAAGTTATGTCTGTGTGGCTGCACCATCAGCAGTAGTGAAGAACAACCAAGGTTTAAAATAACCACTTTTTCTGAGTTATTTTTAACTTTGAGACATTTCCCCAACAGGGTGACTGCATGGCAACCCAAACACTTGCAATGAAGAGGTACTGCAGAGGCAGTAGCTTCTTCAGTTCGTAGTTGTGTCAAAGTAAGCATTTATAAAACTCATCCCTCACTATCTACAGTCCCAGGAAGGGAGAAACATCTGCCGCCTTGGCCTTTTGAGCCTGAATTGTCATCAGACAACCTGAGCTGGAATATAAAATTAAGGCTGCTTTATGAACTGGTTTTGCAAAGTGTGTCAGGGAGTGCAGCAATGCAGATGATCTTCCTTTTATCAAACCCTCCCACAAAAAAAACCCGAAAAAACCTAACAAAACAACTTTAGCTGATCCACTCATCTCCTGCCTGCTTGTTCCTTGGTCTCCACCTCTACCTCCTTTCATGTGCTCTCCACATTCCCATCCTTATGTCTGTTCACGCATGCTCTTCTTCTCATCTAGCTGAACCATTATCCTATTGAACCTATTCAATCTTAAGTGAGAATATACATATCAAAACTTCAAGTGAAAAACTGAACACAAAACTAATGGACCATCACACAACTTAAGTTACATCCCTTTTCTTCACTCAACACGATTCCCTTTTAACATAGCCTAGAAGTAGCTTGGGGCAGGAACTGTACTCAACTGCATACTGAGTTTCCTACCACACAACCCAGTTCAGATTTGTCCTTTAGGCAATACCAACATTTAAAAACATATTAAGGAATGGCCTTTAGAAAGGAGACTCCCAAAGCACCAGTATGTGTCTGCTCCCTATAAGGGCCAGAATAAAGGTAAGCACAAGTATATAGTCACACTCCTACATCACCGCTGTCTCCTAGAACAACCTGGGACAAGCCAAAGGTGCTCCCTGGACTCAGTCATCTGAGCTCATCTAGCAACAGTATGAAAGTCCTGCTTGGACCTGCAGTCACACAAGAACCTAACACCAAAAAAAAAACCCAAACCATAAAAAAACCCCAAACTTACAGTCAGTGTTGTAAAGGAAACCCAAGGGTGAAATAGCAACACGTTAAGACTTCTGTATCCAGAAGCTATAACAAGGCACTCAAAATGAGTTATGTGAATGTTTAACTTAACTTTTAAGACCAAGTGCTAATATTTATCTTGACAAATATCACTTGTTACTTGCAGGATGAACTGGAAGATATATATACATATAAGAAAGGGTATTTTCGTAACTGTTAGGAACAACCTTCCCACAAATTAAGAAAACTTTCAGATGATTCACCAGATATTTATTTTAATTACCTCCCTCTTCTACCTCCTACGTAAACCTCACTAATGGTAAAACTGGAAGCTCATGGAAATAAATAAAAATTCATTGCATACAGAACTCCAGTCTTTTTAGGCAATATATTGCTTCCATTTATTATTCAATAAACCTATCTATTATAAACTCTACTTCTGGCTAGCTTCACTTTATTCCAAGTACCAACATGAAGCCAAGCCAAATTGTTTTCTGATATCTAGCACATATTAATCACTTTAAAAAAAAAAAAAATCCACTGCAGTCATTGTACACTTAGCCAGTAACAGGTTTGTTTGCTTTTTAAACAAGATAGTGAATACAAACACACGATGTATACTATAAAACTGGATGGAGTGCAAGGAAGAAATATCGCATACAGACACAATCTTAAAAAAAAAAAAAGACTGTGTCAATACATCTGTAACAAAAAGCACACAGGTTATATATAGACATCTGCGCACATATGTAAAAGACAACAAACTGAGGACATTTTATTTCTACTTTTACACAGCAAGAATAAAAAGTTTAGGATTACTGTCATCTCTTCATATGGCATTAACCTTAAAGATTTTATTAGTCAGTAGTAGTAATTTTTTAATCTCTTGCTGTATGCTTCCATTGAAACATTTATCAGCAGCGTTTCCTGCTCAGAGAGAATAAAACAGTTACAGTTTGCAGGTCAAACACAAAACCAAAGGTTTATTGTGTTAAGGTTTGTATCTGCTTACTCATATTTATTTCTTCAAAGTTACACAGCATTTGAGGGCACTTTAGTTTACCTGTTTTCATGAAAGAGTCGAAGAGGAGGAGAAGAAAAAGCAAGGGACTAATCTAACAACATGAATAACCTTGCAGAAAGTTTAGAAAGTAAAACATCAGTTCCGAGCACCAAGAAAGTTTGCACGGCTTTGACAGACACACGATTGTATTTCTTTAATGAATACCATAACAGTTTAATTCTGAGACAGCACCTTAAGCCTACAGCTAGGCAGTAAAACCACCTGCAGTCAAACAGCATACTGTTTATGTATCATTTAAAAAAAAAAAGACAGCCCGTTTTTAAATATTGATTCTCATAAGCAACAAGGCAAAATCGAGCTTTTCACACAAACATAAATAAGGATTTCATTGTTACTTCAGAAGCACTGAACAGTGCTTTCACTTCTGTAATAACCATCTTTTGTAGGGTAAAAGAGCCTTCCATAAAATAGAAAAAGCATGCGTAGCAGCAAAGTCATTCAAGTAAAGTGATTGTTTCACAAACAACTGACAAGGCAACAAGCTGAACTTTTTTTAACAGCCTTTTAAGCACCAGATAGATACCAATTACGAGTATGCTTGCTTTAGAAGTGAGAAAGCAAATCCCTGTCCAAAATAACAAAAAAATTAAGTCACCAACATTTTTTATTTCATTTTTGCCCTAAAAAAGTGAGATGCAAGATCGCAACAGTGAGTTTCATAGGACAGAATATGTCAAAGTTGGCAACACTATGGGCACTGCCAGAATCGACCCTAAAGCAGATGCTGTCAAGCCGGACGAGAAGCCAGTATTCCTGGGGAAGAGAGAAGCGAAAGGGAAGGCGGTGCGGAGAAATGAAGTCAAAGAACAGGCCCGGCTACCCCCGCACAGGGTCTGAGCAAGTCCTGCTAACGAGGCCCCCTCACCAGGGGACGGCGAAAGGGCCCGGGGGAGAGGAAACACCGGGGATCACGGACAAACCCGGGCAGCAAGAGGAGAACCAGGAAGGACTCGCAGAGGAGCGAAGACGCGTGGGACGCGTCCACCCGGGCGCGGGCGGCCCCGGGGGCAGCAGGAGCCACCGAATCCCCTCTAGCAGCAGCGAAGGCCCGCCTAAGGCCTACTTAGCGCTGAGGCCGCAGCCCGCACTCACATCTGGCTGACGAGCTTCTGACGGAAGTTGGTGCTGCGCCAGTCGGTCTCGGGCCCGGTCACGTCCATCCCTGCCTCCACCGCGAGCGCCGCCCGCCGCTGCCGCCGCGCTCCCCGCCGCCGCCTCGCCGCACGCCACCGCGGAAGCGTCGCGCACCCACTTCCGGTGCGCTGAAGGCTTGGGGGAAATGGAGTCCCGGAGCGGAGACCCACCAACTCTCGCGAGAGGTGCCCGCCGGCGCGGGGCTCGCTGGGAAACGTAGTCCCGCCCTGGGCACCCCACCTGCTGCGCCGGCACCGCCGCGGTGCCGCCGCCCGCAGCCCCAGGCCCCGCCGCACGACCGGGCACACCCTGCTCAGGGACACCACTGCGCCGCCGGGGCCCCATGGGCTGGCGGGTGCCCGGGTGACGCTGGGGGCTCTCGCCCCCGCCGCCCGCCCCGGTTCCGGCCGCTGCCGCCCCGCCCGGCGGGCGTGTCACGCGCCGTCGCCGCCGTTTCCGGGTCGCATATGAAGGCGGAAGCCGCCGCCGCTCTCGGTAGGTGGCTGGGACAGCGGCGGAGGGGGGAGAGGGAGCGCTGGGCCGCCCGCTGCTCCCGGGGAGGCGGTACCCCGCAGCCGGCGCCGGCGTTACCTGTTCTCACTGGGGACAGAGCGAGTACCGGGGCAGCCGGCGAGAGCCTGTCCCGGCTCGGCGGGACGAGGCCCGAGCGGGTGAGGCGGTGTCCCCCCGCAGGGAAACCAAGGGGCGCCGGCGGGCGGGAGGGACACGGGCGAGGGGTTGCCGGGTGCGACGGCCAGAGCGGGTCTGGGGGCAGCGCGGCGGGTACCGGCGCTCGGTCTGCCGGCCCCACTGCCGGCCAGGGCTGCCCCTTGCCGAGGCCCTGCCGCCCGCACGAAGCTACGGGGGCCGCCCCAGCAGCCAAGGCCCTGCTGCCTGCACGGAGCCCCTGAGGACTGGCCTGGCGAGGCCGACGCCGAGACCTCCGTCCCTGCGCAAAGCTGCCCGGGCTGCCCGCACGGGGGGCGGGATGAGCCGGGGGCGGGGGGTAGCGGGTTTCAGGGCCTGCAAAGGCATTTTCAGCAGGGGAAGGGAAAGTAAAACCACAAGCATGTTTGAATGGCTTTCACTTCTTCGTCACAGGGTTAGCCTGCAGTCGGGCTGTCTCTTTTAATGATGTCCCATCCCCTGCAGAGAACACTGCTCACTCCCTGTTCCTGATGGGAAAATGTATCAGTTACAGGGAGGGGGATGACAACATGACGATTCTTCCATATTACAATTTCTTGGTAACATTTGGGCCACAGGCCACCTCCCAAAAACACTCTACAGAAAACTTTACAATTTATGAATTTGGGTAAGTTGCAAGTTACTCATAGATAAGGCAAAATGATTCAAGTTAGAAAGCTCATACTCTGTAGGTTATGCTACTGTTCATGGGAAAAAGATTTTTTTGTGTATTTAAACATAGATACATTTCATAGGAGTTTTGTCATATACATATTAAATATGAGATGTTTTATTCTCTCTGTGCTCTAGAAATAACTTCTAATAGACTTGGAAAAACAAACACAACTGGTGTTTGCTTCTGAAAGGAAGGAATGCCAAAGTTTGTGAGACAGCATAGTTTGCAAAAGCTGTTTTCCAAACTATGCCCTCACTTCAAGTACACTGCTAGTGCTAGAAACTGAAAGTGGCTCAGAAGTTCAGCCCAGAGTGATGTGCTTGTGTATTTCCATTAGTGACTTAAAGAAAGATGGTGTGTATAGACCTTTCAAAAGCATCTCATCACTTGATGAGCATTCAAAACTAATGTTGAGATATTGTATACTATCAGATGTCTGTCTTTGTGTCTTTGTTTCTTTGTTTTTGTGGGGACCTCGGTCAAAGGAGCTGTTTGGGTTGTTTCCCCTATTTGTAGAAGGTTCCTAAAGTGAAGTGGTATTTCAGGAAGAAGATTTTAATTTTTTTTGCACGGTTGTGAATGCATAGAGGGATAATTCTGAAAGAAGCACTGCTGAGAAAAGTTTCTGCTTTTCCTTCACCCCTCTTCTCTTTGTTTTTTCTTCAAAAAGCATGAAACTGGCTTAAAGTCTTGTCTACGCCTAATGGTGTACTCAGTTGTCACCTATGTAGCAGAGTCTTACAAGGGCCTATTACAAATTATGGTATAGTTAGTGAATTATGCCAGTATTTGCACTCTAGTTAGAATGAATAGTTTTGCCTTTCAGTTTACATTGTTTGTGGCATCACATCTGTTTTCTGCAGTATTTTGGCAGGCACCCAGCTGCCTCCCCATTCTGCGCTCTCCCAGACTAGTTGATCTATTTGTTTGCCTGCCCTCTGCCCTGTTAAAATTCTGGTATGTGGCCAGGTTCTGCCTATTTGCATTTGCAACCCCTGAGAGTCAGCATAAACTAGCATCCTGCTGTAGTCTTGTATCTTGTCTTCTTGTCAGGCTTTCATCTGAAGCCTGGCTTAGATCCTAGTTCTTGTTGCTCCCTAGGGAGAGATGAAGGTGTGGGAAGCCTTAGGGCACAGATTTTAAACATCCTTCAATGCACTAAGACTTTTAAGGGCCTAATGTATTTGGATCACAATCAGCACGCCATAGTGGTTGCTCTGTATTAGAAAAAAGCTATGAAGAAGCTGGTCTGCAAGAGAGAACAGAGCTGCAACTGAGCAAGCTTTAAGAATGGACTAAGAGGAACCACATAAATTTCAATAGCAAAAGCAAAGTCATGCATCTGGGTGCATGCATGGCTCCATATATCAGAGCAGGTTGGAGACAAGCCTGGCTAGAAGTCAGCTTTACAAGAAGAGAGCCTGAGGGTCCTGATGAGCAAAGCTGAATATGATTCCTCCAGTAGGGGCCAGCTTCATACTGGGCTGTGTTAGCAAGAAATTGGGAAATTGGGGTCATGGGAAATTATTATTTCCCACTCTGTTCAGCACTTATAAGTCCACAAAACCTGAATACCCTGCCCAACTTTGAGGTCCATGCTGAAAGACAAACCTGTGAGTTCAGTGGAGGACCACCATAGAGGGCAGGAGCATGTACAAGGAGATACATGTAAGGCAAGAAGGCTGGGTTTGTTCAATCCAGAGAAGAAAAGGCTAAGGGGAGAGCCAGTTGCCATTTTTTAAGCTCTCTAATGGGTACAGGGAAATGTAGAGCCAAACTCTTCTTTTGTGGAGCACAGTGCCAAAGATGAGGGGCAAGTGTCACAAATTGCAGGAAAAGAAATTCAGACAGGATAAAGAAGAAAACAAATTTGATGGTTAAGCACTCAGATTTCCTATTATTGACAAGGTTAGAGATTCTGCACTTGACTAGACAAAGCTCTCAGCATCCTGACCCAATTTTGAAGATTTCCCTGCTTCGAGCAGGAGATTGGACTAGAGACCTCCCAAGTTTCTTTCTAGCCTAAATTATTCCACAATTCTAAGAAAGCATGGGCTCCCCACCAAGCTTGAACCACCTGTCCATATGGCAGTAAGCTAAACAGATTTGGATACCCGACACCAGCAAGCTCTAGTTTATTTTGGGCACAGCTGATGCACAAGAAAATATCACTATCTGCATAAAACACATCTTTGTAGAGATGTAACTGACAGCCATGAGCTCTTCAATACAAAAATGTCTGAGTTTCCATAGAAACTAACTTCGGTAATCCTTCCTGTATCCAGCCATTTCTCTATAGTAGAGAATCAAGGCTGTCATCACTGATGATAGTAAGCATCAGTGTATGACATAGATGCTAGTCGTAGAAGGGGTGAATAGTTGTCTAGGCGAGTATCATACTGTGCAACACCAATAACAGACTTCAGCACTGTAAATTATCTACACTATGTTTAAAGCACAGGATCAGTGCACAGCATATCTCCAAAGAGGATAAAGGCTGAGTATATCTATAATGGCAGCAGGATGCATCCAGGACATGTGCCCTGACCCAGCTGCTGGGAAGCGCTCCCAGGTACAACACAGATATATTTCTCAGGGAAGCAGGACTCCGTTCTCGATCTCGGAAAGCCATGCTGTAAGCCATATGAATTCCCACTCCCCAGAATGTTCTTTACTGGAGCACCACACAAACACCTTCATGTAACAGTTGCTCTGCACTTAAAAACTTAGGTAGTACAGACACTGCATTCTCTTCCACCACATCTATTTTACCGTGCCTTTAACTTTTCCTTTCCCCCTTCTAGTTCAGCTATTCCATTCCTATACCCTGTGTTCTTAAAAGGATGAGAATTTTCAGTGAGCACAAGAGCAAGCCAGCATACCAGTCTCTTGCTGTTTTGCCATTTGAATGATCAAGCCACAGTCCATTCCTCCTGTCCCAGTGCCCAGTCCCAGGAGGTTTCCTCAGTCATAAACCACATACCTTTGCTGTGAAAGCAAGTATTCTGTCATTGATTAGAGGAGGGATTTTGTTAAAAAAATGAACCACAACTCTTTTCATGTACAGATAGTTGAATAGTCAGAAACCTCACTAAGACTTGCACTTTTTCGTACAAGTAATCTGCAGAAGCACGTTGTTGCAATGGAGGTTGAATACAAGACAATCACACTGAGCTATCATCAAGCCACTGATGCCATAGCTTCCACCGTGTTCATAGCTTATTAGAAAAGACCACACTAAACCTTGAATATAGTACAGAGAATAGAAGGAAATATTAGATATCCTTCATACTCCCTCCCTGTCTATCATTGCAAGGCATGGCTGCTTTCTCACAGTTCCTAAATGGAATCCAGATACACAACACAGAAAATTTCAGTCTATTGAAAAAGAGCAGTCTTGTCTTTCTGCCCTCTACAACCCTCTTGTCTGAAGGTTTTGCTGTTTATGGGGGATTTGTTTGTTTTGTTGTTTTAACTCCTTGATGTGAAGTGACCAAACAGTGCAGGTCTTCCTACATTAGCATTGCCTATAGAAATGCACATACAATTACTGACCGCCTTCTTCCTCTTAACATACTGGACACTCAATTGTAATACCCTAAAATTAATCACAACATTAACCCATGTCCTCTAAAAGATAAACGCAAACATACGTAACTTCAGTCTCAAGTACCTTGTGCAGCCAGCTAAGAAAATCTCTAGTCTGATTTTCTCTGCAATTTCAACGCAGTTAGAACAAGGACTTGCCTTACCTTATTTCTGAAGGCAACATCCCACAGCATATAAGACGATACTTCTTATCTTTGCTACTGTTAAAGAAACTGAGTGAACAGAAGGAGTTCCTTGTCTCTTCCACCTTAGGGTCAGTCCTGCAATACTCGGCCACTGAATCCCATTGTTAACAGCTGACCATCAAAGAAAAACACGCACAAGGCCGGGTCGGGGGGAGAAGTATTACTTAGATTTCTAGGAACTTGGCTCAGTCATAGAGCAAGTTTCTCAGTAAGAGAAGCAAGAGAACAGAGAGGCCTCAATAACATCCTCCAAGCCCCCTTCTGGTAGAGAGGCTCAGGACTGAGGGAACTTAGCTGCATGGTTCAAAGGACTGTGCATTTACATTAGCTAACAAGGGCCTGCCTACAACTCCTTCATCTACAGGGACAGATATGCCAGTCTGTGAAAATAGCATCTCAAGCCTTAAAAGCCAGCAGCAGAGTTTCTAAGTGGTCAGGAAGGAAAAAGAGTAAACAGAGGTTTTCCGCAGCATGCAAGAAGCTGAACAAACCTGTTCTGTCTCTCCATTCAGAGCTGTACCGCTTGTACTACATTTAGCTTTTGTTTTTTTAAAGGACAATAAAGATTAAGCACAATAGAAGTTTGAGGAGATGGGGTTAAATTATTTTCAGCTAAAAATATACAGAGTTTATTCAATAAAGTTCCTTGCTATTTTTAAGATTGATGGACACTTAGAAGGCATAACAATTCCTAGGTACATTAACAGTCATTCCCCCCCACCCATCTGGTACACCACACATAAAATAGCACACTTCTACTGTTTGGGGTACCAGACAGTAACAAAGGCACAAAGGACACAGGAGAAAGGTCAAAGTTAGACCACACAGCCCGAGAAGCAAGGTGCTGTGCCAACACCAATATCACTCCACAGCAAATTTGTAGTCAGCATTTAGAACAACATCCAGAGAGATACGCTAAACTCACCAAGCACTCTGCATTTAATCCGGAAAACTTCAATGCCAAAACCACCACACTTCTTTCAAAGAAGCCCACAACACAACTCCACTAACCCTGATTCAACAACTACTCGTTGTAACTTCCTACCCATCCAGCCCCAGCTGCTCCTTGTACAGCTATTACAAAGCTGAGGACAGTCAGTAATCAGCTAAGTGAATCTTGCTGGCCACCCCCAACACCTGCCTTGTCTTAAAGGTCTTGTCTACCAGCTCCTGAGAGTACCTAGGTATGAGTTAAGAGACTTTCCTTAGCTTTTGGCTTAAAGAGGACTTAACCACCTATGCCAGTCAGACATCATAGATTAAAACCATAAATGCTTACCTTTAATTTTATAAGTAGGCAAGAATTCATAAAAATAAGCAGTGAGAATTTTTCTAAAGAAGTGTGTTACCACTGGTTAAAACTATAATAATAGGCATTCATAGTTATTTACGAGCCTTGAAGCCTGATTTAGGAGAACAGGGAGAAACACACACCAGGATATAGGTTCTCAGAGTAGCCACCGTAATTAAGAAACTTCATGTATCTGTGTACAAAAAGAGCTCATGAGTGCTGGCAAGTTTTAGACCATGTACACTGTACCTGCTGAGTAGTATTCTACACTTTTTCCACAGCAACATTGGTATTCAACATGCAGCTAACTGGTTGGCAGCTGATAAATACAGATGGCAAAATACTCATCGATAGCTACAGTGTTGAATTTCCATATCATAGTGTCTCTGTGCTCCAAACACACAAGACAGCTCTTGTGTTGATATACATGCATGAGTGACCACCCTGAGGACAGTCCAGCCCACTAGTGATAGCCAAGATACAATCCAGGAGCAGAAGTTGAGAACAAGAAGTAGGGACTGCCAAAATTCATAAAATAGAGCATAACAAAATATCTGTTGGCTCAGCTGTTGACTAGCCAAAAATCAGCTGTGGAGGATGGTCAAACTTCTTCATACTTCTTCAAACATACTTCAGCTGTAGTCCCAGCATCTATGTTTGACCACACTGGGTTTACCACAGGTCTGCTAAAAGGGCCAGCTTGTTCAGCTATTGCTAACAGTTGTGGGATAATTCAAATCCATGTCCAGTAGAACTAGCAGAGAGATTAACTCCCTACAGATCTCCAAGACAGCCCCATTTGTCACTGAAAGTCCTGTAGATACTAATGTTCATACAGCCTTCAGAATCTCTAATTATTTCTGATTTTTTTTAAATTTACTCTCTTTCATAATACTATTTGATCTTCCTGGTTCTAGTTACCATATTTGTAAGATAGGATCCGCCTAGGGGCATTACTTGCTGAAAGCTTCACCCCCTTTCTATTCCTTTTTAAGATTATTTGGATACAGAATGTATTCTGAATAGTAACTGTCCACAGTTATATTAATTAAAGGTAGATTTAAATAAAGGCTTGTCGTGATTATACAGGTTCCCCACTCTACTCTGCACGTACCTCTCTCTCTCTCAGGAAGCCACTTCTCCTACAATACAGTTCTTTGCTAACAGTTGTTACACAGGTTCAATGGCCCGTGTAGTTTAATATATCTCACTTATTTCTCCCTAGTCTCTCTTTCACCAATGTCTACAAGATATGACATGCTGTAAGACTGTATCAAAGGTCACGCTGTTTCCACTACCCAACAAAAGTCTTTGAATTCAGAAAATAGTTCATTTGTTACATTTACTTCTGCTTTTTGATGCAATGATTTTATTTTCATAGAGACTTCTTTTCATATAGCTCTCTAAATAGCTGAAAAGATGCAGCCTTTTTTGGGGCATTAACCACATTAACTCTGGAGTGTTAACCACATTAAACCACGGTTTATCTGAATCTGTTCCTCATTTGGACCATATCTCACTCTAGTTTGGTTTTGGTACATTTATTTCCTTCTAGTGAAATGTGAAATTTCTGATCAACATCTAGTAACACTCCTTCACTTGCCTTTCTTAATATATTATCTCCCTTGCCTCAATCCATCACTTTTAGTATTCCCCAGGAGCAAATCAAATGATACAGTAATGTTTTGTCTGCTTCACAAGCAGTCATCTTAGTTCTAGGAAAGCATCTAGCTATCACAAAAAATAATCCATTACTCATCTCCTCAGCTGATGATGGATAGTTTCCTCTGTATAATCAACTTGAATGTGCTCCCTAGAAGGCTGTCTCATCAGAGCTCCTCTTCTGAGCTGGTTGTCTTCGTTTTTCTGGCAAAGAACAGACAACCATTAATATGCTTTTTCAGGTTTTTTTCCATCCCATGTCACCTAGCTTCCTTCTGTTTTGGACAGCGTAGGGTAACTTGTCTCAGGCAGAAAAATAAACATTTTCATATTTCTTGCTGATATCCAGATAGCTCCTTCTTCACTGACCATACACAGAATACCTTGCGGTACTTTGAGAGATTTCCAATGCTGCGTTCACTGTCTATGGCTGGTACAATTAAACAGTGGTTCCTTTTCCTTATTCTTTGTTTGGATTTGCTGGGTTTGTTCTGCTTTTGCTTCTCTGACTGCTGATAACCCCTTGTGACTATTTCTTGTGCCACTAAGCTATTTCCCAGGCTGCATAACTGTGTCTTAAGCAGCCATATCAGCTAAGTTATTTCCTTTTGCTAATGTGGTTTTTTTTAATGCGCTCCGACAACTGGATAGAGTCTATGAGCTTTAACTGCTACAACGTCTGACATTCTTCAAAGACAATAGAAAGGGTAAATTACAGGATGGTAGAAGAGGACTCATGAGATTTTGAGAGCTTAACCATAGACATGAAATACAGTCACTTCCAGCTAGCTTTTTACAGGTGTTTCCCCATGTGCCAGAGGGGACTTTCCTACAGCGTCAATGGCAGCCCTAGAAAAAGTTACAGGATAGCCCTCTACAGTGCCTACACTGGAGGAAATACCCTCTCTCTGCAGGGAATCATAACGAAGTGAAAAGCAGTTGTGCATGCTAGCTTGAAGTTGTCACAACAAAGAAACTCATTTTGAAGCCCACAGTTTCATATAGTATTTTATAGAATGATAAATGGAAATGTGCTCAGCTAAGGAAAATGAAAAACGAGACAGGGAGAGATGAGAGCTTTCGGATTCTGGGGTAAAATATCAAGAGAAGGAGTGAAGGTGCAGTTTATATTGCAGCAAAGTTATCAGAGGATATTAGGCAACTTGGAATTTGGCAAAAATTATGTCAGTCTTGTTCTTTGTTATAAATTATGCAGAAATGCAAAGGGAACTAGGTTCTGGTAATGGGTTGGGAAGTTAAACTCTTGCTAAGAAAAAAAATATTCCTACATGCTACATACTCTGACTCTTAGACTGAAAACCCAAGAGTCAGAATATTTGCTTGAAAAACCATGTTCTGCCAGTTTGGTGTGCTGACATACACCTGTGTATTTCCAGTGTCATCATTCAGAGTAATTTTTTCAGGGTGGAACCGTCTCTCCATTGACTGAAGAGTTGGTTTGATTTATTAACTGTGACAGGCAGGGGTCAGAGGACCATTCATAAAGCAAAAGGTACAAACCTTTGCTGATTCTGTTGTCTCACAGATTTCATTCTGCTACAGCTGGTGGCTGAGCATTTCTGCCTGGGATGGCGGAGGATCAGGAGCTGACTCAGCCACACAAAGCTCAACTCGAGCCCTCCCTTCAGCAGCGCACCAGCAACACATACCGCAGTGCAGAGCACTCTCAGGCCTTGCTCAGTGGCTTGGTATCTCTCCGAGACAGCAGCATCCTCTTCGATGTAGTTCTGGTAGTGGAAGAGAAACCTATTGAGGCTCATCGCATACTTCTAGCTGCATCCTGTGACTATTTCAGGTACACTTCAGTACAGCAGTAACAAGCATGTGTCTGAATGTTACCCAAATCATCCAAATCTTCTGTCTTGGCGCACTTCTTCTGGATGTAAAATTAGACCTGTAAGATGGAGCTGAATGTGTTTCAAAATACTAAGTATGGCTTTATTCATCTCCCTGTTATGTCTCTACAGAAATAAAGCTCTTGTTCCTGCACATTGAGCTTACCTCCACTAAATTCACTGCGTGTGGTACTTGGAGGTATATAAAGAGACGAGACTATCTGAACAGGTGTCTTCTGCATAAATGCACTCTGGGTGGCTTTTAACATATCCTTAGCATTGTAAGACTTTGTCCATTGTGGTGATCACCTCATAATACACAAAAAGACACTGGAAGTGGGTCACTCCTCTGTTACATGCCTGTAGTGTGACTCACTGTCCATTAAATCAGGCACTCCCTGGTCAATTTGACTAGCAGTTTCTTGAACTGACTTTATTTTCATAGAGCAAACAAACAAATCTCAAGGCAATCAAGCCAAATTTCTAACTGGAGGAAGAACTGCTCTAGCTTAGAAAAAATTCCTACAGTCCCAAGTTCCTCTGTTTTTCCTCTTGCCCCACACCCAGAGTATCTGCCTCTGCCCATTGACTATCCATATGTACTGGATCTGTACTTAAGTCCTTCAGCTGTGAATCATACCTTTCAGATGCCCCCTACTGTTTTCCTGCACAATGAAGAGTGTTTTTTTCTTAGGTCCTAAAGGCCTGTGCTCTTTCTATCCTTGGCTTAAAGAAGAGGTAATCCCATAAAAGAGTCTGGCTAGGATTTTATCTTTCTGAATATTTTTTATGTTCCCAGGACAACATAATATAAGCAAACTGAATATAGCTTCAATGCAAATCTGCCATAGCATGTGCCATTGTCTTTTTTACAGAGGAATGTTTGCAGGAGGACTGAGAGAGATGGAACAAGAAGAAGTCCATATTCATGGCATCTCCTACAATGCAATGTGTAAAATCTTGAACTTCATTTACACTTCTGAGCTGGAACTCAGTGTGAACAGTGTACAGGAAACCTTAGCCGCAGCCTGTCAGCTTCAGGTGAGGTACTGGGAGATGTGACAAAAAAGAAGCAAGAAGCAAAAGCAACAATGAAAGAAAGAGAAGATACAGATATCTAGTTAAGTGGAGGGTTAGGGGGTGAAAAAGAGCATGGGTCAGATGAGAAGAATTTCTTTGAGATGCTGTATCCACTGGAACTAACTACGGAAGGGTAGGAACAATGAATGAGTGCATGCATATCTCATTTGTGCCAATGCTTTTATTACTTATAAAAATTTACCATTTCAGCTAGAGGACTGTTTTATACAGCACTCATTTACAGTGATCTGCTTATGACAGCTTCCCTAGAATAGAATACCTCTGGCCTATGGTAATGGACAGGGCTTGCTGCTCAGAAATTGCTGTGCTGCTCAAGCCTGCCAAGAACTTCCCCAGATTGAGTCCACAGGTACATAATCTCCCCCGGCCCCATCACTACAGGAAATCCTATCACTGTGGTTTCTGCACTAAGTGCAGAGTTCATGTGCCTTTAAGACAAGATTTTTTTCCCAAATTTCCCCTACAGCTAATTGCTGCACAAGGCTTTGGTACTAAATCTTGAACTTTCTGGGTGCTTGCTTTGGTTGCTTTCTACACGCTTAGCACCACCTTATTAGCAGAGGGGCTCTTGGACAGCAGTTAGTTATTTGCCAGTGGTCCCTCCTGCTAGATACAACTTCAAATCATATTCAGAAGACAACAGTAAATATTAATTTTCCTTTCAAATGGCTTCCTGTGCTCTTGAATGATACAGATATATTTGCTAGAGATACAGTCTTTGATACAGTATGTCTATAGTGCTCTGAAAGAACAATTACAGAGTGGATGCAAAAACCTGGCTTTCACCATGTGCTTCATGCCTTCTGTTTACATGACTGCCTCCCAGGCAGCCTGCAGCTTGGTGCTATGCTAACAAAGCAGGCAGCCCGGCTGTTTGGTGTCCCATGTGTCTTGGAAGGCACACTGCTGCTGCACCTGAAGCCAAATTCATAGGCTTGCAGTATGATGTGGCTAGAAGATCTATATTATATTCATCTACATACCCATGTTGAGTTGTTCTTTTTCTCTGGAGAAAGGTGAATTGGGTGCCAGTGAACATGGTGATCAGGCTGTGAGGAGAGCAGTCATCTTGTGGACAACTTTCTTACAGTCATCCCAGGCTTCTGTCACCTGTCTCCTGAGTGGGAGGCAAGTAGTGTCGGAAATGAAAAATATCTCTCTCTTGCAGATTCCAGAAGTCATTAAGTTCTGTTGTGATTTTCTCATGTCCTGGGTAGATGAAGAGAACATCCTCGACGTGTACAGACTAGCTGACCATTATGACTTGAGACATTTGAGTGATCAACTGGACTCCTACATTTTGAAGAACTTTGCAGCTTTCTCAAGGACACAAGTGTACCGACAGCTACCCTTGCAGAAGGTCTACTCCCTTCTCAGCAGCAACCGTTTGGAGGTTAACTATGAGTTTGAAGTTTATGAAGGGGCACTTTTTTATCATTATTCTCCAGAGCAACTGGAGACAGATCAGGTCTCCCTGATGGAGCCCCTTAAGCTACTTGAGACAGTTCGTTTTCCTCTGATGGAACCCCAGATCCTGCAAAGGCTTCATGACAAATTAAATCCATGTCCTTTAAAAGATACAGTTGCAGATGCATTAATGTACCACAAGAATGAATGTCTTCAGCCAATTCTTCAGAGCTCCCAGACACAGCTGAGATCAGAGTTCCAGTGTGTAGTGGGATTTGGAGGGATGCATTCTACTCCATCCATTGTCCTCAGTGATCAAGCCAAGTATCTGAACCCCTTGTTGGGAGAGTGGAGGCATTTTACAGCTGCACTAGCTCCCAGAATGTCCAACCAGGGGATCGCTGTTCTCAATAATTTTGTGTATTTAATTGGTGGAGACAACAATGTAAGTGGTTTTCGAGCAGAGTCAAGGTGTTGGAGGTAAGATAAGGATAATCCTGCTATTGTTTTTATTACCACCCTGTTGCCCATCTCTGAGTCAGTAAGCCAATAGCGCAGTCTGCATGCTTGCCAGCCAAAAGATTAGGAACTGAGCAGCAGCCTCACTGAAAGAAAACAAGAAATAAAGAAATGAGCCTGATAGTAACAGGAAGCTTACAGCAGTGCTTATGGGACAAAGCCAAGCCTGACAGGGTAGAAACAGCTACTCATTCAAGAGTATTACATGTGCTGCCTTTCTGCCTTGTTGGAGGGGGCAAGTATTAAAGGCATGGGAAGCAATAATGGACTGGGGGTCCCTAGAACCCTGGATTTTCTAGATGCTCTGAAGCTAGAATTTTCAAGAAGTCTTCTGTGTGTAGTTTTGGTCCCAATACAAAGGGATTTAGCTGACAAAAAGGATTTTTAAATAAAATGCTTTTACTGGTTGATTATCAAGAATTTGTGTGCACAATAGCAGTATTCCAGGGTCCCCTTATATGCTTCTGTGCCAGAGAAAAGCGCAGGAGGAAGGATCAATTTTAGATCTTAATGCCCATTACATTGCAAAAACAGATACAAACCCTTTTGTCTTTACATTGTGGTTGTTTTTACTAGTTTTAGCTGAGTTGCCCTTATTTTGTCATGTGTAGTTTCACTTCACAACCAGTTTTCTCTGTAGCGAAAATTTCCAGACCAGATAGATATTTTGACCTGAAAATTCATCATGAGCTTCACTTTGGGCAGCAGATATTTGAGGAAAATACACCATATTTATGCCCTTCTTGGCTTCTTGAAGATCCAGATTCAGTCTTTGTGCTATTTTTAGACTCTTTTACTTCGTAGAATGGCTTTGTGCAAGCAGAGACTTTGATGTATAACCTGACAGCAGTGTATAAGATAATGGAAAACCTAGGCTTTTATAGCATGATTATATCAGCTAAAATACATCTTCTAAAAATAGAATAAAACAACTCTGCTAATAATAAAATGCTGACAAGGCCAGATTTCACTCCACTTACAGCTGAGCTCAATTTCAGCCAAAGACAGTACAGTAACCCACATCTGTGGTGCTGTCTGGTATTCCAGCAATGATTCTGTGGCTGTACAAATAACCTTCTTTGATCCCATTCTTTTACAAGGTATGACCCGCGACACAACAAATGGTTCCAGATCCAGTCCCTACAGCAAGAGCATGCCGACCTCAGTGTTTGTGTTGTGGACGACTATATATATGCCGTCGCAGGCCGCGATTACCATGAAGACCTGAGGGAAGTGGAGAGGTATGACCCTAAAAGCAACACTTGGGAATATGTGACACCTCTGAAGAAGGAGGTAAGGAGTGCATTAGCCACACACACTACTACAGTTCCCCAATTCCTGTTTCAGCTTTTTAGATGCTTTTCTCACGTGTAGCTTTTAATTTGCTGATATTCAGATGGGAAAAAGTAGCCTCTGCATATGGGATAAATGAATATCAAGAAAGGAGAATAATAATATATGTAAATTCCATTTTGAGGTTAAATGCTTATTTTTCCCTGTTTTCCTGTTGTTTTCCCCTGCACCTTTATCATGTTAATCCTTAAAACCATTTAAAATTGAGCAAAACCTCTGGGAACAGGAAGTTCCCATTTCTCCTAGGCAGGTAAACTATGAGCCACAGTAGTACAAGCTTCTCATTTACAGTCCTGACAACATGCTTTACTCCTGATCAGAAGAGATAATGGCTCAGTAAGAAGGTACATCAGTTTCTATAGCCTACTTAGTTCCTGCACACAGAACTGAGATTGGGTAAGAAGTTCCAGTGACAATAGCTGATGTGATGCAGAATCACATCTCAGTCAGCTAATGTAAGACCATTACTCATTTGAAATATGTGAGTAATAGCTATCTTTTGTCATCAGTACCATTTATCCTTCTAGAACAGCAATTGCCAAACTAGCAGTTGCGACCCCAGGAACGAGAAAATAGTGTAGTGACATGGGAATTGGGGTTATGAGTGGAAAAGTTTGTTCTAATACTGTTAAAAAAGGCAAGAATTTCCATTTTCAAGTTAAAAGTGTTGCAAAGGAGTAAGATAAATACAAACAACTGCTTGATGAATCTTGGTTCGGGAAGAAAACTAAAATCCTGAGTTTCCTTTCCAGAAACTATGTTGATTTCTACTACACCTTTTAAAAGCGTTCAGTCAAGTGACCAGCACAAAATAATATTTGTGATTTCATAATGCCTCTTAATCAAGAATCTCAAGACACATTAAAAATATGAATATTACTGCCATTTTACAAAAGGGATGCAGAGGATAAACAGCTTGCATGAGGTCACAAACAATAAATGTGTGTCAATGCTGAGAAAAGCCTTAAGATCCAATTGAGTTCCAAGTAGGAAATCTTACCTTCTTGATAACACTGCTTGCATAAGAATAATCTCCAACAGAAAGGCTTCCAAGTAGACTAGGGAGAAAAGTAATAGTATGAATGATCTTCTAATCAAGGAACAAAAAAGAATAAGAACCCACGACAGTTCTGGAAGTTTTAGAAATTCTACTGTATTTCATTCAGAAATTCACACTTATAGCATAATCACCTAGAAAGGAATTGTCTATAAGGAAATCCTTCCAGATGTTGATACCTGCGTAACTCATGAAGAATGTCACTCCCTTAGTGTCTATTCCATACTTTGAAACTGTGAGAAGTGCATAAATCCTCTTGCTTCCTTGTGGTACTACAGGTATACGCACATGCTGGAGCAGCACTGGATGGGAAGATGTATATTACTTGTGGGAGGAGAGGAGAAGACTATTTGAAGGAGCTACAATGTTATGACCCAAAGACTGACCGCTGGGATGTTTTAGCAGATGGTCCAGTGAGACGTGCTTGGCATGGGATGGCTGCACTGCTAGGAAAGCTCTATGTAATTGGAGGAAGCAACAACGATTCTGGCTACAGAAGGGATGTTCATCAGGTGAGACCACGTCATACCTGTGTCTTTCTTGGAAGAGTCTCTTTCTTATGGATGCTTGCACTCTGACGTAATGTCTGTCTCTTACTAAGTATGCAAATAAAACTGTCTGCCCAGCAACAGCTACTGCACCAGCTCTCCCCCACTCAATTGCAGAATTTGCAATGATTTATTTACTGTTGTCTGTCTTGAACGAATGCATTGTCTAACTCACAAAGCATTTAAAGCTCTAGCACTTGAAATTCCTACCAATTTTAAAATCTCTTTGAAGGATAACATTCACTGGGATGCACATACCTCATAAGTAGCACATCAAATTTATTTTGCATTGTCTTCTCATGTGCATTTTTTCCAAGTCGAGGACTTTTGACTTAACAATGTTTAATTGCAGGACACAGTTGTATACTTAAATATACTGTATACTTATACAGAGTTGTATAATTAAAAATACAGTACCTGATGATAAGTGATGGCTGGAGAGAATTCTCGAGTCTTATTCCAGCTTCTAGAACTGCTACAGACATGAAAAGAAGACACAATTATAAAGCAAATGAAGATGGCAGAATTAAATCCAATTGAAAAGCGTATCTGAATGATAAAAAGGTGCTTACAAATAAAGTAGTTACGCAAGTAGGTACCCAATGAAATCTAAAACTTCCCATGTGTTTATGGTGCAGAGACAGCTTAGCAGATTTGTCACATTTGTAAGTTCTGACACGTTTTTTCCTAATGCAAACAGATGCATTATGTCTGATCTTATCCTAGCATGTTTCCCTATCTCTTTCACTTTTGTATACATTTTTTGAATGACATACAGCTGTTACTCCAGCAGCTGGGTCAAAAGTTGTGATTCAAAGCTATATGGCAACTATGCACAGTTTTCTGCTGAGTACTGTACTTACTGTACTTCTACTACGTAGTGATATGCTCTCTCCATTATCAACACCCTGTCAAAAGACTGATGATATTGCATGGCTTCCTAAATAGTTTGCCATATGGCCAGGCTCTGTCACTAAGATACAAGTTCGATTTTGGCTAATCTTTCTTTTTTTTTTACAGGTTGCCTGCTACAGGCCAAGCACTGATCAGTGGACAAATGTATGTCCACTACCTGCAGGACATGGAGAGCCAGGTATTGCAGTTTTAGACAACAGGATCTATGTCTTGGGAGGCAGATCCCACAACAGAGGAATCCGCATGGACTATGTCCACATTTACGATGCAGAGAGAGACTGTTGGGAGGAAGGACCCCAGCTGGAAGATGATATTTCTGGGATGGCTGCCTGCGTCCTCACTTTGCCTAGGGCTATTTTAATGGAAACAGAGAAATGGTTCTCAGAATGGCATGCAGACCGTGTGAAGTATCACCTTGACTTTCCATCGGAAGTTATGAGCGTATCAGACTGGGAGGAATTTGACAATTCAAGTGAAGATTAGAGAACTTAAATATTTATTTTTTGCCAGTGGATGAGGAAATTAAGGCTTCAAGAAAATACTTAGATATTTTATATGTCTTTCTTATATATGTAAATCAGTATTTAAAGGTTTGAAAAATAAGTGTTCTGCACAAAATGCCATTCACAGTCAATAACTGCCCATCTGCAAGTGTTCTGCACAAAATGCCACTTACAGTCAGTATCTGCCCACCTGCCAGAAAGCAGCGTTTTTAAAGTAACCACAGAACTGCCATTTTATCCCAGTTAAAGTATAGAGGTTCTTTTGCTTTAAAGGAGACTTTTCGCAACCTTCAGCATGGACAGAAAAAAAGGCACAGAAGGCTCTGTTTGACTAGCTTCTTCCCTTCCAGCTTTTAGCTTGAAAGAGCTTCTTGAGATTTTTTTTTTTTGCTTTTCTTTTTGGTAATAAAACTTCCTAGCCAGCTTAACATAGGAAGGTGACACCTCGTGTCTTCCTCCTGTGCCAGGTGTCAGACAGCTTGATTGGGTTTTCAGCAAGATTGAGCATACGGAAACAGGAACAGTAGCAAGAAAGTCTGAACCTTCATCTCATCTGGGCATGCAACCATCTTTGTAACTGGGTTAGAGTCTGTGAACTGACACCCACTCCTGAACTTCTATACAGCAAGTTCTGTCAACACAATGGAAAGAAGATTTCTAGAAAAATTTCTGTACAGAGTATGACAATCTCATCATTCAACTGTGAGACACATTTGTTCACAAGCATAAATCAATAAATTCTTGTCAGAACTTTTTTCTTTTTAACCACTGTCTCAGTTTTATTAACCATGATGTGAAGTCTGAAAGTTAATGAGTTTAATTAGATCCTGTAGTACTACATTAATATCAGTGAAGTTACACCAGCTTGGGAGATGGGCAATTTTTTTCATTCTATTATTATATGCTTTAGAAGAAGATAAAGAGAGCACAGATTGGCTTGCCATCACATAAGAAAAAAAGCAATAAGGAGATAACTAGAGGTATTGAAAATTACACTGGTCCAGGACCCTGCAGTAGCTAACTAACGCCAGGATCGTAATACAGAATTATGATAGCTCAGAAAGATAAGGCATAGTAAATCCTTCCTTCATGAGGCCTTAAAATAATCGGCTTCTGCCTACCATCTTGCTTAACATTAGTTTAGAAGCTGATTTAAAGTATGAACCAGTGGGATACCTGAATAGTATGGGATCCTTCCTCTTAGAAGGGCAGGAAGTAAGCGGTGCCACCAGAAAATCATGACAAACTACCAAAGGCTTTTAAATCTCGTAGCAATAATGGGGGTTGCAGGAGAAGGGCAAAACCAAAGTGACAATCAGAATGATATGCTACTAGTCAAGTATCATCACATCATGACAAATAGCGTGCACATTGACTTTAGAGAAACGGAAGAAGTTCCTGGATATTACCATTACTTAGGGATATTTTGTTTATGGAAACAAAGATGATTTCAAAACGGACCTAGATGACTCTACATTAGTAGACTGGGCTCCTGGAAAAGATGCAAGAGTACTTGCACATTTCTTCTAATAAGCTCAACAGCTTTTTATTGGCAAGAGGGGCATTTGTTGAATTTTTTTCTCCAGCACTGTCAGTTTTCACCTCAATCTCTGAACATTTGCCAATTGGCAAATAAAACAAAGGACCTGGTAACTGCAGAAAACCCTGTATATAAGCTTCTTCAGAAAATATTTGTTTATAATGAACTCTGAAGTGCACATGGAGTCTGGAAATACAGACTTTATTACACTGCAATATTGGAGACTGACGAGTATTCCTATTTTGCCTACAAAGTTACTTTTAATGTGCAGAAATTAAATGTAGCCCTCAGATACAAGGAAAGACCTCTCTGACCTGTACATCACTAGAACCACTCCTTCCAGACTGCAAATGCTGCAGTGGCAATTTGGTTTGTCTGCAAACAACAAGCAATTCAAGACTTCTAATGGCCCAAGTCATATGCTAGACCCAGTTTTTCTAACTGAACTCAGAAATCTAACGCAAGTTTAATGCTTGCAGTGCATTTTCCATTTTAACTACCACTTCTCAACAAAACAGTGATATCCTATGTTATACAAGTGAAAATGTTATTTAGCCTCTTTCA
This sequence comes from Chroicocephalus ridibundus, assembly GCF_963924245.1. Classification (NCBI taxonomy): domain Eukaryota; kingdom Metazoa; phylum Chordata; class Aves; order Charadriiformes; family Laridae; genus Chroicocephalus; species Chroicocephalus ridibundus. The sequence goes on along the minus strand of NC_086296.1, from coordinate 11,157,279 downwards.
TGATAAAAAAAAAAGTAATCATTCTTTGGCTTATTTTTCCTATGTATACCACTAGAGGGTATTACTTACTATTACAAATAACGAAGCTGATAGGCTAATTCTTAGATTACATAGGAGAATGTAAGACATTCATGAGTCATTAAGCTAAAGAAACATCTTGAGAAAACTCATGGGGTTTTTTTTCCAGCTTCTACTCTATCACTCCTTCTGTGTTTGAATACTGATTTTTAGATGGTCAGGTGATCTGTTTTTCCATTTATCAATATAAGCAATGTTGTGATTGCATTATTTATTAAATGTTGCAGTTGGATGCTGTGTACAGAAAATAAATATAAGGCTTAGAATGCAGTTATAAGGAAATTACTTGCCCTTAAAGCAGACCATCTACCTTAGAGAGAAGTGCTGCGTTATTTTTCTTTTTTCTTTTTTTTTTTCCAGTTACTGGTGTAATACCCTAAGTTACATGAACTAATCCCAAGGGCAGGTATACGTTTTTTGATTTGATAGAAACAAAACTTCTGTTGCTTTCACCCCCAAAATTTCTTTTCATCTGAGCATATTGTGACTGTTTATGGTATGTACTACCTTACTTGCATGTGTTTTGTTTAGGTAAAAACCCACAGGGTTTAGTTTAGCTTAGCTCAAACCATCCTAATCATTTAGCAGTAGCTGTTTTAGTCCTATGTGTACCTTTTCAAGCTAACACATAGGCTAAACAATAATAAAATTGCTTTGCTATACACTTGCGCATTTTATCTAACTCAGCAGATAGATATAAAGAGCTTTGTTCTTGTTTACTACAGTTACCTATATAAAGAAATTGCAGGAGAGATTACAGATTGATATACAGAGCTATAATTACTATTGATCAGTTTTCCTATCAAGATTGGTGCTTCAGGAACTTAGCCTTCAAGAGCCCACTTAAACTTTGTGTTATCTTAAGAAAAACATGTACTCATAGGGATTCTAGATTGATTCCATATTTTTTAATTTATAAATTATCTGATCTCCTAAATATGTCAGTCTTACAGTAAAAAGCATTCATTTTTTACAGCAAGTCCTCAGAGACAGTATAGCACAAGACATTGTGGACAGATGGACAATGAACTAAGAAAGCTTTAAGTTATTTCTGGTTTCTAAGTGAATAGCCAAACAACTCTTCCATAACCGAGTGATCAAAATACCAACACTTAAATTGCTGATACATTAGGAAGTCCAGAAAAATAATAACTAGGTTTCTTGATGATCTATTTTCCTATTTCCTGCCAGCACAGAGGTAAAGCTGTATAGGCATATTTGCTAGACTTGTAATTAGTGGACTTGTATCCTAAAGTATTTCAGGCTTCCACATTTGGTGAAGTGATTGTAATTGCTTCAGTTTTTGTTTCATAACTGCTTTCACTACTGTATTTCTTCTCCAGCTGTCTACCTCCAAATCCAACATATCCTTTCCCATTTCCTCATGGTTTAAATTAGGGTCATTAATTTTGCATTGGAAGCATACCCAGTACTTGATTTGAAACAAATAAGGATTCTCATTCTATACCCTTGACAGAAATGTACTTCTCCTTACTGAGAAACCAGTCACATGTACAATTTCTTTGGCATTCAGCCCAACTGATGGGGTCAGAAGCCTCTGGCAAAAGGAAGAAGGAGCAGCTGGGCATGGAGAAAGAGGGACGGGATCTTCTCAAGGGAATATTCTGCCAACTGAGTTTTTATTTCATCAGCAGCTGATGCACTTTAAGAGCTCCCCACCTCCTCAGTTGTGCTACAACTGTTTGGCCATGCTCTGAGGGTGGAAGCTGCCAACAGGTAAGACAAAGAGCATAAATTTGTTTATATGTAATAAAAAGGTGAAGTGGTACCATAGATATTTCTCCATTCTTCCTAAACCAAATGTAGTTGTCGGGTGCAATACACCTGACATGATTGTCTGTAGTCTAGAAGTTGAAGCCTACTCTGATAAGAGAATATTAATCATCTTGAACAAGTCATCTTTTTCTCATATGTAAGAAGGTGGGATCTTTTACCTAGAAGACCTGGCCTAGTTCAACCAGTTATTGAAACTGAGGGGGGAATTACTTGAAGGATGCACACAGCCTGCATGAATACAAGTTCAGAACAGGTAATTGTGCCAGTTACAAACTGAAAGCCTCTCCATGCCTTAGAATCCTCTCTGGATGGGAAGGTGGGTGTGCTGGTTCTCCAGCATCAGTCCAGCCCCATGCAGTACTGCACAAAAACTGCTTCATAATTAAATACTCTTTATTCCTGACATGTTTCAACTCTTTTGAGATGTTTGTACTATGCATACAAAATTGAAGCAAAATCACTATGTATTTGACCTACTACATTTTTTTATTATACCAAAAATTATAATTCAATAAAATGCAGCAATAGGAATTTTTATTTCCTTTTAATATACTATGTGTTACTAATTTTGCTAACTTGTGGCTTTTGTAATTACTTTTAAACATTATTTAGCCTGTTATTGCAAGTTCAGGTACTATCTTTTAATCTCTATTTTGGCCATGACCAAACAGAAAGTGATCCAAATCTGCTCAAATGACAGAAGAAAACATAGTAACCTTCAGAATCTATTGTAGCCTATCTACATGTGTTTAAAACTGACTCTCATTGGCAGATGCAAGCACTTAAAGCAGTAGGAATGGTATAGCTACTAACGGTATAGCTACTGTGTAAGCTTCCCTAGCAATGGATGAATATTTTTGTATGTAGGTGAATTTTCACATGGTATTATTCATCTCTGGGTCTACTGTTTTGCTAGTGTTGCTGTACACGATTAAACAGCTGTTGTTTTCCACCCAGGAGATGGCTGTACTTCAGCGGCTGGTAAAGTGATACCTGTACATATATTCAGGACCTACTTTAAGATCCTTTCGTGTTAGTGATGTTATAAGACTTTCCTGGATGATTTTGTCTAAATGTAAGATGACACTGGATGAGTCTTCCATTTTTGAACTCTGCTAAATGTCTACACAGACACAGTCCATATGTTCCAATCCAAACACCTCAGCTGGCATTAGCTGCCAATGTAGGAAGAAGAACAAAGAGAAAAAAAAATGACCATGTTGTGACTGAGCTTTCAGAAAAGGCAGAGCATGAAAGAAGACAGCAAAACTGGAATAAGACGGCACAAAAGTCCAGTTAGGCATTTCAAGACAGTCATCTTAAATCTATTTCTCCATTTTAAATGGCTTTTGTTTTCAAGTGCTGCTTCATTTCACATTGCCAGCCCCAAAGCAAAAATAAAAAACAAAAGCAAGATTAAACAGAGTCATGAGGCTGAGCTAAAAATCACACTATTTGCAAAGGTTTCTAGCATGTCTGGGGAACGACTGCAGTTATTTTGTCACGCCCTTGCTTACTGCAGGCAGCCACGCTGACTGCCACCACCAGCCCTCCCAAACGTGAGTCAGACCATGCAAAGGCCCACGCTGAGGTCACCCGACGCCAACCTCCCTCTAAAATTCAAACCGCTCATGCTGCACCACCCGCCAAGCGCTCGCCCAGCCCCTCGGGCCTGCTGAGTCCTTTCCGGGGTTTCCTTCCTCTTCAGCGGCTGCAACACCATCTTCCCTCCCGCCCGCGCCCTGACAGACAGGGCTTTGACCCCCCTCATCTGGGAACAAGGCTATATGAGACAGGAAACCGTCTCTTAGAGCACGTAGGAAGTTACCTCGAGATCAGAGGAGATTATGGCAGCGGCCCATTTTGTTCCTTAAAAAAATAATCAACTAATAAAACAAAGAAACCTCAGGGAAGGTGACTTGTGCCTCCAAACCAGGGGGCCTTGCTGTGGGGCATCCCACTGAGCTACGACCTGTGGAGAGGGGAGGGAGGCCCAAGGCAGGCTGAGGCAGGGCAGGAGGGACCCTGGAGGGAAGCAGAGTGTGCCTCAGGGTGCCATGGCAAACCCGAGCAGAGAGGACGTGCTGAGAGAGCGCTGGCGAGAAGATGGAGGAGGTGTGTTGGCGAGCCACCCTCTGATGTCTTCAGCCCAAGGTCCAGGCGAATTTTTCGGGGGGGGACGGGCCTGTGGTAAAGCGGTGCGTGAGGAGCACAGCCCTGCTCTCTGAGGGGTTGCAGAAAGCACAGGGGTCTCGCACCCCACCGTACTCAACTCGCCAGTGGGGCCCTTCACCTTCATTCACCCCCCAGCCAGGACGGCCCTACCCGCCGGGGAAGGTCTGAACGGCCCGAAGGGACTGGGGAAGGAGAGGGCGCTCCCCACAGGCACCGAACCGCGGCCATCCTCCCGGCCTGCCGCCTCCCTCAGCGACGCCGCCCGCTCGCTGAGGCGGGCACTGCCCCGGCCTCCTCGCGCCCGGCCCCTCCATGGCGCGCGCGGCAGCACGCATGCGCGGGGCGGTGTCTCTGGAGAACTCCTACTGCCCGGCGCCGCCGCCATTTTGGTGCTCGGCTCTGAGAGGGGAGGGAACCCATAGGAGAAAACGGGAGCCCGGCGCTTCTGCCTCCCCCGCCCCCCCTCCCTCCCCGTCTGGCTCCGGCGCTGAGGCACCGTAGCAGGCTACCTTCGCCGCCTTCCTGGGCTGCCTGTCCTTGTCAGCCGCCGCTGCTCTTCGCCACCCGCCCGGCCGGGCCCGCCGCAGGCCTGAGAGAGAGGCGGGAAGGATGCCCTGCACACCCCGCCGCTGAGGGAGACTCGGGGGCCCTGACCGCCGCGTCTGGCCAGCCCCACCCCAGCCGCTCCTCGGTCCTCCGCCTCTAGAGGCACGGAGCTTGCTTCACCCTTATTCCCCTTTCCCTGGGCTTCCTATCTGCTGGGCTGAGCGCTAGCCGCTTCCTCCTAGCCCCCAGCCCGCTCCGCCTCCCAGGCCTCCTTGCCCAGGCCTTCCCTTCTCCGGGTCTCTCCCTCTGCCTAGGGCCTTCGGGCTCTTCACCTTCCTTCCCCCTCTCCCTTCCCCTTCCCTGCCCGGAGCCATGTCCTCTGCCGCTCGTTTCGATTCGTCGGACCGCTCCAGCTGGTACGTGGGCCCGGTGTCTCGGGCGGAGGCGCAGACGCGGTTGCAGGGGCAGCGGCATGGCATGTTCCTGGTGCGGGACTCCTCCACCTGCCCGGGGGACTACGTGCTCTCGGTGTCTGAGAACTCCCGGGTTTCCCACTATATCATTAACTCCTTGCCCAACCGCCGCTTTAAGATCGGCGACCAGGAGTTTGAGCACCTGCCCGCCCTGCTGGAGTTCTACAAGATCCACTACCTGGACACCACCACCCTCATCGAGCCTGCGCCCAGGTGAGTGCCACCCTCCCTCCGCCCCACCCACTGCCATCTTTGCTCGAGGTGGCGCAAGGAGGGAGGGTGTCTTAGTCCAACCTAGCAGCTCCAGGATCTTAACATTGGATGTAAGGCCACGCCATGTATACTAAGGAAACATTTGGTTACGGCCCTTGTGTGAAACGGTTTCTAACAGTGGTCCTTAGCCCTCTGGATCTCAGTGACCATTATGGCTTGCTCTTTCAGTCAAATCAGGTCCTGTCCTTATAGTGCATGTACACATATTTAAAGTTGCCATGTACCTCTTTACCACTGGCTGTAATTGCATTGCAAGAGGGTGTGGTCGTGCTTTGTGTCAACCTTTTCTTCTGGTATTGTCCTTCTGTTCCTAGGGTGGTTGAGAAGCTGGTTCACAAGTCTTATCCTCAGTGACTGAAGTACAGCCACTGAGCTTAAGTTGCTGTCTGCCCCTGCATCCACACTGATTACAACAGAACAGGCCTTTATGTGATTAGACTGCTTCACCATGTTAAATCAGCTTTAATACATTCTAGAACAGCATTTTCTAAACTTCTAGAGTGGCATTTCCACCCCCAAAAAAATGTAAAACATGTATTTATTTCTCACAGTTTGGTTGTGGCACTTTTCATCTGTATCTGCATACTGCATGCACTACACTGAGAAATGCTATTCTAGGAGGATGGGAAAATGTGATTTGGCTATGAGATCATTCTTTGTCCTGTTCCCAACATGGGACATACCTGCAATTTACATCAGTAATCTGCTTATCAAAAGCTTGAGAACATATTCCTTATTTTTAATTAATAAAGCCTTTCCCAGTATCTTATTTCAAAGCTTTTGGGCTTCCTGGATAGAATGAAGTGAAATAAACGCTAGAAAAATAGTGATACATTAAAAAAAGAAATTCAGATTGCTTTGCTTCTAAATTCTGCAGTTTCAAATCTTACTATGTTTTGCACAGAAAACAACTAAATTTTGCAGATTAGAAAGTTCTAAGGGGGGAAGAATAATTTTGAGGTTTACAGTCACAATTTAACCTTGGCATCGGCCAGTCAGTAACCTGTCAAAGGTTGACAATAACTTGTCAAGTTGAAAAACTCAACTGGTCAAAAAGTCTTTCTGTAAAGCTGTCAGGTGATGGGAGGGGTGTGACAGAAAGCACTAGCTTCAAGAACTCCTTGAAGTTGCTGAGAAGTCTTCTGTGTAGTGATTGTGCTGTGGCTAGAGAGATATGTAGGTGGAAAAAAAAAATCACTGTCACCATTGCAGGAACCCTTAAATGGAGGTGCCCAGTGTTATGTGCATGCTTAAACTTTTGGACAGTTGGGAGGGAAAAAAGTCTACACTGAAGCAATCTTATCTCTGTTCTCCTTAATCTGGATGCTGTTGTGCCTTTCTGGATGTAAAAACTTGTTCTTAATCATTTATGGCAATGACTGACTTGGCTTTCTCAAAACACTTGAAAACTTAGCAGATTCCACTTGCTTACTTGGTATTTGTTAGGAATTTTGCATGAAAGATTTTATAAGCATTTTACAGTACCACTTTACTTTCAAGGTTTTGATTGCATATTGTTCTCTCAGCATACAGAGACAGATGGTACCTAGCCTACCATGAAATGACAAGCTTTTTTATAAAGCAACAAATAGGATTGACTAGGTGGTTTTCCTTAGCATGATTTTTATTCTGAACTCTTCTTAAAAATCAGTGACATGGTTGATGGTTTGAAATTCTGTTTGAAGGAGACTTCCTGTTGCAAGAGGGAGGATGAGAGGTAGCATTTCTGGATATGTTTATTTTTAGTTAATGAACTAGATTTAGAATAGGGGTGGACAGGTTATGTGCCTCAGAACAATTCTTATTTCTCTGGTATTTTCAGGGGAACATCACACGCAAGTGCTTGAGCTTTTGAAGGCTGTTGATTCTTTCAACTTCATAAAGTAGTATGGAGAGGTGGTTTTTGTGGTAGGATTAAGTAATTTATGTATATAGCCATACAACACTTTTAGCCCTTGGAGATGACATTTTAAACTCATAACCAGTTGAAAACCAACTGTTTTAAGCTTTCTATTTGTTTTGTGTCAATACTGAGCTCTGACCATCACTGCAGATGTTCCTGAGCTCTTGCTTATGCACAGTGACTGCTCTCTAAAGGGTTCCCCCTCTCCCCTGGCTTTAGCTGCTGCAGGGTGTCTTAAAGAAGCATGTATCTTTCTGTTTAAGGCTTCTGGCATACCTTGCAAAAATCACAGGGATTTGACTTCCATCTTATTTCGCAAGCAGCAAAAGAGAATTGAAGTAGGCTAATGACATGCATGCTTGCTATTGTAGCTTAGATAATAAGTATCTGCTATGGCCTATATATGTTAAGATTTTTGACAGCTGCTGTGAATAGAACGTGTAAAGTTTATGGTGAAAATAGACTGCAGTGAAAATAGTCTTATTTGATGAACGATCTTATGGGTTATCACAGACAATGAAATGACTGTATTGGACAGGTGATGGGCAAACTAATAAACAATGATGTGATTAAATTAAAGGTAATATTATGGTTAATAAGGCAAAGAAATATCTCTAGATGGTTAGCTTTTTCGTTCCTTACTCCATTCTTACCGGTGGATGTATTTCATATTGTCTTTTATGAAGATGTCACCGTTAGGTTATTAGGTATTTAAATATGCAGTAAAGATAAGTGCTTTTTAACTAATAATTTTGCTGTTCTATTATAACAACCCTTTGAGAGTAGAAGTTGTAAAATAAGATTAGGGAGCTCAATTCCATATTACCTTCCAGAAAAGAAGGAAAAACTGTTGTCTTCTAAAATAACAGGATCTGCCTATCTCTTTTCTTAAAGAAAAGAGTTTCTGTATAGATGTGACTGGTTGTCCCCAAAATTCTGCATGTAAGTAGTAGGATTCAGTTAGAAAGATGCTGTAACACTAATCAGAAAGACAACATTGGACTTCTACCTTTTAGTTAGAAAACTATAAGTTTTTATCATACCCTCCTCTTACTTTTATTCCCTTTTTCCACTATGGTCCCTCAAGTCTGGCATTTAGAATTACTGAATTCTTTAGAAGTGGATGCTAAAGTTAAAAATACAGATGTGATGAACTGAAGAGGATTATTTAGCTCTCCAAGAGCCTCTCCATCCCAAGTCACCCAAATAATTTTTATTTGTTTTTATAGCTATATATAGCTATATATAGCTATAACTTAAGCTATAGAATTAATTTTATTCTATAGTTCCTCACAAGAATCTAAAACAGGTGAATGAAGATTTTTGCATTATTCCTCCCAGTTTTCTGCATCCATGATAGATTTTTACCAGGTTTCAGGGTTTTTTTTATTGGGTTTAATATGGGTATTTACGCTAATTGCTCGAGAGCATGAGTTACTCATTAAATGCCTCACAGTGCTACCAAGCTAATACTTTTGTTACAAAGCTGAGTAAGTAATTCTCCTCTAATTGGTGCTCCTACTGTAAAACTGGTACTTAGCTTTGTTACTGGAAATGGAAAACAATAGCTATTGATTATACCAAATCTTTTTTAAACTTAGGTATCCAAGTCCACCAATGGGATCTGGATCTGCCCCTGCTATGTCCACTGCAGACGAAAATGTGGAATGTGTTCGGACTCTCTATGACTTTCCTGGCAATGATGCTGAGGATCTTCCATTTAAAAAGGGCGAGATACTGGTAATTGTAGAGAAGCCTGAAGAACAGTGGTGGAGTGCCAGAAACAAGGATGGTCGGATTGGGATGATTCCTGTTCCTTATGTAGAAAAGCTAGTCAGATCTACTCATGGGAAGCATGGAAACAGGAATTCCAACAGTTACGGTATTCCAGAACCCGCCCATGCTTATGCTCAACCTCAAACCGCAAGTCCCCTTCCCTCGGTATCCAATACACCTGGAGCAGTGATCAATCCTCTGCCATCAACACAGAATGGACCGGTCTATGCCAAAGCTATCCAAAAGAGAGTACCCTGTGCTTATGACAAGACTGCGTTGGCATTAGAGGTAAGTTTTTTTTCCTCTCAAGTCATATGGTTTTCAATTGTTTTGTAAAATAAGAAACTGAAAATTGTTAGTGGCAAAGTTGTTGTGGATGACTTCATGTGGAGTCTGCTTATCTATATCAAGGGACTGCAAAGAAATTATGTTACATTCTGAAGAAAGATCTACACAAATTGCTTCATCTATACCACTTCCTTTAAGAAAAGTGACCAAGTTACTTCAGGACCTGTATTTACCTTCTCTTCTTGCCTGTTCAACATTACGTTACAAGGGTAGTGGAGTGTATACATCCTGCTCTGGAACTAAGTGCTAGTGAGAGGATGACTTTGCTTCTCCACTTAATCTTGGTGAAGGAAAGACGTTTCATTAATCATTGCAGTATTCCAGGTTGAGAACTGGCAGTAGCATCCTTCAGAGAAAGGCAAGGATTGCTGATAAACATGGTCTTTCTGATCCTCAACTGTACTATGAGATGCACTTCAGTATCTGGTGCTGAAATCTGGGCACAAATACATCAGAAGTACTCAAGTCCCTTTAACTTTGGTTTTCAGAAGTGGATTTTGAGAAATCTTAAGATCTAAACTGGGGGCAACAGGTTAAATGAAAGGCTGTTGTGTAGTCTCTAAACTTGAGTTGAACCTTTAATAAGTTCTTGCGCTTGCCAAAGCATTTTTTATTTTAGTTAACCCATAGTTCAAAAACATCTCACCTGCAAAAAGTGCCAGTCTCAAAGATGAAATTTGAGCATGCTACAATACTTCAAGGAGCAAATGCAAGGAAACAAGCAAAGGAAGCAACAGCATTTTAGCAAGTAAAATAACAGTGGTTTTAAAAATATTTTTGAACTTTTCCTGTTGTTTTTGCTCAGTTACTTTGCAAGCTAAAGCTGTTACCTATAGCTGATACTTCTGACTGAAATTTGAAAGGTTATATTTGTGACTTCCAGTTATTCATAATAGTTGCCCCAAGTGTTTTTCCTCCTGTATTTGTAAAACCTCTACAGATGATTATTCTTACGGGGTTAAAAGTTAAATATGTATCACTGGATTTTCCTTGAATCTTATGAAATCTAGCAGCTTGTTATTTGTGACCAGCATGTGAAAATTATCATAGAGCAAAGTGTAAATTCACTGCCAGCTGCACTGTACAGAAGATTCCTGCCAAAACTACTGATGCTTCTGAAAACAAAGCAAGGCAAGCGATTGATTTTGTTATGTTATCAATGTGTCATGGAATTACTTCAGGGAACTTGCTTTGCTGCAGGGTAGCAGAACCACTTGGAAGGATGGCCCTCACAAACAGATTTTTCTGACTTGCTCTTTAGTGGCCTAATTAACCTTGTATTTTACCTAGTCTAGTGTACCTGTAGGATTAATTCTGTGACTAACACGTAGGCTTGAATTGTTCTGAAGCTTCAAATTGCAGAAGCTTTGTTTGAGAGACTCTTCCACTGAGTTCTAATCACTTATTGCCTCATGTCTTTGTGTCTCCCACCACTGGCATATTTTGTCTTCTGATGTAGTCTGTTTTCTTTGCAAGTGCACCTGAGACAGGTTGTGGCTTCTCAAGAGGCTTCAGAAACAGAATTCTGGGAACTGATCTACATTTTCATTTAAATCAGTGTTTACAGCTTCTCCATATCTATCCATGCATAGGGAGCTTTATCAACATCATTATAGCAATATTTTTTTTTGTCACATGTACTACTCAAAGAAAAAAATTGAAATTTTTTTCATGATCTTCCTTCAGATTGCGTAACACCTGCTGGGCCCTGATGAGGTATTTAATCCCAACCTTGTCAGGGCTCTACATCTCACTAAATGATGTGGACCGTTTGAAGCTTCTATTTTGTAAGAGCGCTGAAATTAGCTAGTGGTAGAAAAAGAACAGGTTATGGGAATATTTTGGGGAAGAAAGTTAATGGTGCTCTTGCAGAATAATAGTATTTGACAGTACTCCACCTTAGTATAGGTGCACTCTAAATCACAGTTCAGTTGTACCAGTAGAACACCTTCTTAGTATAATTACTGTGTAATCTCATTTAAAGTGATAAAACAATATAGACCAAAATATCTGTTTGCTGGCTCTAGCTTTGTGTGGTCAGCTCAGAGACAGTACTTAAAAGGAAGAGAACACCATCTGGAGTAAATAAAGCTATTGCGTAGTAATCTGCTTGACTTCCTTTTAAGTGGAGGGATGTCATTCTCCTGGGTTCAGCTTGAAAATGGGACAAGCTCTCTGCTTGCCAAGTCTAGTTTTTCTGTGTCATGCTATTGTTTACATAAGCTGTCAGAAGTTTTCTTTAAGGAAAGATAAAGATTCGTAGCCCATTACAGGTAAGTTTGTTTTGTGAGGAAGGTATTTTTTTTACATTTCTCACATTAAAAATGTAATTTGTGAAACAGGTGAATACTGAAAATCTGAAACAAGATCTGTTTGGTTAGATAACGATGGAGTGTTTTAACTTTTAAATAGTATTTGAAGTGTGACACTTTAAGGGCAACTACAGTGTTGTTCCTGTAAGGATACTAGTTAATGTGGCATTTATTACAATTTGGACCTTGCTGGGCTAAAATTATTTAGCATTCTTATTGGTAGTATTGAAGTGACTAGCGTCTAAATGTTGACTTGGTTGTACTGCATTATATGCTCTACTTTTATTCTCTAAAATAAAAAATGGAATAGTAATCTGTTTGTAGGCTAAAATAAAATTTTTTAGTATAGCTACTATCTCAAAGCATACAGTTGGTATAAATATAACTTTGAGCATCTCCCTGCACCACTACTTTCAATTAGTAAAGTCTATGATAAATTATATGTATTTCTAAGATTTATGTACAGTGGTGTTAGTTGAGTTAGTTACCTTGGCAGTTCAGATTTAATGTTTTTAAAGAAATTATTGAAGTCTGCAGTTCCTCATTACAACTAACTTTACTACCAATGTGTGTAGTATTTTCATGGGTACTGCATTAAAAAAAAACCAAAAACCAACAACCAACCAAACCCCCCCCACACACATACCAAAAAAAAAAGAAACAACAAAAAACCCAACGACCCAGATCTGTTTCTTTACTTTTGTGCTTTTAGCCAAGAAGCATTTCCTTCCTTTCTGGTGCTCTAGAGGAAGGAATATGAAGGACAGGGATACAGTCTCCTGTATTTACTGGGACTAGCACTCTACACGACAGGGTTTTGTACTGCTGTTCTTCAGTCCTGCTTTTCTTTGGGAAAACTAGGAGGGCAATTCTGTGTTCAAAGGTTATACAGGATAGAACTTTAAGAAGGTGATGAATTCTGTAAGAGCAGAGATTCTTTGGCACTGTTACTATGATAAAGAGCAGCAAAGTCTACCTTAAAATTTCTCAGCATTTAATAACCTGTAGTTTTATAGCCAGCAATAATATGCTAATGAGGCCTTGTTTTAAACTGGCATGCTCTAACCAGCACGTGACAACTAGGCAGTGCCCAGCAGGCTAAATCCTGGTATGTTTTACTTTAAAGGAGCTTATCTCTTGATAGTTGGGTACTTCTGGTTTGGATCCAAAGTAGTAGATTGATTGCTAACTTCTATACAACAAAGTTCTTTATGTCCAGCATAGGCAGTAGATAAACTGTTGGTGGATAATTTCCTTAAAAATTAGTCAACTGTTTGAAGGTTGATTCAGGACATGAACAACAAATTCTAAATTCACTTATAAAATGGAATGAAGTGGTGTAAGGAACCAGAAAATGGGACCATCAGCAGCCACTAGACTTATGTCTGCCATGTATTTACAAATCGTCCTTAAATATATTGCAAATGCTGTAACAAGCATCATAGACCATTTTGAAGGCTGTAGTAGTCCTAGAGTTCATCTCCAGACCTTAACATGACAATGTTATGGAATCTGAAGATTTATTTTTTTAAAACAAAAGCTTCACTTACATAGCAAATCTTTTATACTAATGATGGCTTTTTCTACCTCTGTGCCAGCATTATAGTATTAAGTAGTTTATCTGTTCATGATATATTAGACATATACATGAATGTTTGCTCTGACAGAGTTAACCTGTCACTGAAATGTTTTGGTGAAATAAATACCCATTGACCATAATTGTATAACTGACTTGAAGTATTTCTCTTGAGCTTGTTACAATTAGGTTACAGTTAACTTTTCTCCTCTTCAAAGGAAAGTTGAGACAAGTAGGCCAAAATGTGCTAGTAATAGAACTTTCTTAATTAGGAAATTAGGCTACTTCTTTCACTAGACAGCAAGCATTGTGCTTTTCTTAAGCCAAAGAAACTTAGTATTGCTGTTTTAAGCATTAAAATGCATCCAAGACACAAGATCTAGATTTTAAGCAAAATATTGAGCCTGTATTTGTGACGTGTCAATCAGGGAGCTTTAGTTCTGATAACTATCGAACTGAAAGTGACATTGGCAGTAGGATTCCTGTGTCTGTGCTAACATGCACCAACTTTTCAGTATGCTACCTTTGAAAATACAACTCCCAATTATTTCAGAGATTTTGTGTGCAATCTTAATCTTCGTAGCTTCCTTTTCCAGTCGAAGTTGTTGATGGTTCCCATCATGATAGTGCTGAGTGCCTCACAATTTAATATACATTTACCCTCAGAACTATTTGCGGAGTTTGCTTTCAGATGAAACTGAAAGTGACATGGATCACCTAGAGGAGATCCTGTACTGCAGTGAGGTTCATTGTGGCTCAAGAACTCTATGGGAGTTTTGAGCCCCAAATTCTGTACAATCAGGACAGCATGCTTAATCAGATGGAGACAGGCTACCATCATTTAATGAAAAGCAGCACTTTATCTGTAGTGCTGCAACCCCAGCTCTGGCAATTGTCCTAGCTATATTTGAAATGCAAACTTCTACTGCTTTACTCTGTTCCTAGGCTAAGCTAGATTAATTGCATGTAGGACTTCAACATTCTCTGCTGCCCTCTGACATGCTTTCATGTCTCAAGAATAGTTGAAGGTCTTTTCACTGAACTACTTGATTCTCTGGTTTGGACATCAACCATTATTCTGAGCAACAACATCAGAAATGAAGGAATTAAGCTGTGCTTTCAGCCTGTTGGTTTCTTGAATCTTTCAGTACCTAAAGCTACGGGCTACTTCAGTGTCACTTTGTCCTGTTTGCAGTGCAACTGAACTCTGCCTCTTTTGTGTAGCTCAGCTTTATAACTTTTGGGGACAATGGGATATCAGGTAATTTCTTAGAGTTGAGCCTTATTTATTCTTCTTCAGAACAGGCAGCTGGTTTGAACAGTTGTTTCATTTTTGGTACTAGTGCTAGCGTTACCAAAGAAGGTAAGTTGTGACACTAATTAGGATAATGACTGAAATTCAGCATCCCATAAGTTCCAGAGCACAGTATGTTTTCTACAGCTATTGACCCAGTGGGCTAAAATGACAATTTAGAGTTTTAATGCATTTTTATTTCCTTAAACTTATATTACAGAACTCTATCAACCGTAGAACTATTAATATATAATTATTGGAATATCTGTAAAACATGTGGAATTGGTTGACTGTGTGACTAAAATGGCATGCAGGAAACCTTTTGCAGTGTATGAATCAGCTTCAAATGGAAGACAGGTATGGGAGAGTAGAGTGAATGAAGTAACCCTTCTGACTGGCATGTTCCACAGCTTGTGTTTCCCCAGGGCTTTGAATTCATGCTGTAACAGGGACATAATGAAAGGATGCTACCTAAAATACATTTTGATTTTTATCATTTGGGTGGAACCAAATGGCTGCATTTCAGAAGTATTACTCACTTCAGCAGTTGATACTTCCATCCAGCAATGCTGGCATGCTTTACAAGTGAATTAACTTATCTGAGAGATGCTGAGACTAAGGAAGCGTTATCCTAATTTATAGATAAGGGCCATGAGCTGTCCGGAGTCATACAGGAAGTTTGTGGCAGAGATGAGAATAGAACCAGATCTCCTGACTCTGTCCTGTGCCTAATCATAAGACAGTCCTTCTGACTGGCTTAAAATGTTCTCTTAAAAAAAAAAAAAAAAAGTGTGTTAAATAATTTTAGTGGGAGATCACACCTCAGCTGACCACATTATAGATGCATTTACCAAATATTGCTTTTAGTTAGTACTTCGGGGAAAAATACAGAGGGACTACTTAACCAGATTCTTCTAGACATTGTCAAAATGGAGGTCTTTAACATAAGATCCATGAATTATTCTATCATGACTATCTATTGGCTCCTTCTCCAAAAATCTTTTTTCAAAATTCTGTTTCATTTAATCTTTTCAGGGGAACTGCAGAAGTGGATGTTCAGAAGCTTTCATTAAAAAAACCAACCAAACAAAAAAAACAACACTCAAGAAAAATACAATTATTACAAATCAATTTACTATTCTAGTGGTTCTTGGCATATGGGAGTATTTTTTGAGTAGCTTTTGTCAGCTAGCACTCTTTAATGGCAGATACTGATTTGTAGCAATTTTGCCCACCCAGCAGTCTAAAGAACATTTTAGGTTGTTGACCTACATGGAAGTTTGTTGCAATGCAATAGACTTATATTGTAAGTATTTTTTTTCACTCAGCTGAAGCAAGACTTGCAAACCTATTCATATTGTAGAGATCTTCGGAGTCAAATTGAAGGATATCTTTTTCTAGAGCTTCAGAATGAATAATGGATTGATCTCTACTGCACGTGAGCAAAAGTAAATTGTCAGACTCTCAGAAAATGCAAGTCTATGTTTTTGATCCAGTGTAGTACAGATTATTATTTTTTTTCTTCCATGAATAAGAGTAAAGTGTTTGAGAGTCGATTGGTTTTAAGGTGTGGTGCAAATGCAGCTTCTTGTTAGGTTTTAACTGTTGTTGATGTTGGTTGCGTCATCTTGAATTTGGGTCTAAAACAGAACTTGGATCTGTCTTCAAGGGTTATTTAAATCTAGCAATGTAACACTGAGTATTTATAGATGTTATCAGCCTTTTCCTAAAGAGACATTTGTTAGGTTCCTGTTTAGGTCATCTTGTTACTATTTAAAGCTTTCTCTAGCCTTTCTATTCAGTGAAAAGTCTGAGAAATTGTGCTTTTTAGCAAATAAGCAATTAAAGCATGCTGTAGTAGTCTGTGAAGAGATGAAAACCCGTCAAATTAATGCTCTATGTATGTGCTAACAATCATGGGCAGTGCATAACTACTTAATAGTATATGCTGGCTTTGTGTTTGAGTTTAGGAACAGCATAATTAAAGATGTCCATTTAAGAAAGTAATACAGTCTCGGTTATATCCCAAGAGCTTATGGGAGTTCAGAGGGTTTTCTCCTCTCTCAAAAGCACAAGATTACAATTGTTCCAAGCGTGACAGTCTCAAATTTGAGGTGGGGGAAGCAACACATTTTGCTTAAACATCTAATTTCATTCTAATATACAACCTAAAGCCTAAATCTCTGAAAAGAATTTCGAAGTTTGAGAAATTTTATTTTAAGAGATATAACACTGAGCGACTGCCAATGAGTTTATTACAGTATCTTAAACTTCACTTAAGGATTCTTGCTTCTGAATTATCTTCAAAAATATTTATTGGAGTAATGGTAACTGGTTTAAACGGGCTTCAAATCATCTAGGACAGGCACACTATTTTGTAAACTCGGGGTTTCTTTCTTTAAAGGAAAAATATACATGTCTTACCTGAAAAGTTTTAATCTAAGGCCCTTGGCCAAGGTTCTTAAACTATCTGCATCAGTTCTAAATTTTAATACTATTTAAATAACGTAGACAAATTGTTACACATACTGTATCAGGACTAAAATCTAGGGTTTTCCTCAAATAAGAAGATCAAAGCTAGTTACCTTTGGATTTCACAGAAGTGGCTTGGTAAGTTGGGACTCAACTACAAAGAGCTTGGGACCTAGTTTAGGGAAGAAACTTACTAACTGTTTGCCATTGGTCATAGGCTGGTTCTACTTTTTGTGAAATTAGTTATTAGCTGCTAATGTCACTTTTCTAATATTTACTGTAGTTACCACATAGAGTAAATGAAGTAAACAGGAAGGGAGGTGTAAAGTTAGAGATCTGCTGCAACAGACCACATGTTCAGTTATTCTGAAGAATTTAAGGGAGAAATGACTGTTTAGTCAGTCTTAAATGCTACTCGTCACATTGGGTATTTTGCTAATACTAATTAAATACAGGTATTGAACAGTGATAAGCGTATAACTTATCATCATTTGGGCTGATGTTTCTTGCTTGATCATAGTTTAGCTCATGTCTTTGTTCCTGTTTCAAATTCTTTGGCAGGAAGTAGAGGTAAAAACAACAAATAAAGCTAGAATCTGTGCATCTAATACCTAAAAAAAAAAGTTCAAGATTGCTTTTGCCTGCTTTGGAAGCGTACCATTATTTTAGAAACTACAGAAGCTTCTTAGATTGCGATAGCGATAGTCAGAACTAGGACTTCAAGTAATGGTCTCTTTGCCATAGGAATCTCTCTTTGAAAAATCAGAATTCCTTTGAAATAAGCCAGCTGATGCTAAAACCAGTATGAGTACTGTGCTCTTTTGAATGGATGTTGCATCTCATTACAGATGGTAGCTTAGTGATGTTAATTTATATCTAAGCTAAATATATATTTTTGCATTAAGTTGTAAGATTTCCTCCAGGAAAAGGTGTAGTTCAGCAATTTGTCTGAATATGTAAATATACATTTAGTTAAGAGTCTGAAAAAGACTGCAGACAACATTATCATGTTTAGCAGTAAAATGTTGGTATTTTAGTTAAGTAAAAGTAACTTTTCAATTGAACCTTAAGTCAAGAAGAAGGTGGGGCTTTTTTCCTCTATGATGGGCTTGTATTTGTTGTTCCTCTTCATTTGATTTGTATCAAAAGTGAAATTCCCATGTTTGATAACTTTTTTCTGATTTTTTTTTTTAAACTATGCAGGTTGGAGATATTGTGAAGGTTACAAGGATGAATATAAACGGTCAGTGGGAAGGAGAAGTCAATGGTCGAAAAGGGCTCTTCCCATTCACACATGTCAAAATATTTGACCCTCAAAACCCAGATGAGAACGAATGATTCCCTCTGCCCAATTTACACTGCTGCTTCATTTTCCTGGCTATCATTAGCATTGTTTGAGGTGGGATGATGACTTAATGGCACATTGCTAGCATTGCCCATTTTCCAGCTTGCTGCAGTTTGATGGTTCTTTTAATATACATTTGGAATACATTCAACTGAAGTCACTGCCTGACCTTCATACCATAGTTGCGTCATCCAGAATTTAGTTTCACTTTTAAAACTCTATTGGGCCTTAAGCTGGAGAAGACTGAACCAGTATATAGCAGAGAAGTATGGGAAGAAAACCTTTCCTGTTGAGACTCCCATGGACTTTTTCTGGCTTGCTCAGTAGGAAGAGCCCTAATCTTAGATCAAACATGCAACTTGTGCATTACTGTCCAACAAAAAGCAACAATAAAAATGCAATTTTAGGACTGAAGAAGACTTAGTTTTAAGAGAACCTGTCCTAAGGTAGTACATTTAAAATGATGGTCTCTTTAAAAGACAATAATTGAAGCTTATGTATTCTAAGCAGTTGTATTAGAAGCTACTCTTTTCTGTTAACTCTTAAGCTTGTTGTTGACCTTCCTGAAATGGTGTGTGTTAAATGCAAATAACCATTGATTGAGCTGCATTGAAGCCAAGACATTTATTTATAAGGAAACTTAGGAGGGGTTGATACTTGTAACCTGGTTTTGACATACTTAACGCATTTCAGTTGATTTTTGCAAGCACTAACTGTAGAAAGTGAGCTTTAAAGGGAAACACTTTGGCCTGGTCTACATACAGCTCTTCTGCAGTGTTGAAACTGTAGTTTTATAGTATAGAAGTCCTTGTCACCAAGCTGTTACTTGGTAGACAGACTGATCAGGTTGCCATCGTGTGAAGAGGTAGGAAAGGAGTGGGACAGAAGAACTTGATAAGTACTGGTAAAATCCTCCTATTTAAACGTACACCTTTTATACCCATTTCTCTGCAGGCTCCCTTACCTCTCCAAAGTTTCCTAGCTATGCCAGCCCCAGCTTGTTGAAAGCTTCTTTTCAAACACAG
Organism: Chroicocephalus ridibundus; assembly: GCF_963924245.1. Lineage (NCBI taxonomy): Eukaryota > Metazoa > Chordata > Aves > Charadriiformes > Laridae > Chroicocephalus > Chroicocephalus ridibundus. The sequence continues at coordinate 11,137,886 of NC_086296.1, read as the reverse complement.
TACCTTTTTTCTAGGGTGTCTCCACATTGCTTTGCTTCTTTTCCAGTGCTGCTTTCATCTTTTTTTTTTTCCTCTCCCTCTTTTTCCTTGCTTGAATCCTAAGGCCTCTGCATGCTGCCATCTTTTTTTTTTTTTTTTTTTAACCTTTCCAAATGAGTTGGCTCTGGTTTATATATGTCCCAGATCCCTCCCCCTCCCAGCACCCTCTAGAAAATGGTTAATTGGGGTCAGCTGCCTGGGTTCCCCATGTGATAAATTAATGCCCAGGCTGGAGGAGGCCACAAAGGTGTCTATTATCAGTATAGCTTCTTTCCCTTTTTCTGTACATAAGCTATACTGCTGTAATTGTACTTACAGTAGGGAACTATATGGCTAGAGCTAAATAAATACAATTCAAGCCATGCAGGTTAAGTCCTTAGCCTGTGTACAGGATATGAAAGCTTAGGTACAGGCTCTGCTGCCTTCTTTAAATGTGTTTTGTAGGTGAACTGGAATGCTCTTTTAAAAATAATGGAACACTGAATTAACAGAATACACGTCTGCAAAGACTACAACTACACAACCTCCCTTTTCAGACGGCCTGGTTGAAGAAAAATGTCTGGTGTGGAAGCTGACAGGAAAACAGCAGCCCCCATTTTTCAACTTTTGAAGGCTGTCCGTTGTAGCAAAATGAGAAACTTCAGACACCCGCAGAATCTCACCAGTTCTTATAAATGTCAAATTATATAAAAGTTGTTGTCTTAAGTTCCAGCATGTTTTCTTGTTGATTTGTGTTGCTTGATCCTAATAAAAGCACGTTGTTCTTAGCTCATGTGAAAGTGCCATGAGATCCTTAATTGGAAGGCACTGAAGAAATGCAAAAAATGGCATTTGCAATGAGACATTAAAAATGTCGGGGTTTTTAAAGAAGTCTCTCTGTTCATCTGTTAGCTATTTTCTGTAGTATTGATCAAGTGGCTGACAGTCTAGACGTTCTTGTAGAGCATTTTACTACCAAATTAACTGTGAAGTAGAGTAGCATTGACTGAAGTGTTTGGTGCTGTAAGAGTAATTCTTGACAATAGGCATTGACATTTTTGTCTTGCAGAGAAAAGCTATGCAGCTCTCTTAACTAAAGAAGGTCATGTTTTTCCTGTGTCCCAACTATACCTGTACGTTTACTACATAGATTGTACTACTGAAAGTCATCTTTTGAATACAGAAACTGCACTAAACTCAGTCTGCTGCAGAGAAATCTGATTTCAGACCTGACATAGTTACAGGCAGCTCTTCAGAAGACTGATTGTAGAATTCTTCCTTTGCATGGTAAATAAATACTGTGAGATTTGAGATCTTGAGCACAGCTTTTGACCTTGATTATTTTTTTTTTTTCACTGAAATAAACATCTTGACTGATCCCCTTATTGAATAAGGTATACACTTTGAACACAAGCATTGTTTTAGGTTTAATTATGTTCTGATACTGCAGGAAAGCAAAATATTTTACCTTCAAAACTATGCAAAATTTGTGTGTAGTGGCATCTGATGCAAAGAAAGACAAGAATTCTTAAATTTCTGTGAACCTGGTTTTGGGCCATGGACGAACAGCGTTTTTCTGAGTAGCAGCGGTGTGGTTCAGGTATGTTAAATGTGGTTTAAATGTAGCATACTGACCAGCCTAAGCTGATTGTAACCTTGCTGCAAAATATGTCTTTGCTATTTTACTACGAGACAAGTATTTTCCTATAAAGACTGCATTTGATCAGTTTCTGTTTGTCTCGAAGGACTCTGGATTCTCAATCGCTTGTTGCTTGCTTACATGTGTGCCGTCTGTTGCTTTATGAAGCCTCTTAAATTTGAGTGATAACCTGTCAGTGTAAATGTTCCTTGGGCGTGTAAGGTATACTTAATATGAAGCATGGGAGCCTACAAGCGATGGCTTCGATCTATGCACCATTAAAGTTGTCCATGCCTTTGAACTAGGAGCTGGTGTAATTACCCGGTGCCACAATAGTTAACTATCATGAAAGGCTCACTGTTCGACTTCCTCCTGTTGTGTACATGTGTATATAGACATTGAAGCCTCTGACCAGTCTGAAAGTTTAAATGAAAACTGTTTTAATCAGTGTCCATCACTGGATAAGCGCTAATTTAATTCATGATTGTTTACAAATTGGGAAAGAATAAACAAAAGGGAATATCCTGTTTGCGTTGGGGCTCTGAAGAGCCCGAGCATTATTTTTGTAAAGGGAAAAACAGCATTCTTTGTGCCATTTCATGTGCCTGTAAAATATTTTTTATATTGTATTAACATCCTGGGAACGAGAGGGCTGCCTTTGTTTTCTAGTCAAGTTTTCAAGCATTTTCCTCAATACCTGCATTTGAAAGTGAGACCTGCCTAAAAGACTGCCTTTTGGGACCAGTGAAAGCATTCTTGTATAGTTGTCATTTTTTGTTTACTTGCGTTAAATGAAAGTGTGTTTTGGGACAAGGATCCAATTACTGCAGTGGGAAAGGTGGCCTTGTATTTGAGACAGTCTTCACTGTGTAAACTTTAAAACACAATATGTAATTTAAAGACCATGATCTTCAGGCAATAATATTGAGTGTAAGCATTTAAAGTTTATTTTGGGGATCATAGCTTGGTTTTATTTTTTGTGCTATAAGATTAACAGTATTAAATGAATTATATTCTTAGAATATATGGAGTGTTCTTTCTTAAGATTAGTGCCTTTTTAATTTCTTACTCCACTTATTTCATAGAACTGGTCCCAACATCAAGCCACTGATTTTTTTATTTTTTTTTTCCCCCCGGTGCCCTGTTTGTACAGTCTAAATAAAACTTGCCTCAACTTACAGTATTATTTGTCTTTAGTCTTAAAACTGTCATGATATTAGCAGATTATTTAAGTCCTTACTCTGTCATTATGATGCCCTGTTTTGTGGGTGAATGAGAGTGCCAACCGAAGCTTTCCAGAATCAAAGGAAGAATTAAGCAGGAGAAAAGGCTGTTGCCAGGCTGAATGATCCTCTCCTGCTCCCTCCTCGTGCCTCTTCTCAGACTACACTGCTGTGCTCTGCAGGTTCACCTGAAAAAAGATGCATCTCTGGTTATAGCCAGATTATCACTGTCTCCTCCACCCTCACACCCGGCACGTCAGTGCTCTTCCTGTCACTGTATTTAACGCTGCTCTTTTGCCAAGGCCTTTAAAGGTCTCTGTAGAAACCGTGACCTTATTTTACTGTGATACCCATGACTGTGCTTGTAAGAATGACTGGTTTATGTGTATGGTTTGAATTTAGCTTGTTACTGTTTGAGTAAATAAGGCGTAACCTGTGCAGGTACTGGAGAGTGGAATGGCTGATATTCTAGCCACTGGTGAAAGGTGTCAGCGTCATATGTCAAATATCTACTTTTGCAAGTCAAAAACAGGAGGTTGTCTTTTGCCTTTTTACAGTCAATCCCAATCAAAAAGAGCACTAACTAGAACTTAAGGGTTGTTTAATATTTGGGATCATTCAGTTAAATCATTAACAACGTGTTGAAACTTGAGATTATCTTGTGTAGGAGAAAAACTTAAGAGGAACATCGGACACTCAACTGCTGCAAAGTCGTCCAAAAAAAAAAAAGCTTGCGTTGTTCCCCTGGACTCTGTAGGTATGTTCACAGCCTGGTGTTTGTCTTCTCTGGAGTACACATTTCCATGTGATGTTAATAAACATTCATAGCCAACTCTGCATAGTGTCTTATCATCAAATATTCACATTTGGCAAGTTACTTTTCAGAGAAAAACAGTAGTATTTCGGATACACAAGCAAGAAAGGTAAGGTGCATGCAGCAGCCTTAATAATCGCTTTTAAAACTACCTTGTGTGCCTTTAGCTTTCTAGCAAAAGCTGGAAGTACTCGCCCCTTGCTGCAGCTGCTTCTCGTGACATCTTCAGTAGCTCTTGCTTTACTATTTACCCAGCAAAACCAAGCGTCCCCTGCTCCACCAGCCGTCTGCTTCCTACAAACTAAATGACAACCCTGACAGCAGCAGCAGCACTGTTCCTCTCTGTGGCAAGACATGTACAATGCAAATGAACGGAGGTGCTGCACACCCACGGCTGGGCCACCAACCGTGACTGCGTGAGATGTCCTGCCACCATCCAGGCTTCTCTCACACAAAACTGCAGCATTTACACGCGCTTCCATTAGGCGGTGAGTGGGAGATGAAGTGATTTCACAGACAGGGGCTGGGGGAAGTCTAAAATACTTGTCTTCTGTACAGAAGAACATTTTGTGTGCCTCAAAATGCATGACGTGCCACCAAGTATAAATCTGCACCACTTTGTATTGATAAAAGGCCAAACAATCTACATTCCCTTGTTTAGAAATAACTCCTTTCTACCACTTGACCTAGGAGGGGGTTGCTGGGTTGCTTTACTGTGGAACATTCCAATTATTGGAAAGGACAAATTCCATAGTCCAAGGGGGCTGCAAGGAACTGTGATTTGTCCCTGCGTTTTAAAATGCAGGCTGCTTCCTGCCCTCCCGTAGCTGATTCTGTGTTGTCTGCCCCCAGCGCCAACCTCCCAGGTTAATTTTCCAGCTGGGGATCACGGCTCTTAACACTCAACTCCTCCCGGGGCTGGCACGGCTCTCCCCTGGCTGCAGTCAGGACCCGGGTTTTGTAGCAGGGGTGCCCAGCTCAGCAGCTACCTAAAGCTCCCACAACAGCCAAGTTCACTCAGCAAAAAGTCAAAGGCAACGAGAAACAAGCAGTAACTCAAGCTGCTTTATTTCTGCCTTACCTGCGTACAGGCTCTCGCTAATTTAAATTTGAACTAGTTTAGTTAGGCCAGTCCAACACCAGCCAGCCTAAGCCTTAATTTTTAGGTGCAAGCCAGCTGGGATGAGCTGGGCTTACCAGTTTGTCACCCGCATTTAAATTAAAGGTTTTATTTCTAATCCAGTGCAATAATAAACACCCCTTTAGATTCAACCAGAGGTATGCCTGTTGGAGCTTACACCAGTAGGAAATGCCTAAGTACACTCAACTAAAATGCTGCCACAGCAAAAGAACACATTTCCTTGTAATTTTTTTACATAATTTACAACAGTGTGGACTCTGCACGTAGGAAAGCTCTTCAGGCTTGTATTCACCAGCAGAGATGGCTCACCTTGGAGCTGCTGTAGTGGTTTCTGTCCCTTACGCTGTCCCCTCTGCCTTTTTTTAGAGGGCAGAGCAGCTGTTCCCGTAGCAGCTGTTGAACCACAAGTCACACAGCTCAGCTCAGCGTGGTAAGGTAAAGCAGTTCCCATTTCAGCTTACCTTAATACCCTGAGCTGCAAACTCTGGCGGTGCCTGTGCAAACAGCTGAGCCCTCCTGCAGCAGGACTGCGAGTCCGAGAGGGACAGGCAGGCAGCAGGGCAAGAACCCATCACAGCTGGCCCAAAGTGAGCCTCCTGCTCCGAAATTTGAGCCCTAAGAGCTTGTCTACAGCCCAAGTTGCACTGATAATTGTACATTACTCCAGCTGCAGCACCCTCCATGGCACCCATCACTGCGACTCGGACCCATCTCCGCTTCGCAGGGGCTCCTGCTCCGGACTGGCACAAACTTCCGGAGCTAAAAGTGGAGCTACTGACCCTGATCAGTGTGGTGATGGCGGCTCGCTGGGGAACCCAGCAGCCTCTCATGTGCGAGACGCAGCCTCACCTGCGGAAGACGCCATCCACGCTGCATCTGAGCAGGGAAGGGGGAACGAGAGGCAACAGGGAATCAACGCAGCGCTCTCCTCAGATAACCTTCCCAGCACCTGCTCGCTTCATTCCAAGCATTTTGTAACCAGAACCCTCCCGGCACGAGTTATTAGTCTAACCCGCCGCTGGCGCACCAGACAATCGGGATCAGAGCTAAATCTGGGGTATCCGTAGGGAACCAGCTCCTGCGTTGTACGTCCTGGCTGGTCCAACAAGGGCAGCTGAAAGTCAGCGCTGAGAAATCCTCCACTTGTAATCTTGCATTTGATCTACAAATTAAGCACCAAAGCGCAAGAGAAAGGATGGATCCCGGGGACTGTTAAGACCCCTCCACTGTACCATGTTTCCCCATCTGCGCCATCTAATGAATCCTCTCCAGAGCCTGGGGCAAGAACAGCTCTCACACAGAGGGCGGCGGGGGCAGAAGAGCAGCGCTGGACGTGCTGCTTTGCCTTCCCCAGGCTGCCTGCACCCGAGATTCGGCCAATTCGGGGGGAGCGGTGAGTCAGAGGAGAGTATGCTATTTTGAAAAGACAGAAGGGACTGACATAAGCGAACAACAGGAGCTGGTTTGAAACTCTTGGCACTCTGCTCCTGTTCAGCCCACCAGCGCTCGGCAGCCAAGCCAGGCAGCGAAATCCCTGGGGATGCTCCTGACAGAAGTGACAAACCCAGACAGGTCTTAGAGCGCAGCCACTATCCTTAACTTGTCATTAAAAACATAAAAATCAAGCCTGCCCATTTTTCATTACTGTAAAGTAATGGCACTGTGTATTTCTAGACTCTAACCCCATGTTTTTTTAAAGTATTTTATGTTACTTTACTAACTTGATCTGGATTATGAGGTAGTTCAGGGGAATCTCACTGGGGACTTCCACACGCTGAATCCATTTCTGTAATCTTGGACTGTCTCTTTTCTGCCCTCGCCTTGTGACCAGGGATATCATTAATCCACTGACCTTGAAGAGAAACAGCTTTTCTCTTTCCAGGTATCGCAGCTGGTGCTCTGGCTCCGAGTCTGCAGCGACGACCGACACACACGCAGCGCTGGGCTGGGTTCCTGCTGAGCATCCAGCCTAACACACTGCGAGGCACAAAGGAGGTGTAATTCATCAGACTCGGTCGTCTTGATGTACAAAAGAGTCATATCCCTTAAGAATCTAATACCTCCCGCTGCCCCCGACTACCTGGAATAGCTGTGGCTACTCAGCACCTTGGAGAATTAGATCTAAACCAAAGATAATTTCCCTGCAAGAAATAGCATCTTGGCCTGGACATGGGACACATCGTGGGGAGTCTGAAAGAGAAAGGCTAAAACTGGCTCCAGTCTGGGATTCTGCTGAATGGGCTAACACAGGTCTGACCCGCAGGTAGGACACCAGCACTATTGGAAACCTCTGGCTGAAACCATCCCAAACTATAGAACATACCCCAGTAGCAACAGAAAGGTTACTTCCAGTACTCAGTAGCAGCTCCTGCCTGTATGGGGCTGAGTGACCCACTGTCACCATCACTAGAGACCATCTGATCGAGGCAGCGGTAGGCGATAGGATAGAAATAGCTCTCCAGCCCGGGTTTCTAGCAAGGGTTTGTGCTGTAGAGCAATGGTAGCCCACAGACCTCCACAGCGGTGTTTGTGGTATCAACGCTGGCCTAAATTTAAATAGACAAAAATAAAGACACATGGGAGAGCAGCCCAGGAACAGAAAGCGTGCACAGTCCTTGACAGGGCAGTGAAGATGTAGGACTTCCATCCGCCAGACGTGCAGGGCTCGTGCCTCCCTCGCTGCAGTGCCCTGATTTCAGCTGCACATTGCAGTCCCGCAGCCCAGCGGCAGCACGGCATCGAAACAGCTATGGAAAACGGAGGGGAGCAGAGGGAGGAGACGATGTACCTGGAGAAGGACAGGCTGATTTAACACCCCTCCCTGCCGCTAAATGCTCCATGGGCTCTGTAGTCATCACCCAAAATAGAGCCGTAGTCTGTGCCTCCGCCAAGAGACAGTCCCTGCTGGAAACATGTCAGGGCATTGCTGGGGCAGCAATTTACAGCACAGGGAGCCACTTCGGGAGCTGCTGACACCGCACCCCACTGTACCTGGCTCCTTTCCCTTTCCCCCACCATTCAGGCCGCCTGTTGGTGCTTGCTGTAGCCTGGGAACCTGACACAGGGCTTGACCCAGCGAGGAATGTAGGCAGGGTTTGGGCAGAAAGGAGGAAGGGTCCTGCATTAACCTTGGGGTGCGAGTCAGAATGCCACCAGACGTGGCTGTCATCTAATGCCCAAGACACCTTGACACAAGGGGTCCCTCCCAGCCCAGCCCCAGCCTGGCAGAGGCTGAGCAGCTCCAAGGCAGCCCTTGCGGCAGCCTCGTCTCTCTGGGACCAGCCACGCTGCCCCAGCGCAAAGACACGTCCTCCCATGGAGAGCAGCATGTCCTGGGTAACCACCTCCTCCTTCGCTTGTTTTGCTGCCAGGATCCCTCCCAAAACGTGAGCTGCTTCAGCCCCAACTTGCCCTTGACTCAGCGCCCGTCAGCACCTGAACAAGACGGGTCACGCCAAAGCCCCGCTCCAGACATGCCGCGGGAGCTTCGTCCCTCACGCGCTTCAATCACAAAGCAGCAACGCGCCAAGTTTCTTGGGTCTCCTCATATTCTCCATCTCCTTGGGACGCCCTTGCTGTGGCTTCCAGACCTCAAAACCTTTGTGGCAAACCCACCGCAGGCTGCCCCAGCTCTGCCCCAGCTGTCCCCTGGCAGGTCACACGCAGTCACTGGGTGGCACTGTGCCCCTGCCTGTGCAGCCGTCCGGCTCCATCCTCTGCTCCGGTGCCCGGGAGGAACACCCAGCTGGGGCAGGGGACAAAGGCTCTCCTCGCCAAAGCGCACCCATGGGCGGCTGCCAGCCCCGCTCAGACACGGTGGAAGCTGACAGATGCCCGGGGACCCCGGGGGCCCACAGGGAGGTGACCCCCAGCGCCCAAACACGGGCTCCCACTGCTCCCTACCAGGCTTTCTTTCCCCGCTATGGTTATATTTTCATTACCATGGTAGAAGGAGATCAACTGCATCTTTACAATATCCCCCTCCATAAAACTAATAGGCCAGGCAATTGGGACGGCCCTGTGAAGTACTTTATAGTCTGGACTCGAGGAGTTCGTGCCGCAGCTCACAGGCTGTCCCAACCCCAAATCCCGGGAATCACAGCATTATTTCTGCCTGCTGTCCCCTCTTTTGGGCTGGGAGCAGTGTGAGGATGAGTGTGGCACCTCGTGCCTGCCTGCCTTCGCTCGGAGCTTTGCTCAGCTCCAGTGGCATAAGGCTACTTGGAGCATCCATAGGGATCAGGGCTTCTTCTTTCCAGGGCACCGTGACACAGCTCTGCCCTGATTCTGGGAGCTTTTACACCATCAGGGTGAATCCAGGGCCAAGACACTGGGCCACGGCAGAGGCCTGGGAGGTTTCTTTGTAAACACTTTGCTGTTTGCTTCATTTGCAATTGAAAGCCAGGGGCCAGGCTCACCCTCGGGAGGAGCAGACAGCCCTTCCTGACATGCTGATGGCAAAACCCGCTCAGCTCTGTAGAAGTCCCTTCCCTCCACATTGACACCCCGTGTTTGTTTGGGAAGCTGGAGGTGACACATTTGGTGTAACCCGGAGCCCCATTTCAGAGGGCACCTGGTGGGGTTTGAGGGACGGGCCTGGTTTTACGTCACACATCGCTGGGACCCAACAGATCTCACTGGCACACTCCAAATGTACATCAGCCTGAAACCGGTCCTGGCTCCATCAGTGGCTGCGTGTACAGCCTTGGGGAAAGCAATAACCCAATGGAGCAGCGGCTGCCCACCTTTCTTCCTCCTGATGCATAAAACCAGCCTGAAAGAAGTTTCCTTTAATCGTTCCCCCAACATTAGACCTTCCAGGGAAATTTAGCACAAATGCAACATCAGTGGCACTGAGGGAACAGACCCTGAACAACTCGGGAGTTAATTAGTTTGTTGGAATCCTTCTCTCTAGTTGCCACCTATAGCTCCAAGCTTTGACAAACAGTTGGGAAAAAGGTGCTCTCTGCTGAAAATCAATGCTCTTTAGACGTAAGAGCTAAAGATCCTCCAAGGAGTATACTGTTGGGAAATAAAGTGGAGGAGACTGTTCCTCTACTATTTGCATAGAAGACAAATGGGAGATGGAAAAGCAAAAGGTTTCCAAGTCTCCATAAAAGTCAGAAGGGAGACAAAGAGCCCATTTCTTCCCTCTGTGGTTTACTGTCTTTAATCTCTCTTTGCCTTAGTGTCCCCACCTACCCCGCGGGACAGAGTCACGTTTAGACGTGCTGAAAAGCTTAACTAGCATTTGCAGAAATGATTCAAGATCCCCAGATATCTGCTGCCAGAGACATTCAAAGCACTACTGCTCGTCCCTTCGGAGGACGATCCGTTCCTCAGGGCCGGAGCTGCCGGCAGACGGGCTCTCCACTCCCGGCCACACCAGGAAGGTAACATGAGCATGCTAGGCAGAGGGAGCAACATCAGAAATCCACACAGCCCCTTACAAACAGTTTCCTCCTTAGATTAATTTAATATTAGACTGTATTCACTCCAGAGCATTTTGTACAACAGCTGCCAGTCGCACCGTAGCTGCCCTGAGCGCCGCAGCGCTGGGAACCTGCAGCAGAGCTGGTCTATGCCCACGGCGAGACGGGGCCCTGCCAGCACGTCGGCCATCTCCACCACCATCTCAGCATTGTAACAGGACGGGAGGGTTAAAACAACACTGCAGCTGAGTGACCACCACGGGCAGCACTTTGGGACCAAAATTTCCTCCAGTACCTGGTTTTAAAGTTGGGACTAACTCCACATCAGACTCCATGTAAGAGCTCTGTGCTGCCCTGTGGGGGACAGAAGGGAGCAGAGCTCCAGCTCCATAAACAAAAGTCTCCTTTAATCCAAGGAGAAGATTTCTCTGCTAGGCACACCATGAGCTCCCTACTTTCTATACTGTCCGCTGATGTTTGTATTTCAAACTAATTGCCACTACATCATCTGATCCTGCCCAGCTGTCTAGAAAAAAAAACAACACCCTGCGTACCGCTGGGACCGCTTCATCAGAGTCTGTGAACTCCTCTCCATCCAGCACCGGGAGGAATTGAACAAACTGAAGCAGTATTTTATTGCTGAAGCATAAAACATGGGAATAAACAAGCACCAAAGTGCTACTGATCATTAAAACCAGATGGGAGCCCATTTACTGCCTCCAACAGCGAGGTGCCACCGCTGCTCTGCTGAGGCCCCACTGAAATAGGAAACCCAACGCACGTATCTGGGAGGTGCTGGATGGCAGTGGCTACAGGCAGCCCCTGCAGTTCAGGCCTGGATTTATCTGTACTGTCCTCTCACCACCACCCTGGGGATAACCAAGGAGTGACCAAGCTTTCAGTCCTGGCTCCAGAAGCACAGTCACTCCTGTAAGACTGTGCTTACGTGACAATGCCCCGGTGGGGACAAGCAGCATGTCCAGGGCCAGTCCCACTGTCCAGGGTAGGTGGGATGGGGAGAATCACAGGCCAAATTGTCCACATACAGAGCAGGGACTCATTTGTGTTTCAACAGCATTTTTTCAAATGTATGTCAAAGAAACATCATCACAGGTTCTGGTCTCCCTCGTGCAGTTCAGCTCCTGGATGGGGGATTATCCAAAGCAGCCCAGGTCTGACCTTACTTCCCACCATCCTACCAACCAGTGCTGTCTGGCACGAGAAGCTAAGTACCACGGTGGGAAGAAGCCAGGGGCTATTTCCCCTCCTTCCTAATCAACGCACCCACTGCAGACAAATGCGCAGCGAGAGCACCCCAAAGTCTGAAGTACTGGAAACTGGCCTTCAGAAACAGCTCCATCCTGCGCACCCAGAGCTGCAAGCTGGGCTCACCCCCGGCCGAGACCGAAGCTTTACACCTTTGCCTTCAAGTCCCGTCTCCCCGTGGCAGGGAGCCCTCTCAGCAGCCCCAAACCCCAGCGCTGCATGGGGCCGGGGGAGGACTCCCTGGGCTGCCCCTACAAGCCGGAGAGGAGATGCAAATGGAGCAGGAGACTGCTGGAGAAGCAAAGACAGACAGATGCTTTTACACTTCAAAGGAAACGGGGCCCTGTGAGGCTTTCAGGAATACGCACAAATCGATAGACTCCTTTTAAACACCAAGCACATTTGCTCAAGTGTGAGGCAATTAGTCCCTGAGGATGGAGGCAGGACAGGGCCATTAACAGACATACGGACAGGATGAAACGAGGGATGAGAAACATGTGGCATGGCTCCACGCGAGACTGCCAGCCTAGCCTCATGAGTTGGAAACCGTGCTGCTGTCCTGGCCTTGTGTTCTCATCCGTGATTTTCAAAATGCCGTTGTGTCCCCAGGGGCTCTCCATGGAGCGCATTAGTGTCATTCAGCCTATGTCAGTGTAATGCTCAGCACAGCCCTTTGGTAAACAGGGTGGTTTTGATCACATCCCCTCCACTGCTCAATTGTTCATTGCTTTTATCCCTGGATAACAACCAGGGATGCCCAGAAGGACATGGGAGGGATGATTTACACTTACTGGATCTGCAGCAATTCTCAATTCCCCCTCACCTGAATGCTGCTGGGTGGTGCCCGAGCTGTTCTGTCTCCACAGAGCCCCTTCTAGACGGTTTAACAGAGCCAAAACCAGATTGTGGGCGAGCAGAGGGCTGGCTGCTCAGCATGAACAGAGCCAGCACGGGGACAGACCCCGTGGTGCGACAGAAATCAGGCCTGACTCATCCCCTTCTACTCTGCAGCAGCATTTCCACTCACATCTACCCTTAACGCACCATCTCCCAGCGAGGATGTTACACAGAGCTCCCAGGTGCCGGTGCTTTGTGACCCTGCAGATGGGAGCTGGAGTGACAGTGCCAGCACACAGGAGGTCTCTGCTGCGAACAGCTACTGTGTTTTACATGTACAGTCTTATTTCTACAATGAGAGGCAGAGATACCAAAACTGAGCACTGTTTTATGCTTGGCTGCATGACTGACAGTGTGCCTGTCCTGTATTGCTAGCTACACACTCCCTTTATAGAGGCATGAAATTTTCCCTTTTCAGTAAAAATAGAAGAGGAAGAAATGAAAATCTCAGCATGTCCCCAAAGAACTGTAGGAGACGGAAATGAAATCCATCCGTTACACTCACCAAGCATGGTGCTGTCTGGGCAGGAACACTGCAGTTGTACACCTGCGCATTCAAAGAAAAAAAATGGAGTATTACAGAAGTGTCAGAGGCACCCTACAGCAAAGTACTTCATGCCATAAACCAAACTCACATGACTTGGAAAAAAAAAAAAAAAGGAACACCGCTAAATCAAGTTGAGCAGCACCACTGCTCATCACAGCTGCAGTGCCTCTCCTCACCCTTGGTTAAATTTTTGTCCGATGCTGCTGCTCAGGCCCAGGTCCCAAGAACACTTCGGCATTTGTTCTGGGCAGCGCACACTGTGGGGAGCATGGGCCACAGAGGCGAAATGTTTTCCCGACTTGCTTCACTTTGCCCTGTGAACCTGCAAGCAGCTGCATTACCTCTGCCTGGGCTTCTCCTGCCCGGATTTGCTGTAACGTCTAGGAGCCACATTTAAACATTACTACATCTCTGCAAAGCACCACAGTGAAACCAGCTTACCTGGAGTTGCCAGCAGCGCGCCTGCCTCTTGCAGCCAGGGAACCGAGAGTCAAGCCCTAGAGAAACAGGCAGAAACAGGCACCCCATACAGCTGCAAAAGGACAGCCGCAAAGTTGTCTCCGAGCACCCAGCCTCTGGGTGGGCTTTGGGGCTGGCATCGCTCAGGGCAGAGGGGGAAAGTGGGACGCAGCACCCCCTCACCACGCTTTGGGGAAAACCTTTTGTCCTCCCTTCTCCAGCTGGCCCTGGACAGTTTCACCCCCTCTCTCTTTGCTCTTGGCCATTCCCAAAGTGAATTCAGGCTGAGGGCGGGGAAGCAGGTAAGTGAAGACACCTGCAGCCCACACATTTGGCCACTGATGAGCAGGAGAGGGGGGCTGGCAGCTGCCTGCAGCTCCCAGGCAGGAGGTATTTGGCTTTGTGCCGGTCCAGCCCCGCACGGCGGGTGACGGCTGCTGTTTGTTGTTGTCAGCCAAATGCTGCATCCCCCCTGCTAAGAGGCTCCGTATGGGATCCCAACCTGGGGCTTGCGAATTAAGTGGCTTTTAAGCTCTGCAATAAAAACCCATTTGACTTGAAGAATTTTATTATTCCTGGAGGGGGGGTTGCACTGCTTGCTTGGATTTGCTTAAGGTGACCCAGTACATACACTGACCAAGAAAATGCACTGGAGGAGTCTCCCGGGAGGCTCACCAAGGACCAAATGACAGACATCCCTGTGCTGCGCAGTCAGGTCAACCCAGAAGGAAGTGAGTCCGGCTCAGCCCAGCTGTCCAGCTACAAGGGCCTCAGGCCACCTGGACACAGAAATGCTGCTCTCCAGGATGTCCCTGTGCCTCTCTGCAGGCAAGGAGCCTCCCTGGGCCCTCACTGAGCTCCCGCGGGGACAGGGAGACCCTGCCCTCTACCATGCACATGAGGATGCTGTCTCAGCCTGGGCAAGGATGCTGATCTGATGCACCAGATGCCAAGTTTAGTTTTCTCCATCTGAGCACATCTATCTCCCTCCAGTGCCTGGAAATCAAATAAGCTCTTACTGAAACCAGCTGGTAGCTTCTTCTGCAGAGCCAGAGGGTGACCGAGTGGATACAAGCGCAAAGGCCACATCCTGGGCCAGGCGAGAGGGGATCCTGCACCCCTAGGAGGGCTGGATGTATCTTTTGCGAATTGTGGGGAAAGGTGGGCACTTTGCTGCGCTGCAGGGAAGGAGCACCACAGGAACTCTGTGGCTGCTCACTGGGATACAACTGTCTGTGGAAGAACTGTAGCACTGGCAAGAAAGCATTTTTCTGCCATTCCCATCTGCACTGAAGCAGTGTCAGACAAGCTTAAGGCTGCAAAAACCAGCAGGATAAACCAAAATAAATCAAGACCTTTATTTCCCATAGGAAATTTACCTAGATCCCATTTATAGTTTATTTGCCCTCATCCTTATGTAAGTCCTCTGCAGAAGAGGAGCAGAAAACGCAGAGAAAATAAACAATTTCCTGCAAAGAGTTAGTGCAAGAGACTGAGTCACATCTAGCAATGCAAGCAGATAACTGGGGGCTCACTGAATACACTGCGGAGAACAATGAACGCTGAGATCAACAGTGTGTGTCATGCGTGTACAAACTGGCCCCAGGTAACATGACTAAAGTGGAGCCACTGGTGTGCTTGAAAGAGATGCACAAAAAACACACTTTAGAGTTTATTTTATTGCTCTTAATGGCCTGCCTTCCGTATGTCTCATTTCCTTTTATTGAAGCTGTCAGAGAGGCATTACATTATCTCACATGCGTGCAAAAACAGTGTTTCAGTCGAGCTCACACAGACTTTTAAATGCCACAGCTGAAGAAAACAAGACAGTGGGAACTGCAAAGGGAGGAGGCGGCAGCAGAGTCCAAAGCACACACCTACGGGCAAAATTTCCAACGGCTTCACAAACCAGCCAAGCCGCAGTCTCTAACCAGAGATAGGCGAGCGAGGAAAGCAAAGGTACTTTTCTAATAAGACGGATGATTCACTGAAGGAGGGCAAGGAGTCCTGTTGCAACAGAAGGCTGATGAGTAATTAATGGCTTGTCCTAGGCACAAGGCTGAGTCTTACCCCAGTGCAGAGCTGTCTGCCAAACCAGCTCCACCAACAGGCCCATGGGGCAGCAGCACTTGCAAAGCTATTCTGAAGGTTTGAAAAAAAGAACATTACACCCATATTTGCACAGGAGCTTCCCTGTGCTGCCCAGTTCTCCTCAGTTCCTCATACTCACCATAGCGTGGTTTTCATCCTCATTAGCACCCAGTGACAGAAGGAAATACAACCCAACTTCAAACATAAAGAAATAGATCTAACCAAGTAGCCTGTGTGGGGGATGTATTACTTTCTCTTTCCTTGTTAGCATGGCACTGGCAGCGATCACGGCAGGGTACCAGGAGGACAGCCTCACAGAAAGTACCTCTCCCAGGGTCCCTGCACACAGGTCAAGGTACCGAACTCCCTGGCCAGCCTTCTCACCTCATTTCTAAGACATAGAAACAGTGGTGGCAAAATCAGCCACTAACAGTGAGAGACAGAATATTCTTCTCATCCACAGAGGACAGCCTTTTACAGCTGACCTGCCTTTACGCAGCTGGAATTTAGATAGCAGGAAATCACAATATTCTGGGCTTAAAAACAATCTCCTTTACATTTTTTTCCCCAACCAGATTTCATTTTACTGAGTCACTTGCATCCACAGGCGTGTCGAGCACAGCAGGTATAAATAACTACTGGCCAGGGTGCTATCAGAGAAGAGGTTAATAGGGTATTATGTACATATACTGTGGTGGAGCCTGACCTTTATTTAAGCGCTGCACATCTCACACCCATCCTATGAAGCTGAGGGGAAGTACTTGGCTGCTCTCTACGTATCGTAATTGTGGTACAAAAGCAGTTAGCAATATACTCTTTAAATAAGGAAGTAGTCACTGTAGTCGAGTTTCACAAATTTGTGGGGCTACTTTTCAAAGTCATCTTAACAATAATAAACATGGCTCGACATCTCTATGCTATGCACACGCACAGCGCCAGCCTGGTACCCGAACAGACCAGTGTGCAGCCTCTCCCGGTGTACTTGCACACCGGTCCTGATGCACCGGTGGTCACAAACCTGCCCAGGTCTGCTCACAGCTCACAGACAACATCTTGCTACACACACACACGCACGCATGCACACACAGAGAAAACCATCTGGCATACATGCTAAATGACACACCTCACTGCCCACTGATGGCTACAGGCCACACAGCAGGTTTGTTTTTTTAACAGCGTTACAAGAAAACATTCCCTAAATAACACATAGGAACATGTCTACCCTCCCTGAGAAGCAAAGAGCCTGTCTCAAACAAGACCCCGTTACCAGGGCCATTCTGCCACTTGGGCAAACAGGGATGCTTCCCCCTTCCAAGACAAAGATAAAGAGAAATCCTCTCTGCAAGGCAGCGTGCACCCTGGCAAAACAGCTCCTCCCCACAATGGGACCACAGAGGCAAGGGAGGTGAAACTGCTCTGATAACGAAACATGGCAGCAGATCCCTACAGACTTCCAAAGAGCGGCAAGATGACTTTGCCGACCAGCCTGGGAGGTGCTGAGCTCAGCAGCAATGCAGCACGCAGCTCCATGCCTACAGGGTATTAATTAAAGCATATGCCCGACGAGCAATGCCGGGCTGGTGAGAACCGTCTATTGACTAAGCTTGCTCCAAGTGTAGCACAGTAACCACAACTATAAATTATATTCTCCAGGAGTGGCAGGGGGTGGAAAAAGGAAGAGGTTCACAGTGAAAGAGTTCATTTCCCTCGAAAGGAAGAGGTCAGAGTGACACAGCCAGCACTGGTGTTTGTGGCCCTGTTTCTGACAACCACAGCCCTATGGAAATCCCCAGAGCAGCCCCTGCATTCTGTGAACAACCTCCCTCCACCACCAGCAGAAAGAGCAGCGTTTCACTAACCTCAAACCTAGGGGTGACAGAAGAGGGATGGGCACAGGGGACACGCAGACACAACACTCAGCCTTGCTGCCACTTCTCCTGCACAGGACAAATTCTTCCCTCCAGACACACAGGCGTTGCTGTGTATTTTACTCCCATATGCTGCTGGAAGAAAGGCAAGACTCTAGCTTTAGTCTGACTATACTAAGTGAGGAAACTGCTCAAGGGGGCACCGGGATAGCTTGTTTTGCTCATCTTTGCAATAATTCTCTACAGCTTCTTGGCCACCTGGATGGCTTACTGAAACTCCTCAGCCCCTATGTCCTTGCACATGAATCCTGGAAGGAAAGGATGTTGGAAACCACCAAATGCGAGACACAAACAGTCTGGGACTGAGAGTTTGTCAGCTCTTTAAATACTGCTCTCACAGCTCCTGTGCTTTCCTACTCCTGCTGGGAAGAAAAACGCTGCAAAACACATTGATACATCCAGGCTCACACTGACATGGCCGGGGCAGTCACCAGTTTGGCCATTGCTTGTGAAATGCAGTGAGGGTTGTTGTGCAAGGAGACAGAAGGTGTCCCATGCTACTGCGTGCAGCAATACCTCTTTGCCTAGTGCAGACAAGGCTTCAAGATCAACACTCCAGAGCAAATATTATCTCATTTACAATTTTCTTTCAGTCTTTTCATTGGGAAGGGTTTTCCCTGTTCACCAGCAGGCATAGGGGAACAGAGGGTACTGGCTCCACTCTGCCATGGTCCCGTGGGCATGTCCTGGAGCCCCCTGTGTATTGTACTCTGTGGAGAAGGCCGAGTAGCTCATTGCCCTGTACTGGCTGTGGGAAGGCACCATCCACTGGCCAAGGCCTTGCTCGGTGCCATAAGGACTGTACATGGGCGCTCGGGCCCCGGGTTTCCCAACAGAGTCTAGAGCCATGTTCACCACTCCCGTGTAGTCCTGAGGAGGAGGCAGAGGTGGGGGGAGCGGAGGCAGGTTGGTAAAGCCCTCTGGGAGCTGTTTGGAGTCATGCTCGGGCACCGTGGTGAGATCCAAGGGGTGGCACCTTGCCCGGAAATCATTCAAGGCCATGGCGTCACGGGTGGGAAGCTGCTGGCTGTCCCCGGCTTCGTGGAACCTGAACCCCGAGGGCAGAGAGAAGAACGAGTCAAACCTACCGCAGCGGAAAACCACTGAAAACCCACACAGCTCCCCTGGGGAAAGGCAGGGCAAGCTCTTAGCATGCACTCTTCCCCTTACCTACTGCTTCATCTTACTGTTCGTATGGATTTTAGTCCAAGCCTTGCTGTCACTCACACAGAAAAACTAAATCCCGAGAAGGCAAACCCAGACTACTCTAGTTCTGGCTCGGTTCTAGTCTAGGCTCACTACAACTCACGCCTGAATTTGCAATGATAAGAAGGAGAGGAAAAAAAAAATAAAAATCACTGGAGTCCTGCCACTCCTCCAACACGCTTCCTTCAAAGGACAGGCAAGCTCTGCAGTACATAGAGCTGGCTAGGAGAGCATTTCAGGACAGGGAAATAAAGAGGACTACTAAGACATGAGTATGCCCAGAATCAGTGGGTTTGAAGTAACACAGAAAGGCTTTGTTGTGGAGCTATCTCCATGCTAATCTAGCACCTATCGCCAAGGTATGCTGTCCAACAGAAAGGCATCCTTCCTCACTCCCACTGGCTGTTTTTCTTAGGAAATATCCATTAGAAGATGAGGAATCCCATCAGTTAAAGAGTGGCTTTGGACATGAGCACTGGGAGGTGGGACTCACCGATATGTCTGGTAGGACGGCGTAGGCACTTGCTGCTCTCTGGCCAGACCCTCCCTCTGGTCAGCTGGCACTGGTGATGCTGCAGGAAAGGAATGGCTGCCATTCTGCTCCGAGACCCAGAAGGGGTATCCGCTGCTGACCACGATGGGGTTACTCTCTTCCTTCACATCTGCATTCTCATCTTTCTCAAAATCTGACTCACAGCGGGGAAAAGAAAGAATGGAAAGAAATGAGAAGGGGGAAGAAGGAGCCAGAGCTCACAATGGTCTATTGGCAGCTGCATTAATCACAGGATGGTGGAAGAAAACACACTAATACCTCTTCTGCAGTCATACTGCCTTAAGGGACTAGCCTTTCGCAGCTTTTTTCTGTCCTTACACTGTGGTGTTTGCTCCTGCCCTGTTCTCTCTCCTTAGTTGTGCTACTGCAAGCAGCACTGTGAACTGGAGCAAGGAATGACCAAGCTTAAAAACAACTGAACAGAAAGAGTAAAGATTTTTTTCTTTTTTTAATGGTATCAGTTCCCCCATCTGCACCACAACTCAGCTGCACAAACAGCATTGCTGGAACAACTGCACTGATGAGAACCAAGAAAGCAACGGGTGATACTGCAAGCTCATATCGCTATTGAAGAGAAACATTATGAAAGCACAGCCTACGATCATAGGTGGTCACAAAGCATGGCCAGGCTGTTGAGAGAGCTGACGAGTAGTCAGTAATGACAAGCGACTTGTGAGCTGGCTCCTGTGGATCATTCCCAGAGAGTCAGAGACTCCAAGCTATGCACAGCTCTCTTTAGGGACTCCACCCAGGCCACTCTCCCCAGACAGGGGGCTACGTTGGCTGCTTTTTTTCCTTCCTGTGGCCCAGGCACTGTTTGGAATGAACTCTCTGGGTTTGTTGTGATCAATATTACCACGTTCCTCAGCACCGGACTCCTTTTCCTCAGGTAGCTTCCTCTTCTGGCCCTTGGCTGGACTAGGCTTCTGGCATTTGGCTCGTCCTTCCCTGGAAAGAAACAAGATGTGGGGGTAGCTTGTATGTAAACTTTTTTCCTAGATAAATATGCTGGGCAAGCCCTGGAAGACAGAAAGATGGGACGAACCTCTGTGACATTCTGTGACTTACACCTCTCCTAGCAAAGCACCCTGATGGGTCCTTGGGGAATACGTTTGCCATAGTGGAATTGCAGGGTTAGCCATGCCATCTGCCACCAGTGTGCACTTCCAGCAAGAGCCCCCACCTGACAGGAGACTGGGGATAAATCGGTAAAGGGGTTGCCCGCTTCATGTTGGCACAAAAGGCACAGTCAACACGGAAACTCAGCACCAGAGGCTTTGGCACTGAGTTTGTAAGTGTAGTCTATGTTGGATATACATAATACACACACAGGTAGGTGTACAGTAGGTTGGGTCTTTCACTTGAAAGCAGCTTTTCCCTAAATGGAAAATGAGTCTAAGCTTAGTCAGAAATGATCCTATTAGGAGGAAAAAGAAAATCCATGACATTTTCAAAGTTTAAGTAGAAAAGAGTCAGTTTTGGCCTTTTTCATCAGGAAATGAGATTTTTTTTTTTTCAGGCGTAAAATAACACAAAATACAATCTCAGTTATTTTCATAACATTTTCCACCTGGAAAAAAACATTTTTTCCCCTGTCTATTGCCAATTAATGGTTGCATTTAAGCTTTTTTTTTTAAGTCTCATCCACTAACTGCCCTCAGACCAGACAGAAGATCTTGCTGGTATTAGTATCCATCTTCCCTCTTGCAGACAAAATCTCCTGTTGGAAGAGATGCTTTTCTGCATACTAGGAAAGGAGATGAAGAAGCCTCCAAATGTCAGAATCCAGCTGATCTCAAAGAGACACAATGATCTACTGTGGTCGCCTGTTATCACTGCCATTTACACATCAAACTCCAGCCTAACTCCAACTTGCAAGGGAACACAGGTCTCAGCCTGACCTTGATACCAGGAAAGATCATGGAGAGGATCATCTTGAGTGAGCTCTCACAGCAAGTGCAGGGCAGCCAAGGGATCAGGGCCAGCCAGCATGGGTTTAGGAAAGGGAGATCCTGCTTAACCAACCTGATCTCTTTCTACGACCATGTGACCCGCCTTCTGGACGCGGGGAAGGCTGTGGACATTGTCTATCTGGACTTTGGTAAGGCCTTTGACACCGTCCCCCACAGCATTCTCCTGGAGAAGCTGGCGAATCATGGCATAGACAAGTGTACTCTTCGCTGGGGAAGAAACTGGCTGGATGGCCGTGCCCAGAGAGTTGGGATTAATGGGGTGAAATCCTCTTGGCGGCCGGTCACCAGTGGTGTCCCTCAGGGCTCAGTTTTGGGGCCAGTTTTGTTTAATATCTTTATTGATGATCTGGACGAGGGGATTGAGTGCACCCTCGGTCAGTTTGCAGACGACACCAAACTAGGTGGGAGTGTTGATCTGCTTGAGGGTAGGAAGGCTCTACAGAGGGACCTGGACAGGCTGGATCGATGGGCCACGGCCAGTTGTATGAGGTTTAATAAGGCCAAGTGCTGGGTCCTGCATTTCGGTCACACCAACCCCAAGCAACGCTACAGGCTTGGGGAAGAGTGGCTGGAAAGCTGCCCAGCAGAAAAGCACCTGGGGGTGCTGGTGGATGGCCAGCTTAACATGAGCCAGCAGTGTGCCCAGGTGGCCAAGAAGGCCAACAGCATCCTGGCTTGTATCAGGATTAGCGTGGCCAGCAGGAGCAGGGAAGTGATGGTGCCTCTGTACTCGGCACTGGTGAGGCCTCACCTCGAGTACTGTGTTCAGTTCTGGGCCCCCCTGTACAAGAGGGACACTGAAGTGCCGGAGCGTGTCCAGAGGAGAGCTACCAGGCTGGTGAGGGCTCTGGAGACCAGGTCACATGAGGAGAGGCTGAGGGAGCTGGGCATGTTTATAGTTTGGAGAAGAGGAGGCTGAGGGGAGACCTCACTGCCCTCTGCAACTACCTGAAAGGAGGGTGCAGAGAGGTGGGTGTTGGCCTCTTCTCCCAGGTGAACGACAGGACCAGAGGAAATGGTCCAAGGTTGCAGCAGGGGAGGTTTAGGTTAGATATTAGGAAGAATTACTTGACTGAAAGAGTGGTCAGGCACTGGACCACCCTGCCCAGGGAGGGGGTTGAGTCACCATCCCTAGAGGTATTTAAGAAACATCTAGATGTGGCACTTCAGGGCATGCTCTAGTGGCAGAGATTGTAGGGGTTTGGAATTTTTTTTGTGTGTGTATGGTTGGACTCAATGATCTCAAAGGTCCTTTCTAACCATGAAGATTCTATGATTCTACGATTCCTGTAGGAAATCCTATATGCCCTTCCACTCCCCAGGTCTCTTGGGAGGAGGCTGCACAAGGGGACATCCTTCCCAGACACAGGCAAATGCAGTGTGCACAATGCAGCAGGCTCTGCAGAGCTAGCTGGTACAGTTTTTGCTCAATGGCCTGAGGTAAAATTCACAAGTGAACTCCAATTATAAATAAAGATGAAAAACAGTTTACCTTCGAGTGTTCTTCCCATGCTCGCGGAAACCTTTAGCAAATGGATTGTTGTCGATCTTGAGCTTTGTAATCTTAAAATAAAAGGAACAAGATTCAGTATCATGGTGACTGGTTGGGTTCTTTACTGTTTCAAGACCTTCACCTCAGTACTTATCACAACAGCTTGTCTGAGGGTTTTGGGCATGCACTGACATAAAGAGAGAAGTGACTTTGCCAGGGTCAGCAGGAATTTGTGTGGGATTCATCTGACTAGTGAAATAGACAGGGTCAGTATCTATTATCTGGACTTTTGCCCATACTTTTTACTGCATTTAGGATTCTATTAATCACTGACAGCGCACTTATTACAATTAAGGTGCATGGTTCATCTCATCCCAGAGTAGATGTGTTCCATAGGAACCATAATGTGCCTATTTCTTTCCACTGTCCATCAGAGGTGCCCAGGGTGACTAGCTTGGAATGAGACACCTTCCTCTGCAAGATTTCTAAAGACAGATTATTTAGCAACGTGTCCAAGAGCAGCACTTGCCCACTATACCTGCTCATTCTGGTAGGCAGTAACAGAAGTGAAGACAGTCTCAGGGAAGCTGAAGACTTGGAAGATGCTCCAGCGGACACTGAAGAGGTCATCTGCCTGCACAATGTGGAAGCGAGGCTTGTAACGGTGCATGGAGTGGAGGATGATCTGGCACAGAGACAGACAAAGGAGAAAGTTTCCATGTGCAACCACTGCCAACACGCTCTGCAAAGCCTCCTGTAGAGACTCCCAGGACATCCATTTCAAACTAGGGATGCCTGGCTGGGACTGGTGTCACCATGCCTCTATGGTGACAGTACAGACTAAAGCCTTCCCTCGCAGGCAGTTAAGAGAGCACAAGGGCTGGGCTAGGCTAGGAAGGAAGAGAGGGCACTTGGATGGGTTTTAATTTCCACATGATCCGATTTCTCACAAATCTCACTTATTTCCCTTAACATCCACCTGCAATGATTTCCGAGAGAGCACAGCTCAGAGGCCAGCTACAACCTACATGCCCATGTTGATCTAGCGTGTTGTTGGTGAGCTTCAGTTTTTGGAAGGAGACGGGTTCTTTCATCCAGTGGCTGCCAGGAGCTGGGGAATCTGGGTGGACGTAGGTGCGACAAGGGAGCTGGGGCTCTGCTTTTCCAGCAACTTCCCACTGATCTTTATTCCACTGTGAAGGGAAAGACAGAAATCTAGAGCTTAAAAAAGTTTCCTTTCATTACAGGGAAACTCCAGCAATTTTGCTTCACTGTTTATTTAGTGGACTCCTCTGAAGCACAGTCCTGACAAGAAGCAGATTCTCTCTTATAAGCCATAATCATGTTACCAAAACAGCTCCAAGTTTAGGCGTCATTTTTCCTCCCTGTCTCCCAATGGCTGCCAGAGAAGTCTGACATTAATCATGATTAAAACTGTACTGCTTACAATAAAAATTAGTTACCTTTCCAGCCGCTCCCCGAGCAAAACTGACAAATAACTCCAGAGAGGCATAAAATCCACCAATTACTTCTGAACTTTGTCCAAAGACAATTTATTTATCAGCCTGGCCAGTGAAGCATAAAGATTAATCTATTTCAAATGAAGATGGAAGGACAGCATAACTTCTATTATTTAAAGTACTTACCTTGTACCTGAAGTTGTCCATTGGCACAAAATCTACCAGCATGAGGTACTTGGCATATGGGATTAAGCCAGAGACTTTGATTTTGCATTGTGGAAACATTCGTCTGGAGGAGAGATGAAATATACAGTATAAGAATTTCTCTATGAAGTGGATATTGTCTAATCATCCAGCAGCAGGTAATGTTTACTCACTAGTGTGCAATGTTCTGGTAGCAGTATTTCTACAGGCCAGCTATAGAACATTTTTACCATTTTACTGATGTATTGTCTAATACTTAGACATGAATTACTATTACTATTACTTAGATAGGCTTAGGTGGAATAGGCACTAACAGGGCAGCAGTGACTGATGGCCTGACATTGTTACTGCTTTTGTTCTTCTGCTACACCACTCTGTACTTCTGTAACACCACAGTGGGAAACTTAAAAGAAAATATTTGGAATTTGCACGTAGTTCCTAGTCTTCTGCAGCTATCATAGGATAGGAGGATAGATTAGAACATTTTCTAGCGTGGGTAGAAAACGTGCTCTCGTCTAAGAACACATCTAGCTTTCTGTTCCAGTGCTCCCTGCTACCACTTTCATCTTCTGACTCTGCAAAAAAGCTTTGACACCTACCTCCCTACCCAAAGGGATTATTTCAGCTCACAGCAGCTTTGACACAATACATTACGATTTCACAATTTCATATTCTTTCACTGCAAGCTCCACAATGCATGACTCATTTAAACTTCAGAGTAGTCTGCACGCACATATCATTACTATTCTACGCCATGTTCTTGTCTGCAAATACAGACTCAAAACCAGGCATTTACTGCCCAACTGCTGCTGTCTGTGACGGAGGCAAAGGAAGCCCAGGGCACTTTCCAGAGCTACCTCGCAGGGACAGGAAAAACACTCAGTGTTAAGTGCTGAGATAAGAGTACAGGAGATTTCTCAGCCCATCAGCCCCACAGTGACCTTTTGCCCTTCACAGTTTGGACTTCTATGACATCCCGAAAGTGCAATTCTTCTGCCAGAGGCAAAGATACACACATAATTGGCTAAAAAACTAGTTTAAGGGCCACCATTCAAAAAATGAGATTTTGTTAAGAGGTTGGAGGGATGTGGTGTGGGCAGATGTCCCACTGCCCTCACCTGCCAGATTTGGTGATGATCATCTCAGTTCCTATCTGATGAAACTTCATCCAGAGACCCATGTCCTCCAGGGTGACCACAATGGAACTCTGCGCGTAGGGCTCCAGGTTGGGGGAAGGAAGTGCCTCACACGGCGCTTTCACGTCTACCAAGAGAGAGAGAAAATGGTAACTTCAGACAGGCAGGAGGGGAGCCAGCGTGGAGCAGCCTCTCCTGTTCTGAGACAGGGCCTTGAGACACAACACCCACATTAGCCTTCCCAGTACCCTCCGGTGCAGGGAGCTAATGAATTTCACATGCTGTTGTAACAGATGGGGTCCGTACATCTGGCCGTCACTCTTCCCATCTGGCCAGGGTACGTCTCAGCCCCAAACCACTGTGCAGTGCACTGCGCTGGTTCAGCTCAGGGAGCTGAATGCTGTGATTTCACCCATGAAGGTCCCTGGTGCTGCGGAGAACTAGGGAGTCTGTGCACAATACACCTCTTAGAGAAAACCCATTATTTTCCTTCAAAGGCTTTTTATTACTTAGTTGTAGTAGCAGTAGTAGTAGTTACTTACATTTGTTACAAAAGGCTTTTCCAAGAGGTTTCTTTTTAGCTGTTAAGTTCTTTCGTAGAGATTTGTGTGTTGCACAAACTCAACCTGACTTCCTTTGTTCCAAAACTCATACTGGCAGGTAGCCACCATCCATTTTCATTCCTGTTCTGGTATGATCAGGGTTACACAAAACACTTTACCGAGAGAATAAAATGAAAGCTGAAAGCATTGGAAAGATTTTGAGTGTACCCGTGGGTAATGGGAGAAAAAGACAGGTAGGTGGTAGCAGAGGTGAAAAATCTCTTCAGAGGACAAAGCAGGGACAAACGGGAGACCCAAATGTAAGTGAAGGCAAGAAAGTGAGGTGAAAGAGCCAGACCATGGAGTATACTGAAAAGAGGGCGGCTGGTTTGAACTGGACTTGGAGCTGGAGACAACTGAGGAGCCTGTGACGGTGGTGGAAGTTGCCTCTTCAGTAACACACCATGGCACATCAGAGGAGCCGCCTGCAATACGCCTCCACTTTCTATTACAGGTAGACGACTAACTATGGTCCTGGGGAAGAGGAAAGGGAAACTATTCTGGAGGAACCATCTTTGGTGTTGATGGTACCCACCACCTCTGTAAAGCTGTTTGGATTAAAAACCTTCTATAGGGGCTCCTAACAACATTGTAACACGCACAAGATTGCTGCTGCCATACTGAAAGGCCCAGGCAAAAAACCCCACAGTTCCATTTTAGGTCAAAAACGTGACCTGGTATAGCTACTGGTGGCCTGATTTCATACCCAGTAAGGCTTTACCAACACCGCCTTGCAGCCTGAACGAGGTGTGGATAAACCTGCTCGACTCATGGGCACCCACAGCAGCAGTGCTGCGCTCAGCTCAGTGCCGGCAGGCCACTTCTGCTGGGGGACACGATATCAGCCACACTTGGCTTTGTTTACAAGGGAGATTTTTCTGCCTCTCAGCCTGATCAGATCTTATTCAGAGCATATAAGATATAAGGGAATTTCCACCTTGTTACAGCTTCCTGAGTTATGTCTTCAAAAGAACAAGCATGAAAAGTAGACATCTATTTCCAGAGAAATCAGCTTTTTTCAGAAAGCGACATCTTTCCACATAAACAACCCAATGCGAGTCTAAGGGGTTCTTCCCACAGTATTAGGAAGTCAAAAACATTTAAACGTAATTTTGTGAGTTTGTAAAGGTCTTTAGGCATTTAAGAAAAATATCCTCGACCCTTTTCTCTGCTTTGATCCAACATTAATGAACTGGCTAAGAAGTGACACCTAGTTTGCTCACTAAGATTAGCCTGTTAACATCTTCTTACTAAAGCTTCCCCCATATCCTCCTGCAAAGACATGAAAGCTGCCAGGAGACGATGCATTCGGTAGCTCAGTGCAGCACATGTATCAAAAGGAGTTACAATAAAATTGGGCTGATTTCCCACAGGAGTCATCCAGTCACAAATACATGCAAACAGATTTTCATTAGCTAGACAGATGCTCACTCCTTCCCCAAATTAATTTTACAATTAACATTTTTGTAAGCAAATTCCAATGCTATTAAACGCGACTGCAACAAGGCAGATCTCCGGAGTCCTTATTGAGGGGAGACTTCCAAGAAAATCAAGAGGAATTGAAGTGAAAGGAGTTCAATACCGAATTAAAAATCAAAGGCAGATGTTATAGTCTGGTTTTTAACAAAATGAGTCCACAACACACCTGTAAGTGTGAGATGCTACAGGAGACAGGGGAAAAGAGCTGAGCATACAATAAACATTGCAGCAAAGATTTTAAAATGTAGGCAATGTCTCTCACCCTGCAGGTTTTGTATGCAGAGTCTGAGGCTGAAAAACAGGACATTAACAGCTTGCATGGGGCTCTGGACCCCAGGAAGGGTGTGAGCTTGCTAATGGAGCCGACACAGCTGACTACACGGTCGTGTGAGAGCGGCTTCAGTGGGATTCTGCAGTGGTGGATCTACTTGTAGGATCCACTTTGGATTTTCTTTGCAGAGCCAAGGGCTGGCTTGCCAGGCACTTCAAATTCACTCCTAGTTTGTGCCTCTGTAACTAATGCCAAGAATCACACGCATCTCCCTCACAAAGATGCTGCCGTGTTGGAGCTACAGCACGGAGAGGTTTGTGGCAGGGTGTCCAAGCACTGAACTGAAAACATTAGATCTGTACTTCTGTTGTTTCCTCTTCTATGTAACTTATTTTTTATTTCAAGTATTACCTGAAAGAGATTTAAATATTTCCCAAAAAATTTAGTTGTAAGTTTTTTTAAAAGTATTCATTATTATTATCACAGTGGTGGTAACACCGCATGTGGCACATTTTAAAACATATTATTTATGCCAAGATGAGGTTGAAAAGGAAGATAGCTGCTATGATAAAGGCACTGAAAATTAAGAGATCTTCAAACTATTCCATGCTTGGTTTAAAAGTCCTTATACAAGCAAGAGTAGTTTAGCCACAGTTCCTGTATCTAGAATAAGCTGTACAGAACAGGCTCTCCTGTCTTGGGGATGGAGAGAAGAGAAAGAGAAATGAGAGTCAATTCAGTAATGCTCAGCAGGGGGGATAAGATCTTTGCACAGAAGGCGCTGGAGTATAAACCATTCACCTAAAGCAGTCCCTCAATTAATTGTCATTTATTGAGACAATGTTATGATGCCATAAAATCTGTTGCAGACTCAGACACAAAGTACAGGACAGGGTTTTCAATACTGGGAAAACTCCAGCAAGGCAAAAGGTATGCTTCTTACCTTCACTAAAATCAGTTACTATTACATTTGTTGTTGTTATCTTCTGTGTGAAGAAGTCCAACACTAAGAGCTGTCCAGTGGCCACAGGGAAGAAATGCACATCAATATATAAAGCTATCTGAGAAATTAATCTTGCCAACAACCTAAAAAAAAACCCTATTCTCTAATCCTATAAATGTCAGTAGAAACACCCCGACTGTCTGGAGGAAACATCTTTTCTCAGAACCAGAAAGCTTTTTGGCCATAATTAAAGTATGGTGTTTCTACAAATGAAATGGCTTCACCTGTCAAATGCACCCAGTCATCATGGAAAATTTCTGCTGTGTGGGATCATACACCAGAAACAACTCAATAAGAAAATGAGGTGACTTCTGCAGTAGTTGGAATCTTTAACGTGATAAAATACCGTACTACAGTCTGTGATTTTTTTGTTGTTGCTCTCTTGCTTTCAAGTTAAAATTCTCTTGAAGTGGCAGAAATCAGTATGAATCAGATCAATACAGTATGCACTGCTACATAAAAACCCAAAACAACGGTGAAAAGTGAAAATTATCTGAGTCATTGCACGTGTATTTTGCTTATGAATGAAACAGCACATTGCAGAGGTAGAGAAAGGAAGCGGAGAATACCCAGCCACTTCTAATGTGGAACTGCACACCTAAACTAGTAAATAGTTGTTTCCTTCCGATGCAGAGTAAAGCCCAAGACTAAACTTGGGATTCGGTTACACTGACAAATGCTGCGCTTCTAGACTGGCCCTTCATTTCCCAATGTGTATCTGTCGTTGTGCCCAATCTGATCGCACCCCACTCAGAAGAGGTTAACAGCATATTATGAGATGGACTGGTGAAGAAAAACATAAATAAAACCCTAAGGAAATCACAAAAATCCTGTGTTTAGGCATGAATCTGGTAGAGGTGAGGTATGCCTGCTTGGGGTTTAGACTTTCAAAGGGCAGAGAAAAACCAAAGAAAAAACAGATGGTTTGTACCAGAACTATTATTAGCATCATAACAAATATTTCCAAACCTTCTGTGGCCTTCAACCTTTGGTACCTTGCCGACAATACACAAATGACACCTCTAGGCTTCAGTGAACAATCACACTGCACAAGGTGATACAGGTAAGGGAGTTTTGTGCTCAATTGTGAGTAAACCTTCACTATCTTAACAAAAGATCTTCTAAGGTTCACAAAGAACACTCAAAACCACAATTTGTCATCTATTCCTACAAAAAACACCACCATTTTATAAATCCTCTCCAGCCACACACACATTACTATAAATGCTGCTAACCCTTCAGGAGCACTTCTTGTCTTTCTAAAATGATTGTACACTCTAGGATCTTTCCACGCAATAAGGAAAAGGAGGGAGTCCTTTACTTACCTGGTAAAGCTTGCATTTTTCCATGTACTGTGTAGTCTAGGAGCTTGCACGGACAAGACAGCCACCAGAGTTCTTACAAGGGAAGACAAAATAGTCCAGTTCAAAAGCAGGTCTGATTTCCTGAAGCAAGCAAAAGCCCTTCCCTTCTGAGATCCAGTGTCAAGAGTGACCGGGATGAGGATGGGACTCCAAGCGCAGCTAGCCAAGGTGAGTTCCTGTTTTATGGAGGCTAATGAGCAGGGAGGAGCTTCTTGCCAGGGCTGTCCCCTTGTAATCCTTTGATGTCCAACAGGACAAAGAGAGGAAGGATCTGCAGCAATGGCTGGGGCTAAGGGAAGAAAATCAAAGAGAATTAACATGGCTTTGACATACAGGAAACCCTACAGAGGAAATGCACCTTGATTTACTGCTAACGCACTTTTAAACAAATAGAGAGAAGACCAAAAACATCAGTTGAAGACCTACCTACAAAATAAAAAAAAATCCCTTAAACAGCAAGCAGGAAAAATTTCCTTCTGGCTACTCCATGGATTTGGTATGATTTTCATCTCCAGAGCATAGAATTATTGTACTCTTGATTTACAGTATCAGAATCAGGACTGTATTGAGCTTGTTCCTTCCCAAGTGGGTGATTAACAACCTGTGGTGAAGTTTGCCCTCACAATTGGGATGCTGCAGCAAAGCATCCATTCACCAACAGATGTCTTCTCCACTAACAGAAACACATTTGATGATACAACATTACTTACCTACCCAAGCTCTGTATTCACGCAGCCTTTAACTGCACAGTTAGTTTTCCTACTGCACTGTTTCTCCACGGCAGGGTCCTCACTGCGGCATCACATCTGCTCTGAAGCTCAGAATCAAGGCTGCTCTACAGGCAGTATTCTTTCAGCTGAGCTTCATGAGTGAAAGTTGCAATTACTTAATGAGACAGGCATGCAAGCGTATCGTTTTACTGGCTCCAAACTCCTTCGGCTGGCACCTTCCAGTGCTAGTGCAAGTGATCCAAGAGTCTCATGGTGGATCAGACACTGGTTTTAGGCCTTGTTCAAGGCACTGCTCTCACTGAAGGGAAGGCTGAGTACAAACTGAAGGACTTGAGCATTTTCGCTTAATTAGTTTATTCTGGAAGTGTGACCATTAGCTTTTGTGCTTACAAGTGCTAAGAGACAGTAATCAAGTCTCATGCTTCAGGGCACAAAACAGCCACTGCACCTTGGTGAAGAAGGGACTTCTATGCGTTCATATACAGAAATGGCTATACTAACATTTAAAGGTCAAAGATGTTCAAAAAGAGGAGGTCAAAAGCAGGATATCAGTCTCAGTGGGACAGTGTTGGATCCTGCACAGGACGTTTCGGAGCTCTGGTCTTTTCAAAGAGCACTGTTATTAGGCTGCAGTTGATTCATGGTCTAGTTTTGCTCCCAATGAAATAAACATTTTTTAATTTTGTCTGTGATGTTATTGGGACATCTGATTTTTAACCTAACATGCAAAACATGTTCTGAATTTACTTAGTTTCTGTAACCAAACAATATCCCTTTAGTCCTGTTTTTGCTGCCTTTTGGAGCAGGCAAAGCAAGGACATGCAAAAAGGACAAAGGAGTTTAATCAGAGGAGGGACTGGCTCTTTTTCAGGAGTATATTTAATTTTAGGCATCCCGGTATTAGGCAGGGAGACAAAAGCCCATGCTTAGTGTGGCAATGAAGAAAGTTTAAAAGAAAAGGGTTGGAGAGTTTGAGAAGTCCTGAGGAGGATTTTATAGCAGGAGATGGTGCATTGGCTCCTGGCACCTTTGAAGAACCACATCCAGCCTTCTTGACGTCCCTTTAAAACTACTGGATCATACAGAAGACCACAGACTCTTCTCCTTCAGCTAACTTGGGGACACCCAGAACTGGGGAGTCTCAGTACCACTGTCGAGGAGACTATCATGTGGTGGAGCAACATCAGCTTGTAGCTTAGCTTAACTGGAGATTATTGATTACTTATGTGGAAAAACAAATTGGAAGATAAAAGATCAGCTGAATGGTATCAAGGTCAAATCTCCTTTGCTTGTACTTGCACAGGCACTACCGGACCCAAAAAAAAACCAGGATACAGAAATGCTTTTCTGCTCTGCTACAAAAGGAAAGCCAGCATCAAATCTGCGCCATGTTGCACTTTTTTAATGCTAGTATTTTAATTGTAAAAAGCGTAAAAGACAACCATAATCAGAATCTGAAAAGCAAAAATAGAACAAAAATTGGGTCATATTCAAGCTAGCAGCAAGATGGATCAACATCCCACACAGTATGAAACTGCACAACAGCAGCAGCAGCACTGGGAATTTCTGACTCTTCACCTGACAAGAGCGTGGGACGTGTATCATGACTTACTGCTTCCTCCCTGCAAGGCTATGAGATGGTCTCCTGCTGCCACTTCATTTGCACACTGTGTTTCAGCATGTCTAGAGAACGAACATTTGCTGCAAGTACTCAAATCCTTTTGGCTTTTCCCAGCTGATTGATGGGGAAGGTGGAGTCATTAATTACCCATGACTGGTTAACAACTAGCTTTCTCCCAGCTATTCTAGTTGCACTTTTTTAAAAGTGAAAAAAAAAAAGTGAATTTGTTACTATTGCTGGAAAGCGTGGCTAACAGGAACAATCCCCAGGAAATTCATTACTAGCAAAGGGGGAATTTAGCACACTACCCCCTTGTCTGTCTGTCCACGGAGTGCCCTCAGGCAGTTTGCTGGGAAGTCAGAGGTGAATGTGCTGGTGTCTAACAATTCACGGGCAAATTGGCGGCTGGGGGGGTGGAAAGGGATGGGAGAGAGAGTGGATCTGACATGTGTAAGTCAGTGACATACACAGCTCTGCTCCAAGCTCATTCCCAGGAGCAGGTAAAAATCCTGCTGTGCCCAGCTCTAACAGTAGGCTCTCCCGCTACGCTGAAGGTAGGGCAGCGCAGAAGGGAGGGGACGTGCGATGACAAAAGCAGAGACCAAGAGCTTTTGCTTTGCATCTCTTTGAGGAGGTGATTAGAAAGAAACATTCCCCTCTGGGTTCTGTAGTCAGGCAAATGTTTTCTGGCACTTCTCCTGCATGTGAAGCTTTAACCCTTAAGAGTCAGCAGGACCCTGTAGGGAACCGCTCAGCACACGTACCAGCCCCCATTCCTACCTTCTGAACTGAGAGCTCTCCCAGGCTGTGATCATCTTGCCATCTTTGGCTGGCAGCTGGGGCTCTCAGACTGCGGGAGAACAGATTACGTGTGACAGCTAGCAGGAGGCTTCAGCTAGCAGGATCGGAGTCTGCAAATGGCTGAATCAGGATCACAGAATCATAGAATCGTTTTGGTTGGAAGAGACCTTTAAGATGATCACGTCCAACCGTTAACCTAGCACTGCCAAGTTACCACTGAACCATGTCCCTCAGCACTACATCTACACATCTTTTAAATACCTCCAGGGATGGTGACTCAACCACTTCCCCTGCACAGCCTGTTCCAATCCTTGATAACCCATTCAGTGAAGAAATTTTTCCTAATATCCAGTCTAAACCTCACCTGCTCTGCCCAGGCAAAACTTCCAGGATAGCATTCTGCCCTAAGAGTGAAAGCAAGCTCAAGTGTGAGGCATAAAGTTACTGTCTGGCAACATAAATCCAGATTAGTAACAATGATCTTTTGAAAGAGCCAGTCTTGTAGCAGCACTCCAGTGTGTTAGCCAGCAATCCTACCCCTGCAGGCTTCCCTCTGTGCACACAGTTGTGAGAAAGCGTTATATCAGCTTTAATAAAACTGGGCGTAAGTGAAACAGTGTTGTCTGCCTGAGTTTGCACAAGCGAGAAAAAATAACATGAAGCGTAAACTGTATTTAAGAGATACTCTTCTCTGAAACATGAAGACAGCCTTACTGTCATTTAAATGTGATGCATTTAGAGATTCCCACCTGGCACATGAAGGCCACAGTCCCCGAGCGTTT
Organism: Chroicocephalus ridibundus; assembly: GCF_963924245.1. Taxonomy (NCBI): domain Eukaryota; kingdom Metazoa; phylum Chordata; class Aves; order Charadriiformes; family Laridae; genus Chroicocephalus; species Chroicocephalus ridibundus. The sequence continues at coordinate 11,103,753 of NC_086296.1, read as the reverse complement.
TCGCAACTCTTTATGAAGGATACTCTGCCACCTGCAATGGGCTGAATACTGAAAACATGGAAGGACAGTGTGTCATTAAAAGGATCCAAAATAAAACAAACAGATACCCATACAATGATAGCCACTTATTTTCATACTTAATTAAAAACACAAAGTGGCTCAGAATCTCCAGACGGCTTCAAAATCCATGAATCTGCCCCTTAAAATACAGGCTCAGCTTGTTATGAAGCAAATGGGGCCTGATTATGGACACAGGGCCATAGGGAAAAGCCATGTTTTTCCAGAGAAGAAGTCTGATATAACTATTGCTCCTACAGCTGTGCCAGCCTCGAAGCATGTGACTCCTTGTTCTTGTTAGTGACCAATGTCTCACACAGACAAAAAAGAAACACAAGCGCCACTCCTCGAACAGCACTGAACTGACCGAGGGAGCAGAGCAGCGTCAGTCAGGACAGAGCAGCTGAGCTCCGACGGCATGGGCACAGCCTGAATTTGGGCAGGACTGTATGAGCAAGTCTCGGTGGGTGCCTACAGGAATGGTAAAAGCTTGCAAAACGTTTTGAGATTTTCTGAGGAAGTACTACCTATCATTTCCTAGTATGTGGCAGCATAAGGAATGGTTCCTTCCCAGCTCCTTACAGCAGCTCACATAACACAGTATTTTCTTCTGATGGTGGGAAATGGCTTTCCCCCCCGCCTTTTTACAGCTGGGTTTAATTGCTTTCCTGGGAAGTTGTCTGGTGTCTTCAGGCATGTTACATGTATGTACGTTGCCACGCGGTTGTTTCTACCCTGGGAGCCCTAGAAGGGGCCCCACAGAAGCAGACCTCTGTAGGGCTGAAAACCACGTGCGGAGCCCCACGCTGTATCACCCCCAAATCTTCTCTGTCCTCTCAGAGAGCAAAAAAATCACATCTGGCAAAAGAAACCAGTAGGTTGGAGAGGGCCGGTTGGTAACAGCTCAACGCTAATTCCTAACAGGATTCCTGGGCTGAGGTGCAGTGTGCTGTGGGGACCGGACACAGCCCTGTGCCCACCCTGAAGGAGGCTGTATTTGTTTTGGAAGAGAACGTGGGAAAGTGGCTCATGTAAATGAAAAGTTGTACATTCTAAGTTTAACACAAGGGTTTTCCTCTTGCAGGTTTGTGGATTGAGTTATCTGGCCATTTATTTTCTGTGCTCCCGAACTAAAGAAAAGAGGATGCTCTCCTGTCTCCCCTTTATCATATCCGCCCTCCCCAGCCCTCCTGGAATATGCACCCTTCTCCCAGCAGTTAGTTAGCATTGAGACAAGAAGCGAAATACTTAGCAGCCACTTAACACCGAAGGCTGAGTTTGGCCTCAAAGGCTACAGTCCAGAGTCAAATGCAAAATATTTCTGTCTAGAGCCCTTTCAAGTTTTCACATACTCCTGATGTTAGGTGCACTGTTTTCCTGTCAACCCATTGTGTTTCCCAGACACAGCTCAGCACTCTGTCCCGCTCAAATCCACAAAAAAACCACATACTGAAAGGACTTTACAGCAGCAACAACGGCTTTGCAACACAGCACAGGGAAGGGCCACCAAGTACCGCGCTGCAATCACTGCCTGCGCTCTCCTACGCCGGGGAAGGCTCTTCCTCCCCGCACCTGGGGCCAAGCAGCCCTGTCCCAACCCGCCGGTCTCCACCAGCAGCCATAAAGGATCAGCCTTAGGAAATAGGCAGCAAACAGCTCTGGCTTAACATCCATATGCATTTATATTTATACACATGTGCACACACTCATATGTAAAGAGACGCATCATGAAGAGCTTAAAAACCGCTGGCAGTTTACTTCACAGTGAATTGAGCCCAGACAAAAACTCCTGAGCAGAATGGATTTTGGTGAATGGAAGGCCCAGCTGACAGTGCTACAGCAACCTCAGTTAAAAAGCCGATCTTTTAAAGAAAAAGCAGCAGCCCAAACCCTGAATCTTGTATCTAAACCTTTTGGGCTTTGGAGATTGCAGACACACTGTCGTGCTACTTTGGTTTCTGCAAAAGATCTTTTTTGTTGGTGTGCAAGCATTTGTAAAGCCACGAAAGGAACAGATAAAAAGCCAGACTTCAATCATGCAAGCCAGTTTGCAAGCTACTTTGTTTTGCCAACACAGATTTAGTCTATCAGTTTCATAAGCAGATTTCCATACACTGTTCATCGCAGTGTAGTTCTAATCAAAACAGGAAATCAATAAACAGTATAATTCCCAATCAAAGGAACTATCTTCAAAGAGCAAATGAAAATTGTTAAAGGTTTTGGAATTTAAGAACAAAAACTGCTGTGAGTTCTACAGAGTTGAGTAGAGCTCCGCTCCTCCAACATCACTATTGACTCTAAAGAACTTTTTGAGGAAGATAATTAACATTACCAGAAAGCATGAGAGAACAGATCAATTAAACCATATGTAGCAGATTTTGATTCAGAGCATTCTACAATAAATCATGCTTCATTTTACTAAGATTTTATTACCATTTTTTTTCCTTTTACATTACAATTTATCATTTCTCTAAAAAAGAACTATAGAAGTTATATAGCGATAGGATACACAGAACTGTGCATACATCTCACAGGAAGAAGGGATCCGAACCCACAGGATGTCTAACTAACCTGTAGAGTCTGAGCTGAGCTATTTATAGGATCTCCCATAAAACCAAAATGAATGCCAAGACAGATTCACGCAATACATCCTGCAAGACAGTTTTTGAAAGCCGATACAGAGCATTATGATGGGACATATATAATCTATAGGAAACAAAGAACTGGAAATACGTATTCATTTTAAGCAGAAAGTCCTTGGATAAACTCTGAGCCATACTTTTTCTCACCCAACATATTCATCACCTGGCAGCAAAATGATACTGGTGTCCACAGTAACAATATTCAGGTAAGAATCCTTCAACATCACTGACAACAGAAAAAAGCACCTGTCAGATTTCATGGATTCCTGAAGCCTGCAGTGGGATGAGGCTGTCAGGAGTGTACCTGAATGGACATAATCAAACACAGCTACCACTTTTTCCTGCAATCCCTAATCTGTCTAGATTTTTTCCTCCATTCTTCTCATATTGGCAAATTCCTCATACTCATTCTTTGTTGCAGTCACAGGCCAGGATATAAACTCCAGGCAGGATCAGAGACCCACGGCCTCCCTCCCCCTACCCAGCAGATTGTGAAATGTTTATGACCTGGCTCTTATGGCTCTAGAGGTGCTGAATGGCCTTTTCCCCCCTCCGAGTCTCAGCTCCTGATGGGCAGCTACAGACCAACTTTTAGCCGGTTTGGTCCGTAGTTGTGGATTTTATTGCCCAGTTTGTCTCTTCAGCTCACATTTGTAAGCTCCAGAGTAGATTTTTCCCTGGGTAACACTCTGCAGCTCAAAGAACAATTCTTGTTTTTATTACATCCTTAGTGATTAAAGGGATATTTAAACCTCACAATGCTCCCTGCTGTGAATATAAAAGCCTAGCATCATTTTGGATAGATGTGTTTAGAAAAATAAATTAAAAATTTGCCCTACTATAGTGGACAAATGCTTTTAAGTTGTTAAGAACATCAGGCACTTGAATGATTTAAGTGCATTGGCTGCAATTCCTTGAGAAACCCAAGGGATGACCCATGGCTTTGAGCTCTCCAAACAATTATACAGACAAGTTCCACTTGGACTCAGGACAATAGATGCGTGCAATGACTACCTTATACTGAAAATACTGGATTTCACCTACTTAGGCATAAATGAATTAGATTTCTTCTCCCCTCTACCCTAGCAATCACTTACACACACATAATAGGTACCATTCTTAAAAACATAATATTTGCTTTTGTAATGGCAAAACTGTTTTTAAATGACCAGCTCTTTACAACCCAAGCTATGCTTGCCAACCAAACGTAGACACAAACAACAATATAATGTAATTCAACAGAAATATTTAAGTTCTGCTCAGAAGAGTGCTGGGGAGTGTGCAGGAGGAAACTGAAGTCATATTTGAGAGCAAGCATTCCTTCTGAGCACAGATTAGATGCTTACCAATAACAAGGTCACTGGTTTTGCCACCCCCTAATACTGCAATTACTGGTTTAAGCTTCTGCAGGGAGCTACTGCTGGGTCAGATTTGGGGAGAGTTAAGTCTGCCTGCAATGCAGGTTTGGACTCACCACCAGGGAGCTCAAAGCACTGCTTCTCGCTGCTAGCTTGCTCTGCTGGCTTGGTGCTGCTCAGTTCCTTCCTCTTAACACTAAGTATAAACCCAAACCAAACAGATTATGACAGGGTGCAAGGAATATTCACACTTGTGCATTACTACATGTACCCTGTGGCCCATCCTGGGCTTCAACTAATCCTTTTCTCATGACTCAGGCATTTAAAAAAGGAACTTTCCTGTTTGGATACTGTGTTGTCTACTATTATGTTAACTCACATTGCAGCCATTCCCTCAGAGAGAGCATTATCAGGAAACCCATAGGACCTAACACATCTGTGTGACTTCTACACTTCTGCCAAGTTGGGCTGAAATCAGGAGACTGAGGTAAAAAATTATTAGGAGGGAAAAACAGGCAGCAAGATCAAGCAAGTCTTTAGATACGTTTCCCATAAACTTGTTAGGGACAGGACAATTCAGCGTTTAATTTTCTGCCTCTCCATGATGTTCCTGCCACGTGAACTCTGGGTGATCAAGAGCTAACCTGATGCAATCTCAGAAGAAATGTTGAGAATACTCCTGCACTCTGGGGAATATCCCACTGCAATGGTAAGAGGTTTCAAAGGCTTCTACTGGACAAAGCTGTGGCAAAATTCCCTTGCAAAATTCTAGGGGTTTTTATTATGTCTAAAGTAGGAAAAATGATCAATTATACTAATTGTATATATACTCTAACTTAAATTAATTAAATTGTATAGTCTCTAACTTAACAGTGTTAGAGTCCAAATTCTGCTCATCTCTGCTTATGCACATTTTGCATTGAGAGATGTTCCTTTGTTGCATGCAAAGTGAAAGATCAATGGAGTGAAAAAAAGGAGATTAAAAAGGTCACCTTGTAATTGTGGTAGGCTGTCATGGCCATAAGAATCACTTCTAGGAATGTAAAGGCAGCTATCACGCTCCAGGGTAAGGTGCAGGCATCCATGCTGGTCAGCACCGCACGGAACCTGGGCTGGTGTTTGTGCACCAAGTGCAAAATGAACTGGAGCCAGAGACAACGTAAGCAATCAGGACTGGACAACTGTATCAAACCTGTTTGCATCCCTGCAGTCAGCTACGGTTTTGCAGAAGTTGCTAGTATTCTACTTCATTTTCAAATAACTACTCACAGACCAGAGGGAGCCTACCAGTTAATGAGTGCTTGCGCTCTACAGGACAGAGAAGGTCTGGTTTAGATAATCAGAAACCTGAGGCAAAAATTTGAAATCTAAGCCCATTTGTGGTCTCCCATTATGTCTTTCTGACCTCTTTGTCTTGTATTTCCTCACGAGGATGGAACTACTCCTTCTCCCTTCACATCATATTGTCAAGGAGTTGGTTCAAGGGAGGAACTGCTGACTTCTGCAGTTCCTTGTCTCCACCTCCAGATCTTCCCCTAAGAGTTGTTTAGTATCACTTCAACTTTTCTTTTGAAGACAGTGATGTTCAGCTACATCCACCTATAAAAAACATGGTAATATTAGGGAGGCTACAATATAGATTGTTGATATGGTTTTCTGCAGTAAGTGTGATGCTTTTGTTTCCAGCCAAATATAATCATAGGATGCATATGTGAAAATAGCATATGGCTGAGGAGGAAAGTGGCAGGGCTTCATTCTGTTAGTCTGCTGTAAAACAAACTGGTAAAGATGGTTCCAGAACTGAAACACTGACCACCCAGAAGGGAGTCAAAGAGCAAATCAAGTGAAATGCAAAAAGAATGAATCTTTCACGCTCAAGTTTGAACCTCAACAACAACCCTGAGCAGAGGTTAGGCCTGCCTTTTGTTCAGAATCTTGACAGTGGAGACCTAGCGTCACTTAGAAGGAAATAAACTACAGCAATCATCCTGAATTTTCCCCACCAGATTTTCTGCTAGATGTTTACTCCTCACAGTATATATATACACAACTACTTCACTACAGTCTGAGGTGATAAAATCACAAACATATTAGGTGACTCAGATGATGGACCGCTTTCTCCTACCCGGCATCGTCACCACTGTTATTTGCTGCTGGCCAAAGCTGCAGCTATCGCAAGGCTGATGCCTGTTTTGGCACTGGTGCCGAGAGCCATCTGCAGACAGGTTTCCTGAAGAACCCTAGAGAAGGAGTGCAGAAGGGCTCCATAATTCCTGTTCTTCAGAAGGGCAGTCTCTTACTTAAACAAGTGGGTTGGCGGGGAAAAAAATGTATGGAAAAGTGAGGGCACAAAGAAAGAAGGGAAAAAATGAAAGGTAAGACACAGTGAAGAAAAAAAAAATGTAACAAGCTGTGCATGCTTGTACCATTGGTATCATCTTGCTGGGCTCAGGGTCCTGCCATCATCTTTTGTACCCAGCTGAGGATTAACAACAATAAAATCCTGTATTTCTGCTCCCAAGGGAGGAGTGACTGCAATCTAAATGTTGCTGAGCCTGGCAGAGCACTGCCCTACTCCCAGGCCTAGGCCAGAGTGATGGGAAAGGTGTCAACTTATTGAGCCACTGGGTTTCATTTCCCAAGTGCCTTTGGATGCTAGCGGAGACACACTAAAGCCATCAGCCATTGTGTTAGGGCTGACAAAAGATTGATCCATGGATGAAAGAAGCACTTTCTCTGCAATTCTGAAGCACAAAGTTTACTAGCTGTTCTCCTCTCTGCTTTCAGAGAGCTTCAAACAGCCCTCAAGGGAGAAACAGGACTCCAGTTTACACAAACCATGTCCACTTAGTTTATTTAACTCATGCACAGTGTTCATGATTCACCAAGTCATTTTCCATGCCCTGACAAACTCCTGCCATGGGCAGCTCCTCCCTCCTTCCATCACAACTTTCTTTTCTATCCCTTGTTACCCAAAAGCACTCCAGAAACAGAACATTCCCCGTGCTGCGTAGTCTTCTCCTTTGAGGAATCCAACCCAGGGCTGTTCTTGCAACAAACAACTGGGATGGACAATACCTCCCTCTCTTCTGTTTCAGCCCTAATGTTAATGAAAGTGCCACATTCAGCTTTGAAACTAAAGTCCTTTTTTCCAGAACTGATTTAGCTCTGGTAGAGGCAGTGGGTACATCTCAGGGATTCTGGAGGGGAGTATGTCTGCCTTTGCCTGTTGAGGCCAGCCTTGAGATTGACTTCCCACCTTTCGATACCTGGATTATGGTCTCTGATTAGTAGAAATGCAGCAAATCCATTGACTCATTGTTTAAAGGCGATTACAGAGAAGTAAAACTCACAAAGCGAGGGGTATTTAGGAAGGGAACTTGTTAGGTTCTAGTTTAGCACTTACTGCCTGAATTTTTTCTGCCTGAAGTCAAATGAAAATATACTTGCAGAAATACATGTTCTTTTTCCATATGCAACCAGGATCAGGAAACTCATAATAAATGAACTCGTTACTGTTACCTACATGTCCTAACTGACCAGCTCTGGCTTCTGTAGTGCAGCCATTACAATGGTCTTGTGACACGAGGAACTACAAACAGTTTCTGTGCAACATCCATGTTAGTTATTCCTCTCTTGCGTTAGGTGAGACAGTGACAATGAGCCTACGTTGGGATTATCACAGTTAAAAAGTTTTCTGACTAGCCTGCCCTTGTGATTTGTTTGTCATTCTCAAAGTTAAAACTGAAACTTGCATCTTATATTTTACTCAGCAATACACCAAAAGTATTTAAGCCTCAGTCTACTTCTGTTCGCACAGATGAAAGTTATGCTAATGGATGAAGCTAGTGCAGGAGACAATTGCTCTCAAGCAACCTCTCCCCAGGCTGAAGAATCCTGGGTTTCCTGGAGGGAGTTCTGCCCCAGCTTTTCCAGAAGATCTTCAGAAATGGAATTAGTCCCTTAAGAGAGCTATCATTTAAATGTGTTTGCCAACAAGAGGTCATCTTAAATAAACCTCAACGTACTTGCACTCTCATTCCATGTTTAGCCAAGCAATATAATAGATTTTCTTCAGCAAATAAACCAGAATTCAGCAAAAATAAAAGCGGCAAAATCAACCTTTCCTCTTTTTTTTTTTTTTTTTTTTGTTTGTTTTGTTTTAACATCATCCTCCACCAGGCAAAATACTAAATCTACATCAGTACTTCAGCAGTAAAAAACTATTCTCAAAACAACAATATCACAGCAGTAATGTCTTCTGCTTTGGAAATGTGTTACCTTGATGTTTATATAGCCACAGGAGACCATTCAACAATGGCAATGTGTTAATTCCATTGACATTATCGCTCAAATTCAGTCACAGGGGTTGGCGAATTCTTTTTTTACATGGCTCTTTCATCTATAAGAGAGTAAGGCAGGACATAATGGATGGTTAGTAACATATTGTTAAATGGTTACAAGACACAGGAAATTTCAACTGGGGAATGGAAAAACTGAAAAATCCAAGTAAGTCTTGATTAGAAAAAAAGACTTGGTTTTGCTGCACTGAATTATCCCAATTTCTCAGCAATCAGAGCTAAGGCTCTCCAAAAAACTAAGCATGTTCTACACTTACATGAGCAGACACTCGCTAGTCTTCTCCACAATTCTGCGTATGGAAACTTCTGTGTTATTCACCATGACAAAAACTCAGATGACTTTCTGTATTGCTCTTGTTTAACTCAACTATGGGAGCAGTTCCTAGTGGATATTAATATTTATTCACTCAAAATGAAAAAAAGCCACCATTTAAATTAAAATATGTTACAAGATAAAATTATAAACAATTTAAGATATATAAAAATGTCCTAGCATCACATTCAGTGGCCATGTGGGATAAGGGGTTTTTTGGACAAATAGTTTACACTTTATGGAGATAGAAAATGGAAGAGAAATGTTTAATTGAAAAACTGACCAGCTAGTGGGAAAGCTCTGATGCACAATTCAGTTCTTTTGACCCTTGTGATTTAAACAATAAATCAATGGTGGTGTTATGAAATAGGTGCAGAAAGTGAATATTGACAAAGCCCAGACAGAGAACACCAAGAATGCGCCAGCTTCTAGTCCATCATATTCGGTAAATATCACTAGCTCTGCTGCCGCTCTTCTGAAAGCCACCAGGATTTCTTTGCTGGAACAATAGCAATCACTGAGGATGGGGCAGAAAAGCTGTTAAAGACAACAATATTCCTAACAAAACACCCTGTCCTGGGGATCACACCAAGACAGGTATCACTAAACAGAACTTTATTTTATGGCCTCCCTTCCTGGAACTTAGGTAGGTAACACCAGTTGCCCTCCAAAGTTCATCTATATACTATAGCCATTATAATTTCAGGGAGAATTAATTGGGGAATTTTGCCTTCCTTAGTACTGCTCTCAAATGAATGTAGCAGAATTTTAAAACTATAGTTTGTTCCTGTTTTCTGATTGATTTGTTATCAAAACCTCACATTACATTGTCATTTTATTTGTACACCCTACCATATATCCAAGCCTATTCTTCCCAGTCACTCAGGTGCCCACAAATTTCATCTGGGCTGAAATTTTTACTAGCAGAGGTACTTACACCTTTCTTTCGTCTTTTGCATGTTTTAGTGGTTAACCATGAACTTCTGAGTTTACAAGTACTACGCAAGTTAAGTCTATCTATTTTAAAGCATCCATTTTCTACGGAAATTTTGGTTGTAGAAATACCTTAGGTCACTAAAGAAATTGTATATCATGTAAGCCTATAGTGAAATATAAGCTGATGATGATGCCCTTTGCTATCTTCATTGAAATTGGCAGTAGTCATTTATATTTAAGTACCTTGTTGAATCAGGCTCATATTTTAGAAGAAACATTGTCCTCCTCCTCTCTCCCTCTTCTCCAGCAGATTCTCTGCACTTGGGAATAACATTTCCATATTTTCATGTTCTTCACTGCTACTTTTCTGTTTGTCTTCGTAGTACTAGTAACAGGACAGTTGCTGCACCGTGCTGTCTTTGTATCTGAGTTGTCATTACTGAAATATGACCATACACACAAACTGGGCATTATAATGGTAACATTAGTATTTCTGAATTTCACCAAAATTGCAAGTTCATCTTATTAAAAAAGCAAATGCATCAGGAGTGCGTACAAGCACATGCTATTTACTTTTTCTTACATTCTAACTCAATTATCAGTTGTCAAAAAGCGAGCTCATTAATTTAGACGGTAACATCTCCAGAGCAGTCATCTGAATTATGTGCAGTTGTTAAAAGACCTTGTGTCTGCCCCATAACAGCTGCCAATACACATGTCGGAGGAGCTCAGCCTGGGGAGCTCCTGCTTCTGCTCCTGCAGAGGGACGGAGGGCTGCAGCCCCAGACCAGCCACCAGCACCTGCCACCCAGCGCGACAGGGACCCATTTGTAGCAGAGGGGGAGGCACTGGGAGACACAGAGGGATTAAAATGACTCAGAGGCTGCAGGCTTTCCAGCAATCCTGCATTGCTTTCTTGGTTTTCTTTTCTTACCTTGAGAAAACCCGCTATATTAACAACTTCCAAATAAAAGTATAGGCCTGGTAAAACTTGCCATTGTAGGAGAATCTTTGCTCAGTTCATTTGAAAGATTGATTTTAGAGACAATGAAAAGCATCACGGTGCATCCAAGGGTTTACCAGTAAATGCGCTCGGCTTGTTTGGCTTCTACAGAGAAGAGCCAAGTCTCCGTCTTCTCAGAGTTAAACCGTGAGCAGTCCAACAGCACTGCCTAGATGCCAATGGTGAGTTCTAACCGCACTGGCAGAATTTAAAGGCTTCTTTGTGCTGGCAAAGCAAGGGGATCCATGGACCCAGGTTATCAACAAGAAACTCCAGCACTTCTTTTTGCAGCAATACTTTACGATACGCAATCCCAAGCTGCTGTTATGTTTGTGAAAGCCAAACTGAAAAAACACCTTGTACCACTGCTGCTTGCTGTGAGACAACACATCAAACTCCTTCTTTTGCGCCCAGGAAAGCCTATTTACTTATTAAGTATAGGAAGAATTTCCAGCAGTGCTGTCTATTGGGAACGTCATAGCAGCACTGTTATTTGTTTGAACTTGCATTGATTACTTGAGGGCATAGCGTTGCAAATTGATGTTGTAAGCTCAGTAACTTCCACTATGAATTTCTAAACCTGAATTTTTTTTTCTAACCCACTCTAACTTAATGGAAATCTAATATACAGTCTAGGCATTCCTAAGTGACACGTTTCTGTATTCAAACTACAGCTTTCTGACATTCCTATAGCATGCTGGTTTTATATGTCGGCTCAATTAACAAACTAAGCTATTCTTTGAGAATACATCTAATGCCATCTCTTAAGGGGAAAAGAAAATGATCACTGCAATCTTATAGAATGAGTTACATTTTATATATACTCACGCATTTAGAACAAAAAAAATGAGACTTCATACATATTAGTGTGTAACTTAAGGAAATTAAATCTCTGGTGTGACTTACATTACAAGGAACCAAAGAACATTTCTAACGCATGAAGCTTTTCAGCTCATACAACATCCTTTACTAATTATTACTGAACAGAATGTGTTCAGTGCTATATTAGATAATAGTTCATGCAATGCATATTTGCAAATAAAACTCAGCTGCATATTACTTCTTGTGAACAGCCCTCCGTATCTGTCAAAAACCTCACAGAAGTAAAAAGAAAAGAATGTGAATATGTAGACAGGTTCTTAAGCTAACTGTAGGAATACATAACAGTTGAGTATTCACCCAGGAAGCACTATGTCTAAAGTGCCTTTGGCCTGCTACACGGCTTTTCCCTTGTAGTTAGAATAATATCACTCTAACTAAAATTAAATGAATACCATTCCAAAGTGGTTCTCATATGCTTATACCATATACGAACTTTGTTTATATTCCATTTATACTGGAATTCACTGTTGTTTGCAAGGTCTCTGAAAGAGAAGGGAGAGAAAAAAAATAGGCTGAGAAATAAAAATTGTGAGGGGGATATCAGTGTCTAATCTGAGAGCAAAAGCTACTTTTTACCATATATGTTGACTCGGTTTCAGATAGGCAGTTTCCTTCAATAAGACAATGTACTTAGAGAGACTTTGCGACGTGCTCCTCCCACTGGGATTGTATAATGGAATGCTTTTGTACCAAGCTATAGACACAATCATTTAATCGCGCAGATAAATCCTAAATGCAGGCAGAAGCGTGATTTTACTTCTCCCCTTGGTACAAGTGACTTTATTTTTCTGATTCTGTAGTCAATTTGTGGCCTCAACTCCATCTCACCATCCCATTTCATGTGCACTTCTGCACCATGCCTACAGAACTTGATCTCACCTCCTGGCTACTTTAGATAACACAGACTGTTATACAAGATTTTTTCCAAGCTTGAAAGTTACATATTTCTTCCATCATTTTCATACACATTTTTGTCCCTAATTAGAATTTTACTTTAATAAAACTATCTCAAAACACTACAGATCCATGAGTTGCATGTTTATCACTACTCTTGGGCTCAGTTAGATGGGTACAATCCCCACACCACTGCAATGAACTAGGACTGAACTAATCAGGATTTACACTGACAAAGCCGAAAGCATTAGAGTCCTTTTACACAAGATTAACTGTCAAAACATACTTTGTCTCCCCCATTATAACATGATGCACATTAAGAAAATGGAAAACACCCAGTAGGCTTTTTATAGAGGAATTAAAAAAAAAAAGGAAACACATAGTTATGGGGCAAATAGATTTTGTGTGAAAAGCAAGTATATAGTGGAACTCTTTTCCTGCTAAGTTGCAATATTAATGCTAACAAAGTGAGCTCTTTTCTTTTTTTTTTTCCTGTTATGGGACAGAATCCTGTAAACAGACTATGAGGATTCTCATTCCGTCTGCTTTGAATCAGACTATCTATTACGAAGAGGACATATGGTACAGTAGCAGAAGGCTCTTCTGAGGCTCGTGAGGTCAAAAACAGCAACGAAATTTAGTCTTTCAGAAGTTTAAAGATAGATCCTGGTCATCCATTTTAGGATTTGGTGTGGGGTGAGGGTTGGCTTTTCCCCCCCCCCTTTTTTTTTTACCCTTTTTTTCTTTTTTTCTTCTTCTTCTCTGTCCTAGGGCCCCCTCTAGTGCTACCAGAGCAGACAGTGTAGCTCCCAGATGACACAGGATGAACTTTGGACACACAGCTATATAGAGATGGACTCACAGCCCTGAGATTGCTCTCCAGCCAGACCTGCCACATGCCTTGTTCTTATTCATACATGTCATTTTATTAAGAATAAGTCCATCCATAGGATAGAAAAATATTTTTGAGATAATATACAGAAAGGCCCCTTGACATCCATAGCTACTGTGCTGTTGCATCTGAGCCTGCACCGGAGTCTCTGAAGCATTGAAAGACGTGGCTTGAAGTCCTAAAGCTCATGTGCTTTATATAGATGGCTTGTGGTACCGAGTGGGGGAATCAAACAAACATGCATGTACCATATATAGTCTCTAAAGCCCCAAGTGTTTTGTAAGGGTCAGCTGTGGCCAAAAGAAATCCACAGGCAGCAGGATACCCACATTACGTGAACAATGCTGCACAGAAGTTGGTGAGCTCTAAGACAGCTTTAAAGACTGTGGAACGGGGGTTCTGGACTTGGCTAACAAGCACTTGCTGATGGGCTGCCATCCTCATACACGCATTAGATAAGCAGCAGCAGGAACAAGGAGAGATGTGTCTTTAAATCTCTGGTGAGATTTGCATGGAGTCTCCAAGTGTTAATGTGAAAGAGCCATTCAGGCAAAGATAAGTCATCCTCCAGAAGCCAACAACCCTCAGATGTTGGTCTGTTACCTTTCACAATGCTACCTGTTACACTGTGCCCTGCAACAACAGCTGAGTCCCCCACAGGGAAGTTCTCACAAAGGCATAACTTGGGCTCGGCAGCCTGTGGTACAGTACCCCAAGGTTACTCCCAAAATCCTGATATACGCTTCAAAGCTTAGCATCAGTGGATTCCTAGTCATGAAGTAGAAGAAAGGGAAGGATGGCAATTAGCACTCAACACCTACACTGAAGTTCTTACCATCATCTTCAACTGCAAAAACAAAGCTTCTTCATCCCAGCCTTATGTGACTAAGAGATCACAAGGTTTATGCTTGCTGCTTTTTCTTCTGAGCATCCCAATTCATCTACCCTACCACCCTTTTCCTTAAAGAATATGACAAGCACCTGCAGGAACAGAAATGAGCTTTGCGCAGTGTCTAACAGTGTACACACAAGCTATGTACACTGCATGTACGCAACGGACTTTTCAGCTTCCTTGAAATATCAACACCACTGCCAAAACGAGAGCGTTGTTAACAATGGTGTGATCCCACCCTGGATGGTACGACTTAGTCTGTTCTCACCTGGGCCCTCCGTTTCCATTCAGTCCATTCTGTCTCCTAATCAGCTTCGGCTGCCACGCTTCCTCATCTTTTCCTGGTCCCTTTCTCCCTGACCATATGGTGTTTATTTTGGCTGCAAAAGACATTAATTTCATTATTCATGAAGAAATCTCATTCTAATAAAAAAAACACCCAAAACAAGAGACAACAACTGACAAACCCTAGTACACAATAGAATTAGGAAAGATACTCAGTATCTTCCTTGATTTGGTATTTCGGTTGTGGAATGGAACATTATTAGCTTTTTCTGAGACAGTGGGCAGAAGCCATTAACAACAGCTGTGCCCAACAAAATTAATTCTTAGTAAAACACTAGTCCTTGCCTCAGAGAGATAAATTCTCGATGGTCTTAACTATACGTGGATTATATAATCCTTGTGCCAGGTAATGAAATTGCATTAAACACAGGCAAATCCCAGTACTACACACCTTAACAACGGTGATCAGTGAAAGGTACCTTATCACGTGTAAAAACAATACCCAGGAACAGCACAGAAAGTGTATCAACTATCCACAAATTACTCACAATATCCAGTTCAAAATAATTTGTTTCCATTTGCTTTGGAACAAAAACGTTTTTGCTGTTTGCCTGGAAGTCTTAACAGTTCTGGCTTTCCGACGGTGAAAAAGGACTGACTTTTTAATCTACTACTGGCAGGAAAAAAAAAAAAAAAAAAAAGAAGTAAAAGCCTCCCCTCCACCCCCACTCGGTCACACATCTTACCTTTAAGTTTCCTTTAGGCACCAGACATTCATGTCCCTATAGCTTCACAGGGAAACACCAAACCAAAAAAATACAAAAGCAATATACTTCAGTAGCTGCCATTTATTTGTCTGGCACATTAGAAAGGTACCAGGGAACACTTGAGATTTCAGAAGAAACAGTTACCCAGTAAATCCTGAAGATAGATGTTGTGTTTACATTTGATCTGCAACTCTGAAAGGGGGGAGTTGGAAAGTTGGACCTTGCCTATAGTTGGATTTCAAACTATTACAACTAGGATTCGACTGAAATCAAAGAAATTACTTCAATTAAACTAATAGCTAACTGCAGTTTTACCATAATGTTTTTTCTTGAAAATTCCACAAAATTATATTGCGAGGCTTCAGAAGATGCTGTATTAAATGAATATTTCTGCTTGTAAGGATTTGAAATTCTTGCGCCAAGTACCTTTGGGTATGGTGATTCAGACAAACATATGTAAATGCCTCCAGTGGTCTTGGTATCTGCACTCCAGAATATGGTTCCTTGAACTGAAGAACTACATAAACTGTACTTACAGAGAGACGATTTCACACACACAGAAGAAGAACGACCCCTTTGGTGTAAAATCAGCAGTAATACCCATTGCAGAAGATGGCCCGTAGCTGAGCAACACACAATTCATTAGCAGAAGGGCAGCAGTTGAAGGAGGTGGCCTGTGTAGCTCCTTCTCAGTAACTTCTTGAGCTTGAGAAAAAGTCCCTGAGCTACCCAACAGCACAGTGTAAATAAAAGATCATAGATTAAAAGACAAATAAAAAGGAAAAACAAGTAAGACCTTTTAATATAGGATAATACAAGTTGCATATTTATGTAGTCTGAAGATTAAAATGAGTTTAGAGCAGATCAGAAAAGTTCAGCTCTCTTTGCTGACAGGAACAGATACACTTACTATTCTAGCTTTCCTTAACCAGCAAAAAATTAAATCCTTCTTAAAAAGAAGGACTAGAAGTCAAAAGAAAGCTCAAGATCAGACATTTTAGCAAGCTTTGGGGGGCGGGAGCAGGAGGCAAATGCCTAAGGCCAAGGAATCCTGAAGAATAATAAAGGGAAACAACCTTTTTCAGTGACCAAAGTTAATTAAGAAAAATCAAATGCTCTGTCTTCATACATCAAACCCATGCTAGATGTGCAAACCTAAAAATTTAAATACAATCTTAAGGTCAGCCATACCTTTAATAATATACATTAGCCAAAAAGATTATGCGTCTACTCTATTTGGGTGAAAAAGCTGTATTTAGAAGTATATCCTCTGAGTCGTGCTCCATTTCTCATAAGAAG